>NW_004567110.1:12728374-12761516 GCF_000260355.1 Condylura cristata | reverse complement strand
AAAAAAAAAAATTCATCTGAGCTGGTATGAAACTGTACCAGTGTTGTAAACCAGTGTTACCTCAACTAAAAGTAGCACAAGTTATAAAAAAAGGAACCCTCTCTGTTCTGTAACGTTTGAATAAACGAAACTGTGATTGCCGTGGGACAAAGTCAGCACTGCACTGGCCCGCTCTCAGCCATGTCTCCTTTGATTTCCACAACTCCTGGACGGAGACCAGCCCATGAAGCAGAGACCTGGCTTTGTGCTGACCTTTGTACTCTGCTCTGAGAGTTCTGAGTGCAGAAGCCATGATAAAACTCCCTGGCACGCAGTGATGTAACATTCACATGCATGCAAGAAGGGGCATGTAGGTCACCGTATTTATTGACTACGTTATACCCAAGCTTTCTACCTCATTCGTAAAGACCTCTCTGCCCAAGTCTCTGCCATTCCTGTTTCTGCCTGATCTTCAGGGCTTTTTTTCTTCTTAAATGAGGGTGTTAAATGACTCCCTTATATTTCTCACGATGCTAGAATCATGTCTCTGTGATTGTTATTTTAGTGCCTCCTTCCTGCCAAGGGCCACCCTGAACCTCGTGGAAGAGGCATTTGCAGCAGGGGCCACTGGAGGCAAACGAGGCTCTTACAACTCTTCCTGAGTCCCAACTAGTGGCCAATCTCTTGAGACTTCTTAAAATGCTAAAATGGGCCCTCCCTGGTGGTGCAGCGGGTTAAAGCACAGCACTGAGAAGCTAAAGCCACTTCCGCATGAGTTCGATCCCCGCCTGCCCCAGAAGGTGACCACATGGCGCGGCAGACCTCTCCTGACCTGCCCGCTGCTCCCCTCAGCGGTGTACTTCATTGATCTGCCTGTTCTGTTCCCCGCTCTGTCTCTGGCGAAGCCTCTCGCTGCCCCTGCACCTCTGGCCTGTACCCCAGTTCTGTATGTCCAAATAAATAAATCTTTAAAAAAAATGCTAAAATGTCAGAGCAATTCATAAGAAAAAATATGACTTTAAGTGAGTAATGGTACTATTTAAGAACAGTAAAGAATATTCAGAATTTGGTCATAAATGCTGTTCATCAATAGTGGTGAATGAGCTGTTGTGTGATGACAAAGGGTCTCTTCCCTTCTCTTACCCTCCATCCCAATCCTTCTTTACTCTCCTCTCCCCCCCCTCCTCTTTCCCAACTCTATCCCAAACAGCATCAAAGACCTATGCTAAATGTTGGTATGCTTAGCACCGAGCCTGAATGACCCACTGTGCTAGCTCCTGGTCTATTGTCTACCAGCTCCAAACTGGCACATTTTTTTCTGTTTGTGAAAGTGGATCTGGGGTCTCGAAATATTCTTCCTTTTCCAATTGGTACAATTTTTAAGCTTTGTGGGTAGATGGTACTAGGAAGAGAATGGGGTCCTGGAGAGCATTTCTCCCATGTTAGAATTCTCCAGTAAGCACCTTCTCACTGGAACACAAGTACTTTCGCCAGCATTGGCTGCTGTGGTGCATGCAGTATCTGTGCTGCCAGGCCCCCACATCCTGGCCAGAGAGCATGTCCAGTGTCCTTCACGCTGCCCAGAAACACCCATGATCTGGCAACTCCCTCCAGCATATCCTCTGGGTGGCTCCATAGGCCTTTGGTGCGGTAGTTCCCCCTAATACTTTCCTTGCACCCTAGGGGACAGGTTTCTGTCAAGTTCTAGAATAATGACTTCCAGCAAATCCTACAGCAGGGTGTCACTCTGACTGCTCAGCCATTTAGTGAAGGTACAGCTGTGTCCTTGCCAACAGAGGATGTGGTCTTTCTGACGCACTATCTTAGCTTTAGAAGTTGGGGGTGTTCACTTTCCTTGCTACGTCCTCTAGAGTTTCTTTAATTCTTACGCGTCTATCCCTCTTTACTTCCATGTTGACTAATTAAAAACATTTTTTAAAGATTTTATGTATGCATGCATGCATGCATGCAAAAACTGGGGTGTAGGACAGAGGTGCAGGGGAAGAGAAGATGTGCCAGAGACAGAGTGGGGAGCAGAATAGGTGGATCTTCTGAAATAAACTGCTGAGTGGAGCAGTGAGTGAAACAGGACAGGTCTTTTGCTCCATGTGGGTCAGCTCCCTGGCAGGGGGTCAAACTCATGCTGCAGTGGCTAGAGATAGCTTGATAGTGCTGAAACTTCAACCCCTGCTAATAACTAACCCCAGTTAATACTTTTTACATTAAGCTTAATCTGTCCAAATAACCATGAGACAGACCAGAGAATTTCTCTCTCCTGATTGGACTCAGATTGGCATACTTAACCTGGCAAAGGCAAACAAGTACCATAGTGTTTTCTTAAATGAATTTCAGCCTTCTGTAGGAAGCAAGAAAAACATATGAGGAAACTAGGAAGTATGTCAATAAGAAGGTAATCACATAGAGAACTGAATGTATAATCAAGAAAGAGATAGAAACCTCAAACCTCTCACCAGGTCATTCTTTATTCTCTAACTTGTTAGCACTAGAGTGTTTTGGGAGACAAAACTATATCTGTTCTCTATTCACCCTCAAGGCTTTGGTGACCTCCTCGAGAATGAAAGCTTTAAATACGGTAAAACCTTACTGAAAATCATTGATTGATCCCTGGAAACTGCAAAATGGTGTAAAATGAAAACATGTGCTCCAGTAATATAGTCCATCCAATATGCAAATCGGTACTATAGAGTCTGTTTCAAAGTTGATTTGAAATCTAGTTTCTGGCACTCTTGAGTGAAAGAAAGCAAATCTGGGGGAAAGGGAATGACTCCATTGATGGTCCTCACCCACATGCTAAGAATGCAGGACATGACCCAAAAGCAAAAAGAACAATAGCAGGACTTATTTACACAAGGAGTGAGAAAAGACAGAGAGAGCTAGCATGCACCATCATTTTTAAGTCTTTATGGTAGCAGTACACCCCAGTTCTCAGCAGCTTCAACTCAAGATGTCAGGGGCAGTAAAGTTCCATGTTCTTCTTTCAAGTACTGTTCAGAACCTGGCACCTGGCCTAATGTGGGGAGAGAGTAGCTCTACATCACCTCCCCACCAGCTGGGAGGTCACGCCAGTTTCTGTGACCACTGACACCCAGTTCCCAGTCTAGGGGGCAGTGGGTAGGAAGATTGAGAGCATAGCCAAAAGGATCAGAGAGGTGTTACCCACCCATCTTCTACCAGCTGTTCTCGACAGTTCCAGTCCCTTGATCATGGTTACTGGTCAATGAGTTGCTACAAAAGCATCCTAACTTTTTCTTCTGTTTCCTTTGTTGTCCTCTTACAGTCTATTCTCTACAGCAGCAGGATGATTGCCAGGACGATGGGAAGTGACGTGTGTGGGAAGTAAATGAATGTGATTACGAAAGGGTGATACAAGGGATTCTTGTGATGATAGAACTATTCAGTGTCTTACAGTCTATTCTCTACAGCAGCAGGATGATTGCCAGGACGATGGGAAGTGACGTGTGTGGGAAGTAAATGAATGTGATTACGAAAGGGTGATACAAGGGATTCTTGTGATGATAGAACTATTCAGTGTCTTGGCAGGGGTGTGGACACATGAACTCACATATGTGATAACATCCCATGGAAACAACTACACACAGAAACACATACGCACATGTAGAGGCAAAATAAGAGATCTGAATAAGTGTAAAGAACCAATGGCAGTTTTCTGATTTCAATATCGTACTGTTGTGTAGTAGGTTGTTACCATTAGGGGAATGAGGAAATCGGGGTTAAAGTGTACAATGTTTCTTCTTGCATTCCCTGCATTCCCCTACCATGACATGACAATCTAGAATTATCTTTCAATTAAAAATTTCATATAAAAAAATACTGTTTCTTGAAAGAAATGTTTTGTAATAGGTAGTGGTCATTTTACACAGAATTGTATTGGCTTTGTATTGGTATCACTTCCTCTTTAGAAAAGGATTTCTCATATCTGGTAAAGGACTCTCTTGACTTCTTTTTGAAGCAATGGGGATTAAGCTGTCTTGCCCCACAAAGGATTTTCCTGCACTGTGAGGAGAGGTGATCTCCAGGGTTAGCCTGTTGCACTGCTGAGTTATCTTTGTTTATGCCTGTCTAGGTTGGAGCAAAGGGTTCTTGGGTTTCTATTCAGGAAACTTGAATTTGGATCCAGATCCTGGCACTAACTTGCTTGGCATGCCTGTGAAAATCAGTAATCCTTAGGATATTTAACCTATTCTTCTGAAATACAAAACAGGGTGGAAGAAAGGTCGACAATGACTAAACAAGCTCTCTGGTCTCACCTGTAACTCTGGACTTCCAGTCTTAGACAAGTGTTCTTCATCCACATGTATCTCCTCCACATTTGGGCTTTGCTTAAAACAGCTAGAGACTTGGGGCTTTATTTTTGAGTAATGGTGCACATTTTTACAAAGCAGGGTTGGGGACATTCTTTCCATTAAGGAATATCCTAGAGGACTAATGAAGTAACTCCAGGAGGCCCTGAGATTGTGATCCAAGCCTGGCTATAAAATGTGATATTTCACCACAGGCTTGGCAGAGATCGGCTTACTTCCTTGTTGCGGACATTGGTATCATAATTCATGCTCTTGAGAAAAGAAAACTAGAGAAAATCATGGTTGAGGAGCAATTTAAGGGAAAAAATGAAGGGGTCTTGTACTCATGAACTTTCAAGTGTAAGCAAAGTCCTAAGTCTATAAAGCCATCTGGGGAATTTTATAAGAAGGTCTGTTAATGAACATAGAAAAATTCTGGCCAAGAACAGGCCACAGGATGAGTAAGCGAACTGTTCTTTCAGGTGAGAATTAGAGTATTTTTTTTACCAAAACATAGACAAAGATATAAACTCTATGAGAATCACCTTGGTCGATGTAAGTTACCCACCTGGAATCTATTGACTGAGAAGCTCTAACTATCTGGGAAGCTGTACTTTCCATAAATACAACATGGCAGTAGCAGAGTTTATGTCCCTGCTTTAGGGCAGAGATACCCATTCCCCCAGCTACAATTTCAGTAGTCACTGCTCGGGAATTTCCTCAGGCTGAAGTGGGCTGCCTTGCCCAAGGCTGAATATTTTTCTCTGATCCTTACTCCAAAATAGGCTTTATTCTGCTTCTGCTTGATTTGGAGGTGGAGGTGTGCCAGAGGAGAGGAATAACAGAAATATGGCCTTCTTTGTCTACAGTATGGACAACTCTGGAAAGATAGTCAGTTTCTAGAATCCCTGGGGGATAGCAGAAACTGCATCTTAGCTCGACTGTTCCCTTTGTCTATTCCTGCTTCCTTCACTATCTCCAGGCATTTCCCCTAGGAGCAACCACCAATAAGTCATCTATAAAAAAGAAAAAAAAAACCTATTTATTTCAACATCTTCTTCCTGGGATCTAGGAATCAGACCCATTGACCCATACCTTGAGGCCCTTAACTCTAAACTTGAGAAAAAGTTGAATGCAAAGACTTCAGTCCTAGAGTGTAGCATAAAATTTACTTTGGTTCTTCTTAGGTTGTTTAGTTCTTCTTGGGTTGTTGTTATACTCGGAGGTCATGGAAAAGGAATAGGAGAAAATCAAGTAAAAAGACCACTCTAAGGAGCATGCTAACTGCAAGGGACAATGGAAATGGTGATAGAAACATCAGCCAGGGCAAAGTTACTGCAGGCATGTTAAGATGGCAGCTGTGACAGAGCAAGAGGACAGACTTAGAGGATGTCCCGGGGGTTGGGGTCTAGCATACACAGATGTGTCCCACCTCCTGGAAGGAGGGAATGTAGCAGACACTGAGGATGGGAAGGGTGTTAAAAATAGAGTTAGTAAAGACAGAGGGAGCTGGTATTCCAGTAGTCATGCTCACAAAGATTCACCAAGAAGCTCTTGCTACAGTTGACTGTCCCCTGTAGATATGGGGACAACATGTGTGACTGGCACATCAAATTGTCTGCTCATTCTCTTTCATCTTCTGGATTCTGCCCTCTGTGATCATCAGAGCAAGGAGCTAATCTAGCTTCACCTACTTTGATGAAAGGAAATGTTGAGATGAGCTGAACCAATCACCATTTTTTCCTCAAAGTCTTTAAAATAAATGTTCCTCTTTAGTCAAATTAGTTATACTTTGTTTCCTTTAACATAAAAGCCAAGACATTCCGATAATATATTGGGCTAGGGTTCTAAAAGAAACATAAAATTCATGGTCATGTGTGCCAGGCATTCAAACAAGACTAAATTTACTAGCTAGTTATAGTCCATCAGAATGGCAAGCCCTCTCATACTAAAAGTAATAATTGGAAAATATGATAAATGAACATTACTAAACAATCCCAGTGCAGACTAACTATATTTGCTTACTAAAGGGAGTACACTTTCCAGATTTGTCATTCTCATTTAGTAGAATGCACGTCAAACTTTCAACAAGGATTCTTAATGAAATTCTTTCATGATCCAAATGAATGATTGTAAACACTCATTCTTAAGATTTTTCAGATTTGAAATATCTTTTTAGATCCTTACAAAGTCAACACTGAGTTTTAATCTAATAGTCACTCAAGTTTTTGAGCAGAACTTAAGGACAATTCTTTAATTATTTCTAATCTAGAGTTTACTGTGTCCCTGTTTTTTTCCTTTGTCTCATTTTCTTATTTTATCTTGTGAGCAACTCTAATGCATTCCTTCTCTGCTTTAATTAACTGGTCTTGTACTGCTGCAATCAAGAAAAGGATTATTTTAAATAAGGAAACCTTATTTTTAAATAAGGAAACTTGACCTCATTAAATCTAGGTAACCTTGCCAAGGTCACCATCATATAATGGCAGAATTGTCATTCTAATTTACATCTTCAGCCCAAAACCTATGGATTAAACCAGTCTATTGCTAGTCACATACATTTTAAGATTTTTCTGGACACAGACATCTATGTTATTTGTACTCAAAGGGACCCCATTATCTTAACACATTAAGAAAATGTGTCAATAGAGATATTATTTAATTTAATGCCATTAGAATTTATTGAAGAAAACTATTGTAAAGAGATTGGAAAAATGCATCATATTGGAAAAGAATTTTGAATTCTTTTCTGTTTGAATTCTGCTTTTATATATTAGTGAACTTCAGAAAAATCTTTTTCATAGTTCCAAATCCAAATCCCCTCATTGATAAAGTGGGGTTATTAATACTTAAAGTATAAGCTTATTTGGTATTAAATGGAATAATTTATTCAAAAAAATGCTTGTAATTTGGTAAGCACCCAGCCAATATTTACTTGCAACTGACTTAAAGGTTTTGTATATCTTGCTAAATTATAATTTTTAAAAAGATCACTTTTTTACTGATCTGATCAGCTAAGTTCTTAGTCAAAAACCAATTCATGTTGGTGCATATTCATATAAAGATGAATAAGATATACTCTTCCTTGTATAGATCACAGCCTATTACAGAGAGAGAGAAATTTTAAATAGGTACATAAAATATATCAAGGACATTATTACTGGAAAATACAAGTGCTGTTTGGCAATTAAGGGTGGAGTCACTTATTTAGTTACTACCAAAAGTCTCGGTGGTGGAGGATGTTATTTCACCTGTACCTTATAGAATGATGCCACATGCTGAGTGAAGCTTAACTACCTAAGCAAACAGAAAGGAACTAGTTGAACTAGAATGATTATCTACTAATTTTTACTCTAACTTTAAGCCTCTATTGAAAGAACCATTAAAAAATAGTATCAGCGAGTTTAGATTAAAAACTGGTTCATATGTTCTTATTCAGAATGGCAGCAGAAAAAGGAGATGAGGCTCTAGCCTTGATGGCCTCTATTTATCCAATTCCAGAAGTTCAGCTGAGTTGGACCAACTCTGAAGATATATTTTGTTTATACACAGAATCTTCCCCAGTCATAGTTTTGTAGAGGCCCTGTTACCTGGTCTATAAAGAAAATAACACAAGCATGGGGGAAAAAAGTACACCTATGGCATCATTAGATTTGTCTCTTGCCAGATCGATTCATCCCCATGGAGATGCTTTCTTGGTTGGACCTTTTCCAGGCTGGGCTTCCATCCATGCAATAAGATATCAGTTCTCTATACCCCGAAGTAATGTTCTGAAAAATTGGAAAGTGGCCATCAAATGGAGGTCACAGCAACATGCTGCCTCTCTCAACATTCTGGAAGGTCTATGAAAGCCTTCACCCCCTTTCACCCTCTAATCTCTAGCTATGCTTTTCTTGCCAAATATTGACTTGGGGAAGCTATTGCTAGCCCCAAATCACCATCCAGTACCTAGATTCTTAGTTATACTTGATGGAAGTTCTCTTGAGTACAGCTGAAAATTGGACAAACAATTGCTCTGATCATCATCAGTACATGTATAATTAGTCTACTGATCTTTCCTGATACTCAGATATTTCAAATAGCAAAGAAAGTGAAAACTTAAAAACACTTTGATGTTAGGTACACATTTATGGAACACTGATTTTTTTTTTTTAAGTCAGTTCTAGTTCTCAGAATACAGAAAACAAACTCATTCATTTTAAAGTATTTTCTTGGGTCTAACTTACAGGAGTAACTTTTTTTTTTAAAAGATTTATTTATTTGTACATACAGAACTGGGGGACAGGCCAGAAGTGCAGGGGTGGCGAGGCTTCACCAGGGACAGAGTGGGGAACAGAACAGGCAGATCGATGAAGTACACTGCTGAGGGGAGCAGCGGGCGGGTCAGGAGAGGTCTGCCGCGCCATGTGGACACCCTCGGGGCAGCCGGGAATCGAACTCATGCAGAAGCGGCTTTAGATTCCCAGTGCTGTGCTTTAACCCACTGCACCATCAGAGAGGGCCTACAAGAGTAACTTCTTGATTTGTGGAGAAACATAGCCAAAGTGGGGGAGCCCTTTTGAAAATTTGAATAACAAATAAGCCATTGCATAAACTCTTGAGGTCCTCTGTGGCCTGTCCTATGCTTTAATTTGGGGTAAGCAGGCATAAGATTGATAGAAATTGAGCCTTTGACACTATTATTGTACACATGTGGGTATTCACATCAGCCACTATTCTAGATGGAGATACAGAGTATGTCCTGCTCTTCAGATGTTTTTTAAATCCTAGGTGCTGGGAGATAGCACAATTAAAATAAGCATTACTAGTTAATTGGTCTATTAACTAATTAATTTACACCGATGATACATACTTTAAAAAATTGAAAGGTAATGTGATTAAAAGTGTCTAGAGGACAGGAACATCACCTTTTAAAATTTATTTTTATTGAGATAATGTCAGTTTACAACACTGTATATGGCCTAAAGGTATAGGATCACAGCCTTCAGGTGAGTATTGCCACACTTCAGATGTCTCTTTAGATAGTGTGACCAGGAATGGGTCTCTGAGGAAGTGACCTACATGACCAGAAGGTACCAGCTGTACTGAATTTTGGAGCAGTGTGCCTTAGGCACAACAAACAGCAACAGGTAGTGATCCTGAGGTGAAACCAGGCTTGTTCTGGCTTGAGAACAGAAGGAATGCCAGCATGTAGGTGACAAGGAAGAAAGAAGTTCAATGAGGAGTTCTAAGAGATACTAGGCAGATTCTTGGTTACCTAAGAGAAGAGCATCTAAGCAAGCAAGTGACAGGAGGTTCAGCCCTGTTCAAGAATTAGATAATAAAGGGAGTAGAAGATAGACAGGAATCTTCCATAAGGAGGCCAAGAAGTTGGCTTAGTGGCAGCATTAAGGAGGAAGAGACATGTCCTTTGGGTCTTAAAGCCGATACAACCTGAGCTATGTTAAAAATTTGTCTCCTTCTCAAGCTCAGAACTAATAGCTGGAACCCAAAATCTGAATTTCCTATCACCTTTCCCAGTTATTTTTACTGGCCCCAATAAATCCTTCCTCACCATTACAAGTAAAGAAATTGAGGTTTCCACTGTAGATTAACTAGACAAGTGGAACCAGGACACACATTATCAGAGTCAATGTCCTGCACTGCCACTGGCCATCTGCCACGTTTCAGATATACTAAAGCATTTATTTTGTCAGACACAAAATTGCCTGTGTTAAGTGTTCTACTAGAAGTCTACAAAGACATGCTGGCAGGTATAACAGCTTAACTGTTCTAATAGGAGAGGGAGTCACGTAGTGCCAGAGAAAATATTAAGGCTGTGCAGAAGCTAACAACTGGGGGAATTAAAATTCATTTTTGAGACTAGACTGTCCTATTATTTGAATAAAATATCCCAGCGTTTAGTGCAGTTTTCTGAGTAGAAGTTGGAGGAGATGGGAAGGAAGAGAAGAGGGAGGAAGGAATTAAGAACAAAGGAAGAAGGAACACTAGCCAACTTAGTTGAAGAAAGGTGGGAAGAAGAAAAGCCATCTTCCTTGCATTCCTATTTTGTATTCTTCCCAGGCGCTTTTCAAGTGCTAACTTGATGATACAATAACTCTGAAAATGTCCTTCAATTTTCACTGTTACTCAAATGAGGAAAATAAGACTCCAAGAAGTGGAGTCATTTTCTCTGGTTACCACAGATAACAAGTAGCAGAGCTTCATTTGAATACAAGTCAATTCTGCAACCAAAGCCCACATACTCAGTGAGAGGCTGGCAAATTTGCTCTGGCCTTCCCCCTTCTCATTGGGTGGATGGTAGCAATTTTAGGGGAGGGCAAGGACTTTGGTTACCCTTTGTGGGCCTGTTATGCCATGTCTCAATGGGGCTAACAATTTCATGAACTCGTGGGCTACCGGGAGTAGTGTTCTGTTTAAAATCCAAATATCGAACGCCTGAGAGTTTATAATTTACAGATCCTTTCCAGGGGAATGGAGTTAAGCAGAGTCTCAATATGTCCAATTTAAAAGTAAAGTAGCTGCCCAGAATTGCAAATTTGAGGGGCTTTTTGAATTATAAAACAGGCCCAAAACATCTGGGTAAAAGAGTTAGTTAGCCCCAGGGTTTGTAGCCAGCTGTGAAGCCTTGAGCAAGGCACTAAAACCACCTGGCTTGCACTTGAGATAGGGAGCCTGGATTTTCTTCTCTTTCTTATCCCTTGCCTCATTTCAATAAACACTTGAGGCAGCTGTGTTGGTTTGGACTAAATATTTCTTAAGTTTTTCTTTCTACAGTGATTCTAATACTTCAAGGACACAGTCATTCAACTGTGATTCCCAAAGTTCCAGGGCTGTTATTTCCTTAAAATATACATCTCCCTATGTTGGGTTTTAATTGGAAGGATGCAATCCGTGTTCCGGAAGAGATGGAATGTATACTTTGTTCACTGTGAATGTGAACCTGTCTGTGTACTGTGATCCTTTCCTGGTTAAAATATAATCGTAGGCCCTCCCTGGTGGCGCAGCGGGTTAAAGCACAGCACTGAGAATCTAAAGCCGCTTCCGCATGAGTTCGATTCCCGCCTGCCCCGGAAGGGACCACATGGCGTGGCAGACCTCTCCTGACCCGCCCACTGCTCCCCTCAGCAGTGTACGTCGATCTGCCTGTTCTGTTCCCCACTCTGTCTCTGGTGAAGCCTCTCGCCGCTCCTGAACCTCTGGCCTATACCCCAGTTCTGTATGCACAAATAAATAAATCTTTAAAAAAATATATATATATAATCGTAGCTGATTTTGTGACTCAGTCATTAACTCGCTCCAAAATATTGCTAAAGCTGTGCTAGGGATGGTGCTAACCCACTCATTGTGTGTTCTCTCAACACAGCAGGATAAAAATCTTTGTCCTGAATAGCAGAGCTGCTATTCAGTTGACTAAATTACAGCAAGTAGATCTTTCTCCCAGCCAGTGACTAACTGAACTCTTTTAAAGAGCCTGTTTCTGTACCTTGGAGACTGAGCCCAGGGAGCCCAAAGCCTCCTCCCTCTTAGCCCTGTGGTCTCCACACCTGGAGCTGATTACTCAAGTAATGAGGTTAAGCTCTGAGTGTTGTTCTAGATCTTGAGTGAAAACAAATCCACCTCACGCAGCAGGAAGTACCCAATCCCACTGCCTACACTATGGAGTACAGGATCCTCAGTTAGTCCATCTGTTGACATTCCTGTGGGAAGGACAGCACTGTCATTTACATGACAAAGGATTTCTATACAGGATGGGTCCCTCTTGCAGATTCATAAAGCTCCCATGAATAGTTGTGGGATTTTCTGCTGTGACAAACTTACTTTTTCCAGAATACACCTGGAAGACCAAACTTTTTCTTTCCTGAGTGATCTTTCACCATCTCAGGGCACAGAGGCACTTACCATAGTCACAGTCCTTCCTTTTGAGCACAAAGCCTGGTTTATAAGAGATACCTGATTACTTGCTGAATATAAAATTAGCTCATGGATGAATAAAATTACACCAGGTGAGTATACTTGTTCACATGCACAGACACACTATAAATCACTTTTTCCTGCTGAACACTTTGAACATCCCCTCCCCATGTTTAGCAAGTGCCTAGTGTGCAAAAGGCCCCATTTGTATTTCATATTGTGGCCTCAGAATCTAGAGAGAGATGATAGTAACAATGTGGAACAGTGATCACTGAGGCTAAGTGTGAGGTGTCGAAGGGGCACAAGTGACCAGGGATTTCTGCAGAGGGCGATATTTGAGGAGAGTTTTACAGGACAAATGACAGCCATGAAAAGGTGACACCACACTCATGTATAGGAAACATCACTGCACTATCTTGAAGCTTGTTTATAGAGTTAATCATATAGATTCCTTCTTTGACAGCCCTGTGCCTCTCTGTAAACTCTTATTATTCATTTCACATCAAAACTTCACGTACTTGCATACTTCTTGCTCAGTTATAAGATCTTTGAGTAGAGAAAATATACACCTTTTGATTGTTTGCTCCTAACCTCGTATGATTAAAAATAGAAAAGTTCAATGGCAAATACAAACATTTGTGTTGAATTTGAGTTGGTGGATATCACAGGAAGTGTCAGAGAGAAACTGAATTGGGACAATGCCTCTCAAACTAATATATGTGTAAGTTGGGTAGGGTCTTATTTAGCACAGGTTCTGTGGCTCTGTCACAGGAATTTTGATTCTGAATGTCTGGAACAAGCCATGAACTTGCATATACAGCAAATTCCCAAGTGATGTTGGTGCTTTTGGACACTGGACACTGTTCTGAATAATGGTAGTTTGGAGTTCCATCCCCACGATTAACTATCTGTGTAATCTCAAGGTGCCGAATCTCTCTAAACCTCAGATCTCTCACTTGTACAATGGTGATAATGGAAGCCCTGGGGACTAATATGAGAGCTAGGATACAGATCTATAAAATGTTCTGTTGTCAAGCACCTGACCCAAAGTACAGACTAAGATTTTAGATGTCACTGTGAGAAGTAAAGGGTACAATCAATCTAACTAAAGGACAAAGAGTCATGACGGTATAGGCAGGTCCAATTTGACCCACCACGTCTTGCTAATGCTGGCGAAGTAAAAATAGCTTTTAATTTGAGTGATTGAAGACCATCAAAAGACTATAATGTGTGGAAAATATGCAACATCCCAATTTCAGGGTCCATAGATAAGGGCTATTGGAACATAGCCACACGTGTTCATTTACATGTTGATTTGAGGGCTCTTGTGTTAAACCAGCAGAGCTGAGTTGTCATATGAAAGTCTCTGGCCAGCCTGGGGCATGGGCTGTAATCTCTGTTAGATCACCACACACTGGTAATGGGATATTTGGACTAGCACTATTAGTATGTCTGGCGTCTAGAGTGGTAATGTTCACTGGTGGTTGATTTGCACAGTATAAATGAATCGACGTACCAAAGGAACTGAACAATAAAAAAGAATTGGAGAATAAGGTAAATTTGAGGGAGGGATTAAAAAATGGAATAATTATCAGAGCTTCTCAAACCAGGAAATGTTATGAGATGCCCCAACCCACTTTTTTAGAAAAGCAATATTTATTGTCCTTTTTTCTGATTATAAAAGCAATACATGATTATAATTTTGGGAAAATACAAAAATGTATACAGAATATAAATTGGTCATATTCTCAGCAATTGAGGTACTGTTTAAACATTTTTGTTTTACAAAATTGGGATGTTACTGTACAAAATGGCTATATATGTTTCTAATGTAACAATTACTCAACATCTTCATATTCTCTGGGAACATTATGTTCAATGGCTAATATATTCCATTGTTTGGAGATGCCATACTTCATTTAATTACTGTCCTCATTGGATATACTATTTTTAAGGTTTTATTATTTGTAAGTGCTGTGATCCCGAACTTGCTGAAAATCTATTTTTTTCTTGCTGTGAAAAATTATTGTAACAGCCTTTCTCTGAGTTTGGGTTACTTTCAAGGAACGTAGAAGATATAAGAATTACATTAATCAGGCTTCTCTCTCACTCTTTCTCTCTTTCTCTCTCTCTGTAAGGGTCTCAGTTTTCCAGATTTCCAAACTACACTAGTTTTGGGAACTTCTACCTAGGATTTGCATCATTAAGTGACTTCTAATCAGCCATGCTTGTTTGTTTTTGTAGTTACCCATTTTAAAAGCTATACCATTACAATCAGGAAAGTGATGTTTTTCTGTTTTGTTTTAAATTCCCCTTTCCCTTAGAAAAAAAGGCAATAATCTTATCAAAAATATTTTATTTACAAAGAAATCAATTATACTATACATCCTATACTGGAAATACATTGAATAATTGCTAAAATAAATACAGGCAATTAATTCAATCTTTTATAAGAAAGAGAATTTGACACTTGAATGTTATCAAAGCTTAACTTAGAACATAAATAGTTACAAAGGAAAACTCAAGTTTTCATCCCATCTGTCGGTAAGGTGTATCTGTTTCCTACAGGCTCTAATCCATGAGTCTGACTACAGAACGTGATGTAGCATTTTGTACTCCAAAGGCAGAATGTGAAGCTTTTTCTTAGCCAGGGTGTATGGAACATAGACGTGAAGGGAGCAGAAAAGTAGGACACTTCCCCACACAGCTACTTCTCCATACTTTCTATGCAACTATTCATGTGTTTGGTGGTCTTTTTAACACAGGCCTACACAGCACCAGCTACAAAGCAAGATGGGTCTGTCAAAAATCCAAACTAGATACCTGAAGGCCTGGAGTAGCTAAAATAGCTGGCTAAGAGTACCTGGTTCAAGTTTTTTATGTGCCAATCCTTGACATGTTTATTGACTCTCGATATCATTTCTACTATGTAAACATATTTATGGAGCCAAGAGTGAGAGAGGTGAAGCAAATATCTGTATAATTCAGGAACAATTCCATTCTAGAAAGTAAAATAAGATGCCTGGAATTTGAATCTGTCAACTTTGAGTTATATGACTTAGATTTATTGTTATTTATCTAATCATCTTAATAAACCTCATACTACTATATAAACTACAAAAAAATAAACAGAATCTGGTGAATTCAGGCCACAGAACAACATGATGAACTGCATTGTATTTGCCAAAATTATACGGATGATTTTTTCCACTTTCTGCTTTACTTAGCCTGGGAAAACACTGCCAGAATCTTCAAAGATGAATTGATCTTTGAGGCTCATGTTTTGTCCAGTGCTGGATGCCTAGGGTTTTCTTACCAGGGTTAGATTCCTTTTTTAATCATATGGAAAAAAAATTGCACTTTTCTACCCTTTTGGCCTTGATTTTCAATGTTCAATGATTTTCTTGACAAGTATATGGCCTTTTCTAAAAGAAGTGAAAAAAAAGTGAAAATAGTGAAAGTTGAAATGCTTCTTCACAGAAATAATCTACTCAATTTTAGAAGGCCGAGAGAGAGAGAGCAACATTTTATTCTTTCTTTCATGAAAAACATCAGTCATCCAAGCTTCACATTTTGGGTAGGTTTCTTTCAGTATGATTTTTTTTCAGAACCTATTTCATTTTTTTTTTTTTAAGGGAAGAACAGGTGTATTTTGGCAGAGGAGTAAAATATAAAATATGCAAAATCTGTTTTAAAATTGGCATACAAAATTTTAAAACACAGTACAATTATATAAAAATACAGCACAGCCAACGGTCTCTAAAATTTCCTTTGGCATTTCATTTGGTAGAGTGAAACAGAAAATCCTCTCTAAAAAAAAAAAAAAAAAAATAGCTATCAACACAGTCCATAAGTTAGGTTGTATACGTTGAAAGAACTTTTCCTTGAGTTTCCAAAATCCTTTTCTTCCATGATAACCCACATAAAGCATGACTAGTGAGGTATATAGGGCAAAACACTGTTAGGCAGATGTACAGTAAGGAAAAAGTGCATAAACAAAGAATTCTTCCCATTTTCATAGAAATAACAGGCTAAATCTGAGTTTCTTCTTGTAGATGTATCCTTTTACTTTGGCAGAATCAAAATAAACCATAGAAGTCTCTTTGTTCAAGTCCCAGCAGCAGTGATATGTCTCCTTTGGTGGCGTTCTGTGATGCCACGACTTGGTACAGTCCTTAGAGGAACTAAGGTTTTGTGTGTATCTGCATGAGCGACTCCAACAGTCAAACAACGTAAGATCACACATCAAGCACCATGTCATACTGTTGTGCCTTCTTCCGCCGGCCACATTTGTTGATGAGAACCATGTAGAGCGTCAAAAGCATCACCCAATAGCATGCGTAGAGCAACGTTCCGACGATCAGGACTGTCTGTTTGGATTCTGAAAATGGCTTTTTAGATTCCTTGTAAATGGTGAAAATCACACCTCCCAGGAGGATTGTAAACCAAACCGACACGGGAATGAGTCCTATGAAATTAACAACAATGGTTTTCCTCCCAGATGTGCCCCACCCGGCTTTGTTTATTGTGGCAATTGCAAACATCTTGGCAGGAAGTAAACTTGACATATATAACACCGAGTAGAGGGACATAAAGACCATGACGATATTCCCTCTTAGACAGCTGGCAAAGGACGATTTTATGAGACCTACTAACTGGACAGTTAACAGGAAGAGGAGGATGTTCCAAATCTTACCCCTGTAGAAGAGCTGGATGACTGTGGCAATGAGAAAGAAAGGGAAGAATCCAGTGATAACTGCTTCGTAGGTCATCCACAGATGATGTTTGTGAAACCACATGGCATTGTACAGCCACTCTCGGAAGTAGGACTTGCTCCAGCGAGTCTGCTGGTTTAACCATCTGAGATATTCTATAGGGGTTTCCGTAAGGCACTTGGATCGCGCTGTGTATTTTGTTGCATAGCCCAGACTCAGCACCCTGTTTGTGAGATGCCGATCATCGCCAAAACTACATTGGCTGCCCATAAATTCCTGATTGTACCAGTCTTCCACAAATTCGTGTAGCAAAGAGTTTCTGTACATTCCCAAAGGGCCACTAATACACTGGACACACCCAAAATAAGACTGGCAGGCCCTTTCTATGTTAAACGCCATCCAGTATCTCACGCTGCTGAGGAAGGAGATCCAGGAATCGTACTTGTTTAAAATCTGTGAGGAGGAAGAGATGCAGAAATGAAAGGGAAGCCTTAGCTGAAAATGTCAACAGAGTCTACCCACCAATCTGAGGTCACTCTCTAGAGTGGGGATTGTTCATGTCTCCCGTCTGGCTTCTTTCCTCTCTTTGATATGATTACATTTCATTTTTTGGACTCTACATAACTGGATCCATTAATTAAGGTGCATGCATGTGTTTTAATTCTTTGATGAGAATTTCTTTTCTACTTCAACACGCCCTGTCCTCTTTTTACTGTTTTTGTTTTATTCTTGTTGTATTACAATACTGAGATGTTTCTCAGACTTTTTATTTCTCAGTCCCTAAATTCTTCTCCCAGACATTCTTTGCAACCATTTAAGTGTGAAGATTTTTTTAGTCCATTTCTCTCCTGTTATGGCTAGTTGACAACTCATCCAATCCTTAGCTATTAAACTTCTCTTTTCTTGTTTGCAACACCAGTGACCAGTTTGATCTTGGCTCCCCAACCCCCATCCCCAAATTGAACCCTGAAATAATGCTACGGAAAATTATCAGCTTTCTCTTGGTAATATTTCTAAATTCTAGCCTAAATTTGTTCTGTTTTCATCTTGATTTTCCATACTTTCTTCTGTTCACCCCAGGTTATGTCTTTGTATACCCCAGTAATGCCTTTCCTTCACCACTGCCATGCATTTGCAAATGAGTTCTGCAGCAACACAATATCTAAATCAAAATCAAATTTTCATGTGTTTCTCAACTATGTTTACATATTTGCAAAGTACTCATCTTAATTTTACATATTTCCACATACGTGTTTTCTCCTCTTACAACTGCCATATCGCCTTCGCCTTCATTCATATTTTTTCTTTAGCAGTTTTCCCAGTGATAACAAACCATGGGAGAGAGATAATAACTGATGGGGAAAATAACAGGAAAGCCCACTTATTCATTGTTCCTTTGCCTTTCTCACCAGTATAAATTCAAATTGTTTCTCTTTTTTTCCTTGTTTAGCAATTTGGATTTCTGATCTATCACATATTGGCTAACTTTTAAAAACTATGGTCTAAGATATAGACTCCCACCCCTCTCCATATTTCCCGTTTCTTTACCTTCCAACATCAGATTGTATCAGAATAGTAAGTTACGATGCAGTGGAAATCATCACACACTTCTATTATATTGTTTGTAACTGATCAGTCATTAAAACATGGTTATACCCCAGAATTATGCAAAGAAATCCTAAGTTATTTCAGGTTAGATAAAAGAGGAGACAGTGAGCTTGAGACACATATTAACGGGTCTCCAGCACCAAAGACTTTACCTGGCACAGGGTTTTGGTATGGAGTAGACATACATTCAATGAAACAAGTAGTAAGAATCCTACTAAAAGTGATCCATGCCCCAGAGTAAAGCCACACACACCTGCACATCTCCCCCAACACCTCCAACCATGGGGTCTTCTTCTAAAACTTTTACCATCTCCACAGAGGAGGCAGGATCAAGCATAGTGTCAGAATCACAAACCTGCAAAGGAAGTAGAAAATGAGTTAGAGAAAGTTAGAACTATGCATATGCTCCCTACAGTCAAATAGGGCATCTGCATTATAACTTCAACCTTATTATCACAAGGCTTCAATAATCATGTACCACAGGGATGTCAGTGCTTGTTTTACCATGGCCGATGCAAGGAACTTGTTTTATAGCAAGCTCAGTGTTTTCCTGGATGAACTTGCTGGAGAGAGGGGCTGACATGACATGACCTGGTGCTAGGTGATGCCCTGTAGGGTAGTTAGCTTGTCCTGGTTTGCCATTCGTTTCCAATAAAAGTCCCATGTTGCAGGCAACATCCTCGTTTCCCGAGACCTCCATCTAATTTGGTCACCCTGACTTTTTTTTTTCTTCTCCAGTTGCCTTCAAAAAAGAATTTTAGGAAATTTGTTCCACTGGTCTAAATCATGATGACAATTCTATGATAGTATTGAGAGGAAAGCAGTTTATAAGGAATTTCCCCCATTTTAATATGACAAACAAAACACAGCAAAGCAAGTCTCCTATGGCAGGTTGTATAGTTCTGAAGAAAGAACTATATGTCTTTAGAAGATTAAGTATTACTCTTGCTTCATGGATATAAAAGCTGTGGCAGATTATCTTATGGCATTCTAAAAATGCTGCTGTTCTTAAAAATTATCTTTAATGGATCAAAAAATAAAAAAGCAATTCTAAAGTCAGAACTACTTCTTTAAGAAATTGATTGGAAAAAAAAAAAGAAAGAAAGTGATTGGATTTAGTTTATTCCTATGAACATGACACCCATTTCTTGGATTCCTGAGTTACAGAGTCATAAATAGCATTTTCATTTCCAGTCTGATTTCTGAAATCAGTGAAATAAAAATATCACTTCCTACCCTCATAAGCTGATGTGAGAAATAAAGGTAGATCTCTGGAATAGTGGGCTTCTTAATTATGTTCCCTAGTACTAGACTGTGAATTCCAATCACCCCTCCTTCCAACAGAAGCAGTGCTTAGCCATTGAAAGTTACCTGAGACAAGAACCTGCTGTTTGCGGGAGTACACTCCTGGAAGAACAGGGGAATGTGGAACCATGAGACAGCTGGGAAAGGCTCTAGCTTTCTCAAAGGTGGCGTATCCCTGACCACCTTCCCCATGAGCATAGGAGACTAAAAGTAAGGAAAATGCTGCCACCTCGATTTCCCCAAATAATTAGTACTAGTAAATTAATACTAATAGATTAATATTAATAAAAACCTGGTATTCTTTTCTAGGGAATGCAGCAAGGTTGTAGTAGATATAAATCAAGCAGACTTGACATGGGATGAATAAGTTTCTCCACCCGTTCAAATAAATGGCATGATTAGCAGGTGCTGGGGGTGTTATCTGTAACCCCATAATTTGCCAATAATTTTGGTTCACTGCACTTAAGATTTGACCTGTTTATAGAAAAAGTAATCATCTTAAAAGTTCATTAAATTAATCTTAACACTATAAAAACAGAAGAGCTAACAAAATCTAAAAATTTTGAACAAAAACAAAAACTAAGAAAACAACGTGTAGAAGCATAAACCTGCGTAGTTAAAGGGAAGGCTAGATATACATAGTATAGGCCTGTCACATAATTAGCTAAGGAACCCCAACATAAAAAGAAGAGGTGTCATTTCCACAGGGATTACACCAGAGGAGAAAGCAAACATTGCACAGAAATGAACAGTGATGTAAAATGTATATAAATAAATTATATGTATAAAAGCACGGTTTACAATTCTACTCATAGCTGTATTTTTGGTAAAAGATTATATATTCATGATGAATGTTAGAAATTTTAAAAAGTAACTTAAATGCATTAAGGGAACTTAAGGCTTGATGAGTCCATAAGGCATGTAGTTAAAAAAAAATATGAACTTTTATCAATTATAGTAATTATAGTAATTAATTATAGTCATCTGAGGGTTACGTTTTCAATTATTTTTTATTTCGCTTATCTATAAGCAAAATATTTAGCAAATCTATTTTCTAATAACAATCCATTTACTTTTTTTGGCAGCCCATTTTGGTCCCATACAATCTCACTTATTTTAGTGGGGAAAAATTTAGGCAGAAAGGAGAAAATAGCTTTTCATTATACCAAATAGGATTTGACTAATATTTGGGTTTGTACCCCAAGCTCCCAAGCCTCAGAAGCCAGAAAATGCGCCTGAGGGCATGAACTAGATCATTTCAAATTGGCGATGCCTCTTCTGTAGCCCCACTCAACAGTGTCCACAGTGGGACTCTGTCCACAGCCTGAGATCGTGGCGGCCCCTGCACAATCACGACATAGGGTGAGGGGGGGGTGGGGGGGGAGTGAAAGCAGCCCCAAGCCTTCCCTAGCCACCCTGGGAGGGACACAGGTGAACTACAGCCTTGCAGTTTGTTGGGCTATGTCACTGTGGTCTGCCCCGTGCCGGGGGGCGAGGCCCGAAACACCACTGCTACCTAGAATCTTACAAAGCTTCCCAGTCAGATCTCCTTTTTTTACTTGGGTATTTATTATCAAAGTCATATACAATGTCAACAAGATGCCACCAAAAAAAAAAAAAAAAAAAACTTTACCCACCAAAACCGCAAAGCAAACAGTCAAATGGAATCCCAGCCATTTAAAAAGTCATCCAAATTACCCCAAAAGCCAACTGAATTCTGTAAACATCTTTATACATCTAGCCCACAAATAAAATGGGTTACGAGAAAAAATAGCAGTTCAGAGATCTGGTACCAAGGTTTTAAGAAAGGCAATGGCTTTACCACTTCTACTGACTTAAACAGTTACCTCTGACCCAGACAAAACTTAACTGTACAGTAAGTAGAGCCATATTGGAAACTGACAAAATTGAACTCCAAAAAAAGAGAGACAGAGAGAGATTACAAAGACAGATAACAACTCCTCCAAAAGCAATGTTTTGGGTCCCCCAACCTTGTCTGTCAGGGTTTGGCTGTGCCCACACAGCAGACAGGGGCCTGTAAAGAGGGTAGAGAAGCATGAAGGAGAAGTTCAACCACCTTCAGAATGTAGCCTCTAGAGACTTTACGACCACAGCCACCTCTAATGACTCAACCCCGGGAAGGTAAAACCAGGAAGCTAAAATAAGAATAAAAACAACAGGAAGGGGGTGATCCAAAATCCATGTTCAAACAACTCCGTCAGCTTGTAAGCATAAGCTGGCCAGGGTGCCGCCCCTTTGAAATGACTAAACTTGAACCAAACTTCTGAGGCTGTGCATATTTAAATTGGTCTCTGCCCCTCCCAGTTCCAGCAGCCATGTGCCAGGAGTTCTCAGAGAGAGCTTGTTGGCCTGGTGAGTTGAGCTGTGTCAGAAGGGTAAAGCAAAGCGCTCAGAAGCTTCTTGGGAGGGGTTATAGTGGGAATGAGGAGCTTTAAAGGAATTCTACTTGGGGAAGTTGTTTGGTGAGAAGATGCCAACCAGGAAGCCCCCAGGACAGTCTGTGAAAGTGGGGGTGTTTGGGAGGTAGTAGAATGATTATTCCTTAGAATGTAAAGACTGTAACTTACCCCTTCTTTAAAATCTGTATAGTAGGAACAGGAGTTTTAGGTGTCTGCTCACCCATGAACAAGTCAGTTCCGGGCTAGAATTTGCAGGTCACATATACCAGTTCACACAGAGCAAAACCTCAGCTGGGGAAAAAACTCCAGGGCATGATTGCACACAGGAAACAATTAGAGAACAAATCCAAATGCCTTTTTGGCCACACAGAAGGTATCACTGTGAGTTGTTTAAAGTATATGACCACTAGATTCAATTGCTCACTAGGAGACATGGAAATAATGAAAGTCACCAACTTTCAATTAACATGAATGGAAATGGAGAGAAGGGGACCTGATTGGGAGGAACCGGCCTCCTCAGCCTTAACCACAGAATCAACTAGCGTGTTTGTGACTGTAACTCTTTCTCCTTTCACTGGTTCAGTCAGGACTTACCGACCTCCCCTTTCCTTCCTGTCAGACATGGAGGTTGGCAAAAGACTGTGTACAGGGCAAGCCCGACCTGACACCTGATTTGTTTTGTAACTGTAATGTTTTTTTAATAGTTAAAAAAAAAAAGTGATTATTTTTGGGACACATGGAATAGATCGGAAATTCAAAGTTCAGTTTCCCAAAATCTTGCCATGCTCATTCATTTTCCCATTGCCTATTGCTGTTTTTACTGACGCAGCAAAACTAAATAGAGAAAGTCAGAGGCCTTATGGCCCAGAAAGCCTAATAGTGCTTCCCTGCCAAGTCTTTTATGAGCAGTTTGTCAGTTTTGCCAAATGGGTCTAAAATGGTTGCAAGGGAGAGGGTTCTCTTTTCTTAAATTAAAAGATAAAGTTGTGATTGAAAAAAAAAATATATATATATATATATTTACATGTTTATTTATTTATGTGTATAGAACTAGGGTATAAGCTAGAGGTGCAGGGACAGTGTGAAGCTTCACCAGAGACAGAGCAGGGAGCAGAACAGGCAGATGGACTAAGTACACTGCTGAAGGGAGCAGCAGGCAAGACTGGAGAGGTCTGCCGCGCCATGTGGGTCACCTGCAGGGTAGGGGATCAAATTCACACTGAATCAGTTGCAGCTAGCTTGCAGCAATGCATCCTAACCCGTTGTGTCACCAGGGAGGGACCATGATTGAATATATTTTAAACCCAACTTTAATTCTAAAAGGTTTTGAAGGGTTACTTCCTTCCCTATGTGTTGTAAATGAGTAGCTGTGTAAAAAGTATAAAATATTATAAACTAGATATTTTTTCTTTAATTGTGATTTGCCTATTATACAAAAAAGTACTATCAGAATCAAACCTCTTTTTTTTACTATTTCTGTGACCTTGAAGAAGTCACTGATCTCAACATACAGATGGAAGATTAGAGCAGACAATTCGGGAATGAGACCAGAGACCAGAGGAGCTTGGGTAAAGATGATTAGCATCAGCCTAGAACTGATGGAGGAAGTAATAGTAAGGAGGCCTGGCCAGACTGATTCACACAAGGAGTCTGGGGCAGAAGGGATTAGCAGAGCCATTGAGCCAGCTATAGGAACCAGGATCCTTCAGTGCCATGTCTAGGTTACAAAGCATAAGGTCAAAGCAGGTGGCAGACTGCTGTGTGTCCATCACAGACCCAAAGGTGAAAGTAAAGATATGGACATGGAGCCCATTGTGAGATCTTCTGTCCCTTTCAGATTCTATTCAAAATCAGCAAACCTAGGCTCACAAGGAGTGAGCCCTCCCAAAGAGAAGATGTCTATTATCAGGGCAGTCTCTGCACCAGCACAGGGCAGCAGTCCTCTGCCCACCGGTGACTATGCAGGTGCTTCTTTCCACCCGCGCTCTCCCTCTGCAGGGCAGCAGTCTCCTGCCTGCCCGTGACCTGTACCATGCAGGGGCTTCTCTGTATGACCTCCCTCAGGGGAGGCTGCTCTCCTAAGGCAGCCGCCCGCAACCATACAGGCCTCTCTTGGCAAGCCTGTCCCTTTCGGGGCAGCTCTCCCTGCCCGCTTGTGCCTATGCAAGTGTATAATACTGCTGTTCCTTTTCCCTAACAAACCTGCCCTTCAAACCGAGTCTCTGCCTCATGGAGAAACTCACCTAGGAACTTGCCGCATGGGACCGAAACGGGAGCTCTGGTGAAATCTTTCCCAGATTGAACCCAAGGACCCTGCACTAACTCCAAGAAAATGACATCAGAATTAGCAATAGAAATGAAAAAAGGGTACGGAGCCTGTCACCACTAAATAAAACTTGCTATAGAAAACACCCATACACTGGACCAGAGGTGGGGAAATGTAAAGTGAGGGTCAATCTAGAAAATCACTGACCCTGTCAAATATATGTGGTCATACCCTAGAAGTAATTCATCAAGTAATAATTCATGATTCCACAAAAAAATGAAACCCCTCCTCACAGGAAGGTTATATTAGGATAAGCTTGGGGCCCTCCCTGGTGGCACAACGGGCTTAAGTGCAGCACTGTAAAGCTGTACACAGCCATGGCAGCAGAAGTTCAATCCCTGGCCAGGGAGCTGACCCACACGGCACAGCAGACCTCTCCTGTTTCTCCCGCTGCTTATAAAAATATATATGGAGAACAAACCTGTCCTTTCCAAATGCAGCATTTTCTGTTCACCCTGTTCCTGTGCAAATGTCCTTTCCTTTCTCATATAATAAACCTGCCCTTCTGGCTATAACTAAATGTCTCTCATGTGGAGTTCCGGTGAAACATTTCTCAAGGTAAACCAAAGACCCTATGCTCTGAACCTAAAGCCATAGTAAGATATTGCATATGAAAGCACTCTGGGCTACAAAGGACTAGAAAGAACCAGATGCTATTAAGATAAGGGTGATAATTTTTAACTTTTATACTCTCTGAGCAAACCTACATCTAAATGATCATAGCAATTATTTTTTTTAAATATTTATGTATGCATACAGAACTGGGGCACAGGCCAGAGGAGCAGGGGTGGTGAAAGGATTTCCCAGAGACAGGATGGGGGGCAGAACAGGCAGATAGACGAAGTACACTGCTGAGGATGGAGAGCAGTGGGCGAGACAGGAGAGGTCTGCCTCGCCATGTGGATCACCTCTCGGTCCAAGGATCAAACTCACGCTGAAGCGGCAGTGGCCAGCTTGCAGTGTTGCGTCCCAACCTGTTGCACCACCAGGGAGAGCCCAGATCATGACAATTATTACTACAACAAGGTTGGCTTAGAGGTGAGGACCCCTAAAAGGAACCGAGGAATGAGCAAATACTGAGAACCCTAGTCACACCAAATTCAAATGTCCCAAGTGACCACAACAAATTCAAATGTCCAAGTGACCACTTATAACACTGGTGACAGATTCCCTAGCCCACCCAAGAAAGTGGGGAGCTGACAGTAAGAAACTAAAAAAGATGTGGGAAAGGACATGGAAAGAGAGGAAGGAAAGGAAGGGAATAGGAGAAGGTTGGAGGAGGCACTCAGACAGAGACGTGAAAAGAAGATGCTCTTGTTCTCAGTCTTGGACTTACCACCTCTCGGAAGGAGACACTTGAAACAGATGTGGATGAAAGCCCGGTGGGGAGCTGGCTATGGCAACTTTTATCTTGACTTGCATTTTTATTTTACTGTTTTCCTTCCAGAATTGCTAGATGGGACCTCACCAAAAGGTGCCTAAGATTTATGGCAGGCTTTTGGGTCTGAGTGACCCTGGATGGCTGGAAATGTACGCAGTTGGGGATGGATAATTAACTATACTCATTCTCCTCTTGTCTATTGCACACTATTTGTGTTAAAGTTCTTTTCCATTATATATGTGTGTGTGTGTGTGTGTGTGTGTGTGTGTGTGTGTATAAACTTAGAGGATGTGGTCGCTATGTGGCAGATGGCAGAACCTATTTACATTTGGGGGTTCTGAGGTGCCTCTCATTCTGCCTGCTGCTACTAGATACTCGGCTATTGGCCCATTAGATAAACTGTTAGGCTACAAAGTCCATTTCAGCTCATCTCAATGATCTTCATTTACCTCATAGCAATTTAAATTAAAATCTCCTCAGGAAACATTGCTACACATTCTCCCAAAAGCCTTTCAAAGATGCAAATCTAAAGTACCAACTCTTCATTTTTCACTTTTCTTAAATGTGTTTCCTTTCAGACTGACTTCAAAGGGCATAGAGAACTACACAGCAAGAGGAAACCTTCAGTACTCTGGTTGCTTTGATGAAGAAACAGGTTGAAAATAAATCAGCACTTTTTCTGTTGCTACTGCCTTCACTATTTTCCTGTTTCTGAGACTCAACCCTTTCTTAATCTTGACTCTTCATCTTAACCTTGACGGAGTGAGACTATTTGTTGGTACAGTGTGTACAATTTACTCTTGTTCATGCCTCTGCTACCAAGCTTCCCTGCTTCCATTTAGTCATGAAGTAACTGAAGTCTCCCTCACTCTGCCCTTCCCTGGGGCATTGCTCCAGTATAAAGGGAGAAACCAGATCAAAAATCTTCAAAATAGTTATTTACTATCAAACACAGATGGCCTGGCTCTTTGAACTAACAACACAAGACCAGAGTAAATACACCAAGGAAAAGAAGCACTAAGCAGTCTTGATTTCAAGCAGTTCTAACTCCTGACCCACTACCTACCAGTTATACAAACTTGAACTCCCTTCTTGACCTTTAGCTCCTGACCTTACCTTCCTAAGCGTACACCCAAAGTGAAAAATATGAGCAATCACGTGTACCTTGTAAGTTGGTTATAATGGTAATTAAATAGTGTATATAACGCACTTAATGGATAGTTAGCTCGTAGCAAATCATCTATAACTGGAAGTCACATCTACTAAGAAGTGATAAACCAAAACCAGAGGCACAGATCCAGGTTTAAAAAAAAAAAGGAATTCAGAAAATTTACATTTTTTGTTAGTAGGAAGAGTTAATTACCCATATTGTAGTAAAATAATTATTGCCTGTGGTCAATCCAGAATCTCTGAAAAACATGGAGTCGTTTCACTATTCTCCTTCTTTCTTTTGCAAAAACACTTAAAACATGAGTGAAGTAGTGGAAAGGTGAAAAGCCAGCTGGAAAAGTGGGAAGCCAAATGTTGTCACCTCTAAGACTTTAGTCACCGAACACACTTATCCCAAATGGTTGGAATGACCATTATAAGAATGTAATCAGGAAATCCCAGATGGTGCCTCTTAGCTCAAGGTTTATATTCAAGAAAACAGTGCTAAGGAAAAAGACAGCTTAAAAATGAAAGTGAGAAACATGATAGTAACTGATACATGGGAAGGAAATTCTGATACCCTCCCTCCACACAGGCAAAATTTGGGTCCTACTCTTGTCACCTAAACATAAAAATCAGAGAAATGATAATAGTACAGAGTTAGAGTCTTGATCTTGGAGAGATCTGAGAAATCATTTATCCATGGAGGTTTTGAATGACGTCGAAATACAAAATGCAGTTGAATCTAGAATGTGGATTTCCCCATTCCTATTTCAGTGTTTTTCTAATTTGTTGCTTTAAAATAAAAGGCACAAAGAAACACAGAACATTCTTAATGCTGACCCTTAATTTAGTTGTTAGGCTTTCTGTACAGAAAAAGAACCAGCCACCCAGCACAAGAGGGATTCTCACTAATCAAGGTAGGTACGTTCTATAAGTTTTTGTGAACATTGAAAGAGCGAGTCTCACAAATTGTTTCCAGCAGAAATACAAGTGCAAGTTCCTCTTAGTCCTCAGGTTAGAACATTTTTGTCTACCGATCATAAACTACATAAACTTTTGTATTTTTAGTTAAGGAAATATTCCTAAATATTACAGCTGACTGGTTGACATTGGACTCATGTCCAGAAGCACTGACTCATGTCAGAATGAAGCTCATCTAACAAATTTATTTTCTTCGTAAGACAATCACTAGGTTTCTAGCTTTCTTCTTAAAAATGCTAAGAAGACATGCTAAGACAGCCCGTGTGCATGACACTTGGGAGACATTTGAAAAAGCTACAACAACAAAAAACACAAGAGCAAAAAACAGGAAGCTAAATAGACTGAGTTACTTTTTTAAAGAATAGAAGTTGAAACAGAGCAAATTTAATCTTGCTTCAACTCATGGAGCACATAAAGGTAAGGTGACTCAAATTTCTTGCCAGGTTGTATCTGCTTGCAACTGATCACAAAAGCACTGTGGGACTGACTTGGGAAATACTTTCAGTTGGGTAGGGTCATTTATAGGGATAGCATTGACCAACACGAGGGTCAACTGTACTATTGAGTGATTGAGTCTTTTCCCTCCATAAAGATCTTGCATACCTGAGATGCTGCTATAAGGGTGGTAACATTAAATGAAATGTTTGCCTCCTACCATCTTTCCTTTTAGGAAATGTTCATAATGACTGTGTATTTTCTACCTGGGAAACCCTGAATGCACCTGAATCCAGGGACATAGTTTGTCACATAGACTTGTAGATGTTTATGTTATAATACTCATGGTCGGTAAAAACATAATGAATCAACGATGTAATCTAGATATCGATGAATATTTACGTCTTCAGATACAGTTAAAACAGATACAAAAAGTACATATAAAATAATCTCAAAATTTTTTTTAAAATTAAGGAAAAATAGAACTGTGAGGGCTGTGAAGTGTTGCATTTGAGAATAATTTTAGTTTTGTTGATTGTGCTGCTTTTCTCTATTTTTAAGTATACTACCATTAACATGCACTGTTTAGTAACTAAAGAAATGACAATCGATGTACTACTTATAAAAGACTTTTGCCTCACCTTAAGTCCTATCCAGACAGGTGAGAGCATTTGTACTTTTTTGGAGGGAAAAAAAGTTTCTCCAGCAAATACTTCAAAATTAAGAAAATCTTTCTCATTTTCTTTATTTCCCCTTCTTTTCTCACTTTGTTGTTTTTTCTGTCTTCTCGCTATTTTCGAAAGTGATCACTACACCATCAGTAAGTTTGCTACCACGTGCCTTTTCCCTAGACAAAATCATTCCATGTTTCAAGCCTGTCACCATTATTTGAATAGTTGTAAGGCTGAGACAGTAGTTGTCAGAGAAGGAGAGAGATAAAAGGAGAAAGCCCTGTCATGGAAGAGACCAAAGGAAATCATTCAATGAGTCTAGTAATATCGGTAGAAAAGTTAACCTTGAGCTAGGAAGCGAGGCTGGGTGCCCTTGCAACTGTAAGTACGAGAAAGTAAAGAACTTGACAGGACTCAGAACCAATACTTTGGTTTCTCTTTAGCAGGAGGCAAGGTCATCTGTTAGTAGTTAAACTGGGAGGGTTTGGGCAGGGCCCTGTGAGAAGGTTGAAGGTATGAAATAAGAGGTCAGGAGAGTAGTAAGCCATCTACTCAAGATCAAGTGTAAAGAGTTTTGACCAGGCTCATGGACCAGCTGCAACTGGAAAGGAATCATTTTGGCCACTTCTCTGCAAGTTACACCAAATTCTTCAGCCAGATTCACAAACATACAAACAGATGGTCAATTTCTTCACCCCAGCCCTTTTTTTTCTTTATTGTTAACACCAACACTTTGCTTCCTTGAGTCTCTAAACAACTACACTTGCTGATCAATCACAGGCAATGCTTAGCAGCCCAAAGCCACCCTCTTTCCTGTTTTCTTTCTGTAGCTTTTGCTTTCTACCTCTCTATCCTGCAGTCAATAGGATCAGGAGAGAGATTTTCCATTTTCAGAGAATATGGATGGCTGAATATTGGGGGTTTAGTGAGCGATGGCAGGATAAAGTTAACAGGTTTTATAATACCCAGTGTTCTCTTTTTATCCTAGTTTGAGTGTTTATCCTAGTTTTGAAGGGGCTGGGTGCTCCAGAGATACAGGGTCAATTAACATCAGATATTCTTAAACTGGGGTAGGCCACTAGCAGGAAACCTACACTAACGTTTCATATTTTGTATTGTATTTTTCCTGACCAAGCACAGTTATCAAGTTGTCAAGGATACAAGCAAAATTCAAAACAAGAGTGATGGGAGAAGGAGGTTTGGGAGGAGTAGTTTTAAAAAAAGAAAAAGAAAGCCCACACAATGACGTCTTGATTAAAAATGACAAACATAGCAATTGTTTTCACTAGAATTAGGGGAAAAATGTCAAAACAGATGTTTTCTCGTTAAGTGGAGATTTATTCTTCAAATTCTCCGTAGTTTTCCCAGCCATGTCTTCTGTTCATTTCTTATCTGGACCTCAGATTAACTCTAAAACATCCCAAAGTAATGAAATGATCTTGCGAGGATTCTAGAAAGTAAAAGAAACTTAGGGATAGAACTCTATCAACTCTTTAGAAGAAAGACTAACATGCATATTGTATCAGCTGAAGAAATGTCTCAATATTCTTCATTATCAACCCAAATCAACCCTGTGGAGGCAACTGGCAGGTAATATAATTTTCCGGGAAGATGATACAAAATAACAGTAGTGGTATTAACAATACTAATAATGTGATCATTAATAACTTGCTAAGCTCTTTTGGATCTACTATTTGAAATCGTGACTTCAAACTCTTTATGAAATTGATTTATTCTTTCCAGTAAAGCTGGCTCTTGCTGAAGTTCATCCAACTGGTAAAAACCTGTGACTTTACTATGAAATCAGTGTTCATGTCCATCCCAGTACATAAAAGACCCTTGGGTGTGACTTTGCAGAAATGAAGTTCCCTAAAGAATAAGGTGGATCTTCGAAACAGTGGAATTTCAGAGACTTTCAGAGAAGCAGAAAATGTCAAGTGGGTTTTTTAAACCAGGAATATTTTCCTCCTCTTGATACCATTCGTGACCAAAACCTACCTAAAGCATCTGTAGAAAAGTAGGAGAAAATCACAAGTATTCTACAAGTGTGTTAAAGAAACTTCCATGAGAATTAGAAGAGAAGACCTGGAGTGTGCAGTCAAGAAGTTCATGACAGACACAGTTGGTCTAATTTTCAGGCAGGCAAACACCATCACAAATGCTTTCAAAGGTCAAGTTGCAGTGAGGTAATGTTGTTTGAGGAGTGAAATAAACAGTACTTTGGTTTTGCCCTGAGAAGATTCTCTTTTTTCTCTTTGCGTCTCAATTTTGAGTCCCTTCCCTTTTCAATCAAAATTTTTCCCACCACCCTCATATTGTCTGGTCTCTGTGAAAAAAAAAAAAAAAAAAAAAAACATGTATAGCCTTCCCTTGGGTCTCCAGATTTTTCTCAGGACCCTTCTGCTCAGGCAGACACTATTTTCTTACCACGCTGCAGATTTTAAGAGTGTGGAAAATGACGTTGGATTTGACTTGGCAGAACCGAGAGGGCAGCGAAGGTAAGGGAGAGGGAGGAACGGGAAGGAAGGGTCTCCTGTTGAAAATAATCTTGATTTCTCACCAATTACACTGCACAAGTTAAGCATTTTCATAGATAGTCTTAACAGTTTTACAAGATTTTTTTTTTCTCTCGTTCAAAATGTGCTTTCAACAGGCAGACTGTTTTCAAACGAACTGAAAGGGCTACTGTGTTCAGAAGGGACAAGGATGGGCTATAGCATAGGATTGGAGAGATACAAAAGCTGCTTTATTTCAATGTATGTTTGCCCTGGCAGGAATTCGGAAACCTACCTGAACATAGTCCACACTTCGACCAAGGGCTCTGAAGGCCGTGTACATGACTTCTCTTTTTCCACCCCATTTTTGCATGATGCAAATACTTTTGTTGGACAAGACCAATTGGGTGACATGCTGTGAGCTTTCTTTATGTGACTCGTCTGTCTCCCCAGGTCCCTTTTCGTGAAAGTTGTTCTTCCAGATGTAAGTGGCTGATTTATCCCTGCCCATGACTTCACTGAAGATGTCCATCATGTAAAGGTCATCTTCCGAGTTCCCATCTATGACCATGACAACCTTAATTCCAGGGTAGGTCAGTCTCTTCACAGATTGCAAGCATTTCCTTAAGTAGTCTGGGTCTTCTTGATATGCAGCGATGCAAAGAGCAACAGTTTTGTTCAACTTAATGGGGGTTTCTAAGGACTTTTTCATCTTCCGGTGCTCCAGAAACGCAAACAGGCTTTGGATGATGAGGTGCGATGCTAAAAAGGCACCGTACAGTCCAAAAGAGAAATAGTAATTATCTGTTTGGATAAACTGGTAGCCAACAATATAAGCAGCTGTGATCCCAAGGAGAAGAGAGACTCCAAAAAGTGTGGTTCCAATTATTCTCAGGATGCATAAAAATCTCTCACAATGCATCTGTAATATAATAAAATGATACTCTAGGTTAACCATTCTTGTTCCCCACTTGTCATATACAGCGTATGATGGGCAGAACACTGGACAGGAAGCATTCAAAATGTCCAACGCTAGGTTCCTTACTTTACTATCTGTGCAGCTTTCTGAACCTCAGTTTGGCACACCGCAGAGGGCTGTTTTAAGCATCAAATAATCAAATCAGAAGACAATGCCTGGTACCATTGAAACCGTAATGTGTGAAACAAATACACAAATGCATTACTTTCAAGGAGTTAGATCATTTGCCTAAGGATGAATTTGATGTATGTGGTCACAGTTGGGCATAGAACCAAAATTCCCTAAGACTACATCAATCTTTCTTTTCTACCATGTTACCCCTCACCCCTTATATTGACCAGGGGAAAAAAATCAACAGTATATTTTGCCAAGTTTCTCGTGTGTAATTTCATCTCATTTCTAGTGCACAACCTTCAGTGAACACCCTTTCCATCCAGCTGGCTGAAGTTGGAACTCAGG
>NW_004567110.1:12604169-12727739 GCF_000260355.1 Condylura cristata | reverse complement strand
TCCAAAGGGAGTGTCCCCACCTTCAGTCACTCACACCAACTTCAGGGTTTGGGTCACATTTACATGTGAAAGGTTGTTAATTCAATGATTTCTTTAATTCAACTAACTTCTTAAAAGTTAAATAACTAAGTTGGGCCAAGTAGTTAACTGCAAAATCTCTTGTTTGCTTTGCTATTTATGCTTTTCTATGGCACACTAAGACTCAGAAATGAATATGTAGCAGCAACTACATTATCTTGACTGTTACTGGATATTATGTTGTCCAACTCAAGAGGCTCTGTTTACAGTGCAGTCACACGCTGAGAGTCCTGAGTGGACATACATTACCCTTTTGGGAACCTTTAGTGTAGCTGCTCACCAAATTTTTCTTCTCCTTTTTGAGCGTCAACTGTATGATGTGTCTTTGGAACTCTGAGGTGGGTCACTTCTAGTAGGGACTTAAAAGGGAAGTTGGGCCTCCTCCTGTCTGTTCTCTCCTTCCACTGGCTTAATGCACATGTCCACAAAATCCTGAGGGCTGCAGAATCCCAAAACAAAAGGAGCTTGGCCCTTGAACTGCCATATGGAGGGACACTCACCATCTACCTGCCTTGTGATCTTCTGTGAGCAAAAAATAATTGCAGAGTGCATTTTGTTTTCCTTCACACTAGCTGATAACAACTTGGGTAATGTGAAGCCTCATGAGGCCAGGATTCTAGCTTGTGGCCATTTCTTCATTAAATGAAGTTGATTGTACGTGTCTATTCACAGGGTCATAGTCAGGAGCAAAATTAAAACGCATGTGAAAGTGTTTTACAAAAACAGAAACACAATGCAATTTCAAATATTGACTAATGATGAAAACAAAATGCAAATGTGTGTTCCATTTCTACAACTGAGTAGGAAGCATTTTATGTAACCTGGAGCCTAATTAGGGAAATCACCATTGAAAGGGAGGGTCTGACTGGTGGGGGGAAGGGAAAGGCTCAGCTTCCATAGAAAGGCAAGGAGCAAGCCTCCTTAGTCAGTTAAAACAGAAGATGGGCTACTGACGCTCCCAAAGGGAGTGAACCCCAGCCCACTGCCAAAAAGGTGCTGGGAGCACCAGACTTGGAACTTGTCATTTCCAAGACGTGAGTCATTCTCACAAGAGTGAAAAATTTCAAGGGGACTAAAACCCTCTGCCAGGGAGAAGCTTAAGTGTATGTTTCGCCTGTGTTTAAAATCACCACAGCCAGCAAAAGCACTGCCTGCCATTCTTTTCCATTATTCATATTTTCCTAGCTTTTATCAGCACACGTGGACATCAAGTGTTCACATAGCATCTGCTGGCCACAGCTGAAGAGGGAACACCCTCTTACATCATAGGCGTCTACAATATGTCCTTTTGAAGCCTGGGAAAAGTTGTGAGCTAACTGCAGCAATGTGGCTAGAATTGAGCCTTTATATTTCTGGAGGTTTCATGTTGTTGCCTGGGATGACACACACAGCATCTCAGGACAGGCTGAAGGGCAAAAGGGAGAGTTGAGAGTCTGACTGGGGGGATGCGGTGGTCTCACAGAGTGACACACGGGATGTGTTTCCTCATAATTTCCCCCTGGGCAGTTTCATAGATATGGGAACCATATGTGTAAGCCTTTCTGAGACAATTGCCAATTCAGATACTGTTTCATAAGAAACTCTTTTGGCCAGACACTCGCATTATTGTTAAATTGGAAAAGATGGCAATTTCAACCCCAGCTCATGAAAGCTTACTTATAGATAGAAAGATGACTTAGGAACCTACAGTCTATAAATATTTAAAATTTAAAACCTAGGGTTTTGTTTTGTTTGTTGTTGTTTGTTTTTGTTTTTCTCAACAACCAACTTAATTCTATTGGACTAGATACCAATTATTCATAGAATTCAAGGACAAACCAAGTATGAAAGAATGACTTGCTGTACCATAATGGAATTTCCACAAATTCACAGACATATTCACAGATATATTTTTTTACAGTGATGGTTGGCACTGCTGAATGAATGAGAGGATGCGACTTCATTCATCAACATCATCTTCAGCAACATTAATGTCAGCTAACATGTATTCATCATTTGTTCGGGTCTGGTAAGTTTTCCTTATTTTGTTGAGTAGCATGATCTCATCTCCTTAATAACTCTAAGTGGCAAGTATAATATTAGTTTCATGTTATATCTAACACATACAATATGATGAGGCTAACAGGACTCCTGAGCATTTCAGGAACTTGTCCACAGTCACAAAACCCAGAGCAGGGCCCTCTGGGAAGCAGGTCAGATGATAGGAGTATTCGCAAGTATTAATTGAATGGGTTTGAATGCTTGTGAAAAAATGGGAAGCATCATTTTGTTTCTAGCTCATAAAAAGCATCGTGTGAGGAAAGATTAGGACTTGGATCACTGTTTTCCTGCTATAATGAAAAATTAGTAATTGACACTTGCTGAGGAAGAGAGAAAAGAGTTGCCAATACTCAGACCTGGAATGAGAACTCCCAAAAGAAGCTGGTAATATCATTTTTACAGCAGTTCTGATGCTCTTAATGCCAGCAACCAAACTTCACCAGAAGGAAGGCACTCCTATTTCCATTGGCTGCATACATAAAGTACATAAATGTCTTGCTTTTAGTACATATGCCCTAAGAAAGGCTCTAGCGGTCATTAGGTATCAAAACCTCCCTCTTCCCCACCACCAGCCTTCTTATAGTAACCAGAAACTTACAAAGATTTAAGTCTAAATTCTGCCTTATAAGTTGTCTGACTTTAGACAAATCAGAATGAATCATGTGTCATTGGACAAATAGTCTCTCCAAACATCAAACGTTTAGATTCAGGTGTTACAGAGATTAATATTGTCACTATACTTAGCTGAATACCTGTTTGGAATCTGACTAAAGGTTGCAATATGGGCAAGTCTTTCAACATAGTCACCTGAGAAGAATAACTGCAGAGAGAAAATTCCTTTGGTATCCATTCTAAAAGGTTAATTTACTCATCAGCAAAGCGTGAATAATATTTTTATTTTTGTAGTTACAATAACTAGGTAAATTTGTTCACCATCCATTCATCCACCCATACCAGCAATTGAATTATGATATGCACTTAATAATTGCTTGTTGTCTTCATTATTATTGATGTTGTTAGTATTATCAATGTATTCAACGACTTAAAATTAAGTTATAAAGTGCATTTTTCTATCTTCCTTATTATATTCTAAAATTCACTGAATATATATCACTAAAACGCTAGTTGAAACAAAAAAAATAAGTAAAATAACAGGCTATAAAAATAATTGACAAAAATTAGCTGTATTCCTATATGCAAATAAGCTAGAAGACAGGGAAACCAAGAAAACAATCGCATTTATAATGCAAAGAGAAATAAATACTTGGAAGTAAACTTAACAAAGGAGGTGAAGGACCTATACCTTAAAACTGTGAGATATTGTTAACAGAAATAGAAGACACAGAGAAATAGAAATATGTTCCTGCTCATGAATTGGAAAAATTAGCACTATCACAATGGTCTGTTAGCCAAAGCATTATATAGCTGCAATTGAGTCTTCTGTCAAAGTTTTGGTGGCATTCTACAAACAAATAGAATAAACATTCCTGAAATTCATGCAGAATCACAAAGTTCCTAAATAGCCAAGGCAATCCTGACAAAAAGAAACAATTTTATCACATCCCAGACATCAACAACGCTATAGTAATCAAAACAATATGGTACAGACATACAGACCAATGGAATAGAATTGAGAATTTAAAAATAATCCCATGCCTATATGGACAATTAATCTACAACAAAGAAGCCAAGAATATACACTGAAGAAAGGAAAGTTTATTTTATAAATGGTGATCAGAAAACTGGACAGCAACTTGCAAAAGAATGAAACTAGACCACTGTCTCACAGCATATACAAAACTCAAAAGGATTGAAGACTGGGATGTAAGAGTTGAAAGCATAAAATACATAGAAAATATAGCATAATACTCCATGACATTGGCTTCAATGCTTTGTAGATTAATCTCCAGCAGCACAAGAATAAGAACAAATGGGATAATATCAAACTAAAACATTTCTGCACAGTAAAAGAAACTATCATTAAAACAGAGATACCCTATTGAATGTGAAAAAATATTTACAAACCATAGATCTGAAAATGGCTGATATCCAAGATCTACAGAAAACCCAGACAAGTCAACAACAACAAAAAAGTAGTCCATTCAAAAATTGGACAGAAGTCACTAATAACCACTTCCTCAAGGAAGCTATGCATGACCAACAGGAACATGAAAAAATGTTCATTATCACTTACATTGAGGGAAATGCAAGTCACAATGAGATACCTCACACTTGTGAGATAACTATGTACCGGGGGAATACAACTCTTGCCATTTGCAGCAACAAGGATGGAACTGAAGGGCATAATGCCATGTGAATAAGTCAGAAGGAAAAAGGTTTCACTTACAGTGGGATATAGAGAAATGAAACAGTGGTTCACAAAAGCAACCAATAACCAATCCTAGAACTTCAACTTTAGAATTGAGGCTACCAGACACAGAGGAGAAAGTGGAGATCAAGTAGGTGATGTGCCCAGTGGGCTAGGACAGAGCATTAGGCATGCCTTGGTGTGGTGTGATAACACACATCTGAAGAGGTGCGAGCCTATACCTCTGCATCATACACATTGTTGTAAAACAGTATTACCTCAGTAAAATTTAAAATCCGCTGAAGACCAGGTAGACCTCTGTTTACTCTGAAGTATTGTTTGGAGACACAGAGGCATAAAGAAATAGGAGTCATTTAAAAGAATGTTTAATTAATGCATTGTTCAAGATAATATAAATAGCAGAACTGGATCTGGAACATAGGTTTTCTTTACACAAACTCATGTTTTAGGAAAAAGGGAGGACTAGACCTCAAACCATATGTGGACTATTTAGAATTAAAAATAAGAATGTAAGCAGATGACGCTAACAGTATGGAAACCTGTTTCTTTATAATTAGACGTATTCTGGCTATAGTCACTGCAAATAGTGTATTAGAACACTATGGTGATAAACAGTGAAATTTCCCAATTTTGTTATACATCCAAATCACTAAGGATCAATAAAATTCACTGTTGTGTGCTTGCCACAACACTCTGACTTCATCTAGTGGGATGTATCAGGAGTTTTAACATCTCCTTAAACAATTCTATTTGCAAAAGTTTGGCAATCACTGGGTTAAAAATCTAAGAAAACTTTCATGAAATCATTTGCGTTAGTTACACATCCCTCAGGCCTATTGCCTCTGTTGCAATCTCAACCAGAAATCCTTGATCAAAACACCCAAAAGAATGGCCATTTCCCTCTAGAATAATTACAGCATGTGACCCTCCCCTTCTCGCCTTCTGACCTCTCTCCCTTTCTGGCTTTGAAATTGGCATTTTTTTCCCTCCAGCCCTATTGCAGATATCCTAACTGAGACCTCGCAGTGCTGCAGGATTTGGCAAGAGTCTTTCAAAGTCCTAGTCATCCAGCTGTTTCTGGAGCTAAAGCTTTAAGTTTCAGGTTTCTCTTCATTTGCATCATCAATATTGATCAATTACTTCTAAGATGCCAATTCTTCCAACTCCCCTCTTGGATCCTGAACTTCACCATCCTAAACCTAGCTCAGTGGGGTAAAGGGGAAAATTGCAAAAATTGTTGGCGTGGAATCTCAAGTCTGCATGTGTCTTCATGGGCTCTTGGGCCAGCACTGTAAGGAGAAATCCTGTGCAGTCACAGGTGTCACAGATGCTCATTCTCCCCTGACCTTTCTCTCAATCAGATGAGACTTCTTCCCAGTTTGAACTCCTAGAAAACTTGACTAATTCAATAGTATAGTCCAGTTCAAGGTCATTATGGTCTATAATTCTTGGATTAAATTTTATCCCCATTCCTTAATACTAACATTGTGGCTTTGACTAAGTTGCGTAATCTTTCTGAGGCAAGTTTCCTTTAAGAAGTTGTCTTGGAGGAGGGAAGGGTTAGATATATGTAAAGTGTCTAACTCAGTTCCAGAGACTAAACAGATATGTGACAAACAGTAGCTGTTATTGTACTTTTCTTATAAGCTGGATCATATTTTGCCTTATAATATGATTATTTAAAATTGTTTCTGAGTATAGTTGTATTTTTTAAAAAGATTTATTTATTTATGCATACAAGAGCTGGGGTACAGACCACAGGTGTTGGGGAGAGGGGTGAGAGGATTCACCAGAGACAGAGTAGGAAGAACAGGCAGATCACTGAAGTGCACTTGCTGAAGGGAGCAGCCCATAAGACAGGAGAGGTCTGCTGTGCCATGTGGGTCAGCATCCTGGCTGGGATCCAACTCATGCTGCAGTGGCTGAGGATAGTGCTGTAGCTCAGCCCATTGCGCCACCAGGGAGACCCTGAGTATAGTTTTCGTGTGATGAATTTCAATAAGATGTGAGGTGAATCTTACTCATTTCTAAAATAATCTTTAGTACAGATATACAGAATTTAAAGACATCCATTTATAAATATTGTTATTTAAAACAGTATAAGATTTAAGTGTGACCTAGTTATATTTATTTTGACCCAAATACCAGTGACATCTTGTAGATTGTAGGCAAGGTTGTATATGAACTCCACATAAATGATATTCAAAGCATACTTCAATAAGTTAAAGTATATGGAGTGGAACGAGACTTAATCTAAGCAGATTGCTATAAGAGGTGAAAGAATTAAAACCAAGTTGAGGGTGATGGAAATGATTTTTCTAGAGGAAGCTATCATACCAGCTGCTGCTAGCTCTGTCCTCTGGTCACTTAGTGCTACAGACTGGGTGTGCAGGGATGAAAGAGAACAGAGGAAGAAGCTCTGGGGCATATATGCTCTATTCTCCAATTACATTAACTCATCACTCCAATTTAGTAAAAAGTCAGGGAGTTCATAATGTAACAAACTAGCTACATGTTCTTAGAATACCAATCTGTTATAAAACTTTGCCAAAAGGACTCACCACATGGATCCATAGCTAAAGGCTTTTCCCACAGTGCTGATAATACAAAATAAATGGATATGAAAAAGGTATGTACTTAGAAATTCAAGAAAAATATTTTAAAAGAAAGTTTAGCTAGCAAGGAAACTGTGTTAAAAAGCTCTTATGAAATTCAGTATTATGGGGATATAGCTTTTAGACCTGCCCCACCCCCCACAAAATCAGTTCTATCTGACTTACTTTCTAGTAACAATATCTTTTTCATTTCTTGCATAATTCCTGTTTTCCAAGAAGGTAGCTTGCTAGATATCATCTTTGCTCTATGGAAAGTCACATTCAAATGCGATGCTATTTTAATGACTTAAAACCTTGAATTTCTGCAAGCAGCATAACTTTCTCTGATAGAGTAATATTTCAGTTCTCAGTACAATACAAGTAACTCAGGTAATAAAAATTTGTCACTATATCTACAGTTTTTCTTCTCAACTCAGGCCATACGTAAATTAGAAAGAGAATAAGAATGGTGAGATCTTAACTACAATTCTGTAAACCAGAACTGTCTACTTACAATTGTGAATTCTTGTGCCCAAAATGCAAACGCATAAATAATGTACATGCTAAAAATAGACACTTAGACACTTGATAAATTTCTTTATCAAAAATGTAAAAGTATAGTCAAAATACTAAGAAAACCTTGCCTGGGTACAACGGGTATTCATAAAATACTACCGACTGTATGACTAATCTAATTAAGCCTCTAGGAAAATGCAGTGAAAACTAATACAATGATTGGAATGAAAACGTTTAGATTTAAGCGTTCTTTCCAACTCCAGTCTGTAAAATTAAAAATTATGTCTACAAATAGTTTGATGGGCATAATATGTTTGTACCAGTTATTTCCATAGAAACACATTTTAATTTTAAAGCATCATTGGCATGTTTGAACGTGTTGGTGCTTAAAATTTTTGTTAAGGTCACTTAAAAAAAAATCATAGACTTCCCAAGTTACATTATTAGCCATAGCCACAATGAGAAATGGGCTGCATGGGGGGGTGGGGGGGTGCGGTGTGGAGCAGATTTTAAACCCACAAAGGACTCTATACAATTATTTCACTTGTCAGCAGAGACCAACTATCAACTCCCTTAGCTTTACTTTGACACAGAACTGAAAGTTTATTATATACTCAGGCCTACGATTCGGGGAAAGCCCTTCCGTAGCCAATCAACGCTTCTCGATCTATTGCGTCACACCTCCCCCGGGTGTGACGTCAAAGGCAAGCCCATCCACGTGGGATGGGTGTGTAGCATTTCTGGGCAGCTGTTAAGGAAACGCCTGCCAAAAACGGTTCCCGGGAGTGGAGAACTGAGCAGGGCGGGGCCAATAGAACCTTCAGGGAGCGCATTACACAGCCTGTGGTGCCAGCTTCCCCAGAGCCTCTCCCTCCACCACGCTCAACGCCCGTGCCGAGAGGGCCGAGGCGCGCGGGGCGAACTCAACGCCCGTGCCGAGAGGGCCGAGGCGCGCGGGGCGAACGCGTCCAAGCCCTCTCGGCACGGGCGTTGAGCGTGGTGGAGGGAGAGGCTCTGGGGAAGCTGGCACCACAGGCTGTGTAATAGGACCCAGGTCTTGTAAACCCTCCTCCTTAGGCACAGCCTCTCCACCCAGAGACCCTCCTTCCAGCCTAATTATCCTTTCAGCTCCGTTTCCCCTCTGAGGCGTTTCCTCGCTTAGAGGTAAAAGCCTCTCCCGACTCTCAATACCCGCCGGCACACAGACCCTCCTTTCAGACCCGCCCTCCAGTTCACCGGGACGCTTTTCTGAGCCAGGGATCTGGCTGGGCGGGAACTAGCGTGACGAATTGTGCCCGAGGTGTAATCGATCTCAAAGCACTCTCTTCTCGCTAGTCTCCCACCCTTCCCCCGGGCTCGGGGGATTCCCCAGACCCCACGCTCAGTCTGGAAGCTGGGATCAGCCCCCCGTCTCCACCACCACCACCACCACCACCACCCGGCAGTGCCCCCATGCCGCAGCTGCAGAAAGAAGCGCCTGCGAGCTCGGTGCCACGTCGGAACTGGCTCCCGGTACACAGTCGCTGCCAGCGCGCAGCGCGCGGTCCCAGCGCACGCGGTGCCCCGGTGGTGGCGCGGCGAGCGGGTGCGGAGGAGGGGTGCACGCCCTGCTGCCACCCGGGTCTGCGAGCGCCACTGCGGCGTCCCACGACCCCAGGACCGTGAGAGGCTTCCCGAGCCAGACTGAGCCGGGATAAACCCAGTCCGACGCTTTAATGGGGTTCAGGGAGTGAAAAGGAGAGGAAACCGGGGAAAGAGGGGGGAGTGGCTCGGGGAGGCCGGTAGCGGCGAGGAGGTGGCGGAGGACCCTCCTTCCAGTGGTCTGGACCCACGATCGCCTTAACCCTTTGCATTCCAAGTAAGTGGCGGGATTTCCACCCTGGAGGAAAACGTACTGGGGTTTCCTCCCCACCTAGAATGTAAGGGGGAGGCGGGAGTGAGAGGAAAGGGTGGAAGGGGAAAGAGGAAGGGGGGGGCCACGCGGAGGACACAGTCCTTACACGGTGGAAATTCTTGTGTGCTAACTCGGGAGCCCCTCTGAGGCTCCGGAAGATGCAGAATGGAAAAGTACCTCCCGGGACGTGCGGTCTCTGCCAGCCTGAGATTACCTGTGCTCGCAAGAAGGCGGCGGATTTCTGGCCAGCGCCAGAGTTGGGAAAAGACTGGAGTAGGTGGCTAAGCCTGACAGTTATCTGCAATATTCCCAGACTTTCAGTCGGTTAGAAATTGTCAACCTCAGACGTTTCTGTGGAAAACGGACTGAGGTCACATCTTCCCGCGCCCTGCCCTTTCGAGGACCCTCCACGCTCACCAAATCGCGCCGTGTCACGTACCTTGTCCGGCTCTTGGTCATAAAGTTGTCCTCGGCCTGTTTGTGTGGTCCCGGAGGGTCGGTGGCGGGCAATTTCCAAAATTGAGGTAATAAGAGATCAGATGAATTTGAGACGACCGGCCAAAAAAAATAAAAAATTTAAAAACAACATTTAAAAAGGATTGGGGGGAGTCTTAAACGTTTGTTTCTCTCCCACTTAAAAAGGCAATGAATGTTACTATTCTTTTTAATTTTTCCGTTGCACTTCTGTCTTCTGATTCTAAAAGCAAATTTTGTCTGTGCTTTAAAAATAAATTAACTTTATTATTATTATATATGTATATATTTTTTGCTCTAGTACCCCTCCCCGGATGGCGTTCCGTCTCTTCTTCTTGTTCTTCTTCTTCTTCTTTTTTTTTTTTTTTTTCGTAATATCACAAAAAGCGGGTTGAAGATTCAGCAGAACCCAGGAAGCGCAGAATCGGGAGAAAGTCTTTGGCGGGGTTGGTTTCTGAATGGGCTGCTAGGAGCCAGCCGTGGGTAATTCTTTCCAGACGTCGTGACTTCTCGGTCCTCGAAGAGTTGCCTTTCTGCCTCCTCCAACTTAAGGGGGTCTTAACAAGTGAGCCGGTGGGTGTTTTAATAGGACGGAGGAGGGAGTGGGGGGTGAGGGGAGTGGAGAAGGGAGGTGCGGACTGGGGATCGGGGAGGGGAGGGAACTGGGAGCGCGGGAGGGCGGGAGGCGGGGAGGGGGAGAGGGAGAGAGAGATTGGCCATTGAAAGCCTTCTCAGAGCTAGAAGCCGGTTGTGAACTCCAATGAATTCAATTAACTTGATTGCTAACGTGTGCAGAGAAATGCGGGGCACACAGGCAGGTCGCCACCTGATCCCCCATTCCCTGCAGCCGCGCAGCGGGGAGACCACACTTTGTAGACTTCCTAAACTCTCCCCTGACTTACGGGGATTCCCTCTGGGCCATCAGCTCCCCTAAGCGTTTGATTGTTTTAAAGCCGAGGGTGCCCTTAGCTGACCTGGGGAGAGAGTTAGGAGGTGCGTGAGAGCGTGCGTGTGTGTACACGTCGATATTCATACACACACACACACCTGGAACCCCCGAAAGCTGGCTCCACTCGCTGCAGTCGGCAACTGGTCTACCGCTAGTTAACCCTTTCTCCCCGCCGACCCCGAAGTTTCCGAGCTGCGATCAAGTGTCCAAGCCGAGTCCGCCTTGGGTGGGCCGGAGAAAGTGAAAAAGGAAAAGCGGGGTTTTTCCCCCCTTTAACCTCAAGTAAGTATACGCAAACCGCGTGCATTTTAAATGAGATGTCTTAAATGATTATCATGCTCTGGAGGACTCGAAAATAGCGCGCTTAAAAATATAGCTATTTCCAAGGGGTGGTTCTAATTGCCGTGGCTTCTTGAGAGTCTCACGCGAAGATCGTGGGTCAAAATACTTATTGTTGCGCCTTCTTTATTCGTATTTTGCTTCGAAACGACCTTTTCCCGTCTTTCTCTCAATGCCCCACGCCCGGGAAGAGTCACTTTGCTCTATCACTTTCCCCCACCATCCTCTGTGGTCTTCGCCAACCAGCGCCTGGTAATCTAAAACGGACGGTAGGTGACACTGTTGAGGCGAAAATGAGGCTTTTTACAACTGCACTGATTTGGCCTCTGGAGATTCCCAGAAATGATCCTAGGATCCAAAAAGCTTTTTTTTTTCGTTCATTTTTTTTTTCCTTTCGAAGTTTTTCTGAGGTGTGGATTTCTTCCCAATTCGACTAGACCTTGCAACTGGCTTTCAATTCCTTATCACTTATTTGGGACAATCACGAACAAGTCAAAACAGGAAAAAAATCGAGTCAAGGAGGAGCGAAGTTTTCAACCCTTCACTCAGCGGTGTGTGACCAGATGGAGCATTTTATTGCAATATCAGGTAGTAGGCCAGTCTGGTCCCCCGAGGCCAACCTGTAAAGCGCTGGGGTTTCCTTCCGCCCTTCCCTGCCCGCACAAGGACTGGTCACACCTCTGGAAAGCATGCCCTTGACCTGATAACTTCAGACCGCTCTGGGGTGCACGGCTTACCAATTTCCCTTACACACTTTCCAGGCTTGTTTGAACCCTGCCTGAGGTGGTTCTGCTGTTGAGGAACTGGCTTCCATTTCAGAGTACAATTTCATCCCCACTTAATCATGTTCCTGCATCGTGAGTTTTAGGGTAGTTTTAAATGCAAACTTGTAGTTTTAAATATAATACCTAACTTATGTTCTCTGACATCCAATATGGATTAGGCTGACTGAGGAGTATGGTAGAAATGATGGAGTGTCATGTGTCTGACTGTGGGGCCCAGGGCTCTGGAACACTTACCCTTAGCGCTGAACTCTCTGAATTTTATATGTAACACAGGGTTGCCAAGTGAAACCCAGTAGCATTTAACTGATCCTGTGTTAATAATTCAAGCCATGAGGACATTGAGGAAAACTTGATTAAGACACGTTTGTTACTCTCTCCCCTTGTCTTTCATGGTCTATAACTGTGACTATGGATGAATAAAGAAAGCTAAAGTCCACAGCCAGAAGTTGCTGCCATTCCCCACCACCACCACCCCCAGTCCCCCATAGGGTAGAGACAGTTCAAGGTATTAATTCCATTTATATGTCCAGAGGCCAAATGCAGATTCTCTTTTGCTGCCAGTGTGATGCCAGAATTATATTTCACCTTTCTAGACTTTTGTCTCCTAAATAGGTAAGTGGAAAAAATACCTGCTTCCCTAGCCTTGATGGTAGAATTTCACACCGCTTTGGTGACAGAATGTACTAAATTATGTTAACAGATGAGCATGAAGCCTCCACCTCAAACTGAGGTAGGACTGCTGAATATAACCCAATGGTTCCTAATTTAACCTTTGTGGCTACTCAAAAAACATTGGTGCCCTTCTGGTATTTTATTCCTGTGCTCTCTTATTTGAATTCTAAGCCACCGACTGTCCCCTCAATTGAATTCTGTGTGTTCATGGACATACCCCAAACCCTCACACTTCACCCAGATACTTTTCTGAGTCCCAGATCTAGGTTATGGATACCAGTCACCTAGCACTGATTCATGAGCAACAAATTAGAAGAAACTTTGGGACCAGCCAATTGAGTAACATTATGTAGTTAATTTAAAATCAGCGTGAGATGTTTGGATCAAGGGGTGACAAAGGTTCTTATGTCTGAGAGACCAAGTACACAGGGCAAGGATTATTCCTCTATAATCTTCTGTATAAATGGTTTTTGGACTTTTTGGTAAAAGGTCCTGTCTACAGACTCTTAAAAATCATTGAGGACTTCAAAAACTTGTTCATAATGATGTGTATGTATCTAGCAACATCACATTAGAAGTAAAAGTGACTGATATACTTTTAGAATATTTATTAATTTGTTTAAAATAACAACAAATTATTGAAAAAAGGCTCCCCCCCAAAAAATAAAATGATAATAAACCCTAACTGCATGTGAACTTAACATTGGGGGGGGAGGTGTGAATTGTTTTCCATTTTTGTGAATCTCTTTACTATTTAACTTCAAAAAAGATAACTGGATTCTCACATCTGCCTCACCACTCAATTATTGTCTTGATTGATGTATGTAAAAAAAAAAAAATCTGGCTTCAAACATAATTTTTTTAAATATTTATTTATGTATACAGAACTGAGGTACAGGCAAGAGGTGCAGGGGCCATAAAAGGATTCACCGGAGACAGAGTGGGGAGCAGAACAGGCCCACTGACCAAGTACACTGCTGAGGGGAACAGTGGGTGGATCAGAAGAGGTCTGCTGCACCATGTGGGCCACCCCCCTCCCCATCAAATTCATGCTGAAGTGGCTTTAGCTTCTTAGTGCTGTGCTTTAACCCGCTGCGCTGTTAGGTTTCTTCTTTGATATAGCAAAGGTTTATATATTCATCATTAATCTAAAACAATATGAATGAATTTTGTGGTTTTTAGATTAAACTTTGTTGGTCTATTTACATTTAATGTGTTTTTTTACAACCACTCATGAATTTTACAAATCAGGTATTGAAACTATCAGTTGGCTGTTAAACAGATATTTCAAATATCAATATATTTAATTATTCAAAATTTAAAAAAAAACTACAATCATTAAAATCACCATCAAACCCATCCAATAAGTGTTCAGATATTGGGAAGATGTCAAAGTCATGGTGGTAACGTTTTCTAACATTCTAGTTGTCTCCTGAAAGTTCTGGTCACTAGCAATGAACACTGTCATTTGTTTTCACTCTATATAGGATGAAAAATGCATCCATTTTTCTTGATTTTAAGATTAATTTATTTTATTTTTGTTTTTATATGCTTATAAGGACTGGGGTATAGGAGAGGTGCAGGAGGTAGGATGAGAGGATTCCCCAGAAACAGCAGGGAATAGAATAGGCAGATCTACTGAAATACACTGCCGAGGGGAGCAGGAGAGGTCTGCTGTGCCATGTGGGCTAACTCCCTGCAAGGAGGGGGTGTGTAGTGGGGGAGAACTCATGTACCAGGCACTGAGACTTAACCTTTGCACCACCAGGGAGGCCCAAATTCATTCATTTTTCAATATAGCAAAATGTCTTCCAAAATTCCCAAATCTGAATATTGGTAAAGTTTAGCTGTTTTTTCAAATGATAATGATATTGCATAATAAAAATAACCTGCTCAGCTCATAATTCAATTCTATGAAGACTTGTCCTGTAGACAACCAAGATAATGTATTTTCTATTTCTTTGTATAGATGATTTGAAAATTAATAATATCCAGCTCTCTATCAGGGTCTTCTTAAATGAAATTTATATCTAATTGTATCTACTCTTTGTCTCCTGTAAATGTATGGGGTACAGAAGGCAATGACTGATACTATAGTATGGCACCACTGTAAAATAAAAGATACAAATATCTTTTAGTATCATAAAAATAGCATTGATCTTGTTGATCCCCTGACAGCTTTTGGGGGACTCACCCATCTGGTCTACAGACCATACTTTGGATATTTACTTTGTTCATGTCAGCTGGAGTGTACAGGAACCCTGGACCTACAACTTGCTTGACAACATTCCTATTATTGAGCTCCTGGGCTCACAGAAACTCAGCCCATCAGTAGTGGGAAACACTTCACCTCAGTGTAGAGGTTTCCTATTTTCTGGAAGGCAATGGCTCCAGAACCAGCTGGGGGGCGGATGAGGGAAGCTGGGGGGTAGATGAGGGATGAGGGAAGGTTGGAGTTTCAGGTGGGAGAACTCATCTAGAAGTAACCTGTGATTTATTAACATTCTAAATCTCACACCTCTAGGTGCAGACTTAAGTTGCTATTTTTACATGTGACGTATGAACAAGCACAGGATCCTTTTGTGCCTAAAACCCCATATGCTGTTCCCTGTTCCCCAACCGTGGTAACCAACCCCCTACAATTCCCACTGCTCTCACCCCTAGTGTATGGCTCAGGCACTTTGTGTACCCCCAAAGTTGTGTGATCCACAACTGAGATCCCTGTGGGAATTCCATAGGGTCTTTCAACATTTGTGGGGGATTTATTGTTCAAAACCAGACTAAAGACCCTTCAGAATCTGTAACAACAGTATCATATAATTCTGGGTGTTTTACTTTAAGAAGAACATAAGCAAACTGTTGCATATTAAAAGAGATCAAGTCTATAGCCATACCTCCCATGCCAGGGCATGTCTGAGATCAGAAGGAGAGATGAGGTAGTAGGAAGAGGAATATCAATATATGAAGCATGGTTCCAGGAAAAAGAAATACTTAGCATGACACAGAAGATTCCAAGAACATTACAGACTTTGGGAAACTTTTATCAAGTTTCCATGTATACACTTTCTATGACCTTTTGAACAGATTGCAGCAAAGACTAACATACAATATATTTCAGTTCCATGAATGGTGTCTGGGCGCAGTTGAATAAGGTTAACAACTAAGACCTCACTCCTGACCCAGCAGGCAGGTTTGGGAGGCTGGGCTAGATAAGGGGCTGGGAAAGACTGCCTTAGGGAAAAGGCCATAAAACCGACCTCCATGGGCAGAAGAACCAGCCCAGCTCCAGGACTGCAAAGCAAAGGCTAGAAAATGTTTCTGTGTCAAAGGCCAGCACCAGAGACCACTGACAGATAACTGATGCAAACTGGCCCCCAAGTTAGAAAGCCTCCTAGCATGGAGTGTAAAAGAAAGCCTCAAGTCCTCCTGCACAGGCAGACTTCTCCGATCTGGCCACTGCTTCTCTTAGCAATGCCTTTCAAGTAATCGATCTGTTCTGTTCTCTGCTTTGGGTTTTGGTGAATTCTTTGCACTCCATGTCTCCGGCCTCACCCTGATCTTCCCACAACAAATGGTATAATTGTTAAGAGTCTGAGATGTACAAAATGGAAAAAAATGGATCTGGAATTTTTCTTTCTCCTTCCCAGTTTACATGATGCAAAGGCATTTTCAGTAGCATATAGAGGCTGGATTACTTACTGTTAGTGTATACATTAGGGTTGAACCCTTGAGACTCTACTATTAATAGAGACAACATTTTCAAGAAAGTTTGACAATGTTTATCCCTAACTTTGAAAGTGTAGAGAGAGGAAATATTAAAGCACCTATCAAGCACCTTGGAAATTAGAGTGAACACATGGAAAAAATTAAGACACTTATTGATTCACTGATAGAACTATGGGAGGATAATTTTCTTTTTCATCATAGATTTTAGAAATATCACTATATCCGAAGTAGTCATTCATCAATCACTGATTTTAGGAGAGTAAGAAAAGTAAAATTCTATTCCAGGTTTTCAGAGTAAGAACAATAACTCCAAAAACAGGTGACAGAAATCCTTGGAAGAAAAGAAAGCTGAGCCAATTCAGTAATGTGAGACTTCCTACCTTTATCAACTGAGGTGTAAACTCCGGGCCCCAATTAGCAGAATTACCATTCCAATGGCTTTCAAGGGCCACACAGATGCTTTCTGTCCTAAACAGCCTATTAGGAAGTGTGACTGTATGCATGCCATTAGTCACATCCTGCTTTCAGGGATGGGGGATACTCAGGATGGAAGCAAGCCACCAGGATGCTATTCCAAGGAATTACATTTTCCTGGAATGTTTTCTCCCGTAGCATTTTCTTAGTAACATTTTAAAGACTCAAAGTTCAACCCAGATTTGTGTGGATCTGAGAACATAGCGTGTGGTGGGTCTTTCTATATATCATGCTTAGCCAAGAACCCAGACCTATTTTGGTTTACTCCCTGGCTCACCTCCTGCAGAGAGCACCTGCTATTTGTCCATAGCAAATTTGTCAGGTTTCTAATGAAGCAATGTGGGAAGTAGCTTCCTTGTTTGTTTTGAAAAGCCAGGTGGTTCCAAGCAGCAGAGGTGCAAAGAAATTCAAATATTCCTCAAAGTGTGGACTAAGAGTGGTCTCTATCAATCATCTGGCTGTTTTTTTTTTTTTTAAAGATTGATTTATTTATGCATACAGAACTGGGGTACAGGCAGAGGTGCAGGGGCGGCGAGAGGCTTCACCAGAGACAGAGTGGGGAGCAGAACAGGCGGATCTACGAAGTACACTGCTAAGGGGAGCAGCGGGTGGGTCAGGAGAGGTCTGCCACACCATGTGGTCTCCTCCCGGGGCAGGCGGGAATCGAACTCATGCGGAAGTGTCTTTAGCTTCTCAATGCTGTGCTTTAACCCGCTGCGCCACCAGGGAGGGCCTCATCTGGCTGTTTTTAAAAATACAGATTCCATATCCAAATGTCAGAGCTATTTCATTGATATTTATGGTGGCGAGTCCTGGGAATAGAACCATTTTTAAAGTTTCCTCTGGTTGTTCTTCTGCACTCTGAGACTTGGGAAATTCTGCTTTAAGTATGCTGTTGGGGGGGATACAAACTGATTTTCTGGATATTTTGCAAGTAGCTCTTTAAAATAGAATTTTGTTTTAATTTACCTAGACAACAAAAGAGCAATATGCTCTTTTTGCAAAATATAATTGCAAATTCCAGTGAATTTCTCCACTTGATGACATCATTTTTGTCTTGCTTAACATGTATAAGTCAAGTTAAGCAAAGTATTCTGTGATCAAGTATAAAAATAGATCTGTAACAGGTACAGGTTTCACGGACTCCGCCCCTACTCTAGATGCTGGAACTCCAAATCCCATCAGTACCAAGGAGAAGCACGCAGGGACGTGAGGGCGGAGCTGAGCAGCCAGGTTGGGATAAAACCGGACATGCGGGCTCTGGGGGCGACCTGGTGGTTCGCAGCTGATGGTTTTGGCGCTCAATCGGTTTTCAGCGGCCGGTGGAGTCCAAGTCAGCAGAACTGGTAGGACATCCTAGTTAACCTGTGTTTCTCTCCCTCTTTCCCTGGGTTATTCCTTTACCTTTCTCCTTATAAATAAATCCATTATTGAACCTTTTGAGTGTGTCCATAGTACGATTGAATCGTAAGCGCACGGGTGAAGACCCACAGACAGGCAACCCAATTCACATTGGGGTGCCCAGTAACAGATCAAGTATACAAGGGAAGACTTTAAATTCATGCCAACTTTTGTGGGCATCCTCTGAATATCTCTATGTTCTTGGACAAATTGTTCAGCCTGACTTTTCTCTGTGGAAAATGGGAATAGTTATAAGACCTTGCCTTAGAAGCTTGTGTGGGGGTCCTTTGGGGGGGCCCTCCCTGGTGGCACAGCACTGCAAGCTAGCGGCAGCCTCTTTAATGAGAGTTCAATCCCTACCCTGGAGGTGACCTACATGGTGCCAGAGACCTCTCCTGTCTCCCCACTGCTCTCCTCAGCAGTGTACTTCATCAATCAGCCTGTTCTGCTCCCCACTCTGTCTCTGGTGAGTCCTCCAATGCCCCTGCACCTCTGGCCTGTACCCTAGTTCTGTATGTATAAATAAATCTTTAAAAAAGAAAGAATTTCATGTTGGTAATAAACAAAAGTATACAGGAAAATCTCTACTAGGTGTGTAACCAATGTTAGTCATAATTAGTAGTGGTGTTGAAAATACATTTAGGTTGTAAGGCAAAGGCCTAAGAATTCAGTGCTTGGATGCCAGGGAATCATTCAGTTCTCTCTTTCTAGCAGTCTTCCTGCTACTGGGTATTTCCAGATTATGCTCATCATTTAAATAAATAAATAAATAAGTTGTCTTCTGGAAGACTTAGAAGCTACAGACTTGATATTCAAGTTCTGAAGAAAATCCCTTTAATATAGTCACTGAGTACCAGCAGTACATACTTAGCTCAGACGGGATTTGCTAATGAGTAACATCTAGTCTATTTAAAACTACAAAAAGCCCCATGTTTAGAAAAGTTAAAAGCCAAATTTAAAATACTTTTTGGAAACTACAAATGGATCTGCTATATGACTCAGCAATTCATCAGCCTTTGGTATCTCTCTGAAGAATACTAAAACACTAATTGAAAAGGAATCTGTATTCACAAGTTCATTACAGCACTGTTTACAATAGCCAGGCTATGGAGACAGCCTCCATGCACCCAGAGAAATGGGTCATGAAAATGCAGTATATAGGATACACACAATAGTATACGGCTCAGCTATCAAACCAGGTAAACTCGCGCCATTTGTAGCAACATGAGAGAGTTGGAAGAAATAAATGATAAGGGAGAAAGATAAATACCAAACGGTGTTACTAATAAGTGGGATGTAGAAAAGTGATGCACTTTGGCGTGGCACTGATTATTGAAGACTCACAAAACCTCTATGTTAGAAGCTCTGGATCTCCAGGGTCCAGGTTTCAAGGACACCTTCTGTCTAGGACATGGCTTATCGCAAGTCAAAGGAAAAGTGAAGAGGCACACAAGGCTAGATTCGCGAAGCCTGCTCCGAGGGGACACTGCCTTTCTGCTCACGGCTCATTGGCCTGAACAAATCACGTGTTCAAAGTTGACATCAGTGGGGTGGAAAGTGTGACTCTCCTGGGGCAGGGCTTCAAGGCAGGGAATGAGCCCTTTGTGTGACCGTGTTACCTGCATCTGTTCTATGCTGCCACTTAATTACCCTGGAGGTTAAGAAGTCACTTGTCTTAGCCAACACTTTCCTCATTCAACTCATGTTCAAATTATTTTAATCTTACTTTCTAAATATTTCTCAAAGTGAATCTCACCTCTGTATCAAATTGACCATTTCTTTTTCCATACCCTCAGTGTTTAAAAACACATCTCCCAATCATAAACTAATTTTATATAGAATCACCAGTGTGAGGTATGCAAAGTGCATAAATCTAAAATGGTTTTTTCTTTCACTAAAAAAATTAAATGACAAATAAAATTTATGAAGCCAGAAAGTTAAAATAAATCAAGTGACTGTAGCAATGATATTAAATATACATATATTAAATTTACTTGGAAAATACACTCCTATTTTGGTGCACACACACACAACGGTACTGCTTTTTGCCCTAAACAATTAAAAAAAAGTTAATCAAAAGAAATTAGAAAAAACTAACAGCAATTTAGAAATGCTGGACATTACACACCAAGCAAAAACTATAGTGGCAATTACAATATTTTTTTTTTTAAGATTTATTTATTTGTGCATACAGAACTGGGGTACAGGCCAGAGGCTCAGGGGCGGTGAGAGGCTTCACCAGAGACAGAGCAGGGAACAGAACAGGCAGATCGACAAAGTACACTGCTGAGGGGAGCAGCGAGCGGGTCAGGAGAGGTCTGCTGCGCCATGTGGTCACCTCCCGGGCAGGTGGGGATCGAACTCATGCGGAAGTGGCTTTAGCTTCTCAGTGCTGTGCTTTAACCCGCTGCGCCACCAGGGAGGGCCCGGCAATTACAATATTTTTAATTCAAATCATACCGGTTTAACAATACTTAGGCTTCAGCTGCTCCTTATAATTTGACTCCTGTATATATTACATCATGAGCAACAGTTAACCTCTAGCTTCTATCGTACAAATGCCCACCTTCTACCTGGCTCAGCTCCCCCTCCCCCCTGGTAACCACCATTTTGTCTCCGGTGACTGAAATACAGTGTTAGTCTATCTCCATCTAACATACTTCACTTAGCATAATAGCCCCAAGGTCCACAGGATTGCAATTTAATGTCAGTTGTTACTTTATTCTTCTATAACTGAACTGTAGGAACTTTTATATTCCTTTTTAAAAATTATTTATTAGTCAGTTGGGTAACTAGAAATACTGTTTTTTGTTTCCGTCTCTTACGTTTTTAAATTAACAGTAACAAAATGCAGTACCAACTGGTAAGATTATATGAATACATAAATGAATCTAAATAGGTATTCTGAAAAGCTTCTCTTATAATTATTTAGATTTTTAAAAAAGATTTATTTATTTATGCATACAAGAATTGGGCTACAGGCCTGAGGTGCAGGGGCTGGGAGTATTCACAGAGTAGGAAGCAGAACAGGAGGATTGAAACATCCTCTAAGGGGAGCAGCAGCGAGCCAGGAGAGGTCTGCTGCGCCATGTGGGTCACCTCCCTAGCCAGGAATTGAACATGTGCTGCAGTGGCTGTGGATCGCTTCTTAGTGCTGTTCTTTAACACTAGTACCAGAGAGGACCCTAGATATTTCTTTTCTAGTGTCAGCATGTAGAACTATAAATTTCCCTTTCAGCACTGTTTTAGCTACAGTCCACACATTTTGATATGTTTTTAAAACTTGTCATTCAGTTAAGTATGTATTTTATTTACCTTGAAAGTTCCTCTTTGATCCACACATTATTTGGAAGTATATTGTTTAGTTTCCACATGTTTGGTGGTGACTTTGTTCCCTTTTGTTATCAATTTCTAGTGTGGTTCCATTATGGTCAGAAAGCACTTTATGATTTGATTTAACTTTTGTGAGGTTTGTTTTATAGCATGTGATATGTTCCATCTAGGAATATGTTTTATGTGCACATGAAAAGAATGTATTCTGTTGGTAGTTAAACTGTCTTATAAATGTTGATTAGGTTCTGTGGGTGGCGGTGGTGTTGAGTTCTATTATTTTTCTCTCTTCTATCTAGTTTTCTTAATCACTGAAAGAGGTCCAAATTTCTAATTATAATTGCAAATTTGTCTTTCTCCTTTCAATTCTATCAGTTTTCCCATCACCGATGTTGATGAATACACATTTACGATTACTATGTTTCCCTGGTAAATTGATCTTTTCATCATTAAAGAATGTACCTCGCAGTGTTGACAATTTTTGTTACTTAGGCATCTATTTTAGCTGATGTTAATATAGCCACTTCTGCTTTGTTTTAATGTTAACATGAGTTCTTTTTTTCCATTCCTTTCCTCTTAATCTGCCTATAACTTTGTATTTGGTAAGCAAAGGTGCTTCGTTACTGGTGATGGGATGGAAGGTCCAGGTTCCCTCAGTTCCTTGCCTCAAGAGAGGGAAGTCTCCATTAGCACCACACAGGTAGAGCGGGTCCCATTTTCTGTCTTATCTGACAGAGAATGGGACAGGAAACTGGAGATATTGGGGAACCCTGTTACAATCTGATAACAGGAGAAATCTAGCCCCCTTTCTCCCTTAGACTGCTGGCATGAGAAGAGAGGATACAACAATGCTTTCTGCACTGTTTGGAGTTAAGCAACTTTTGTCTGATTATTTTCCATCTTACTAGGCTGGATGTTTTCTGATTCTCTGGGTAAAGAGAGAAGACTATATATCTAGATCAATTTATCTATGTGAACTTACTGGAATTTCTGGGTGACTACCTTCTTCAGACACATACTTAAGATTCAGGACAGAAAGGGACAATCCTGGGTGAGTCAACACTGTGCTATCTCTTGGGCTCCAAGATCTAGACCTACTTGCCTTCTTTAACTTTCAAGATCCTTTATTCTTTGTCTTATATATAATTTCCAAGGTTTACGTTTGTACTTGAAGAGGAATCAAGAAAACCATGTCTACTACTTAGAAGTTGATTCCATTTCTGAAAGATATTATTGTGATTACTTGCTTTAGTAAATTACACAGAAATTATAAATACATGATGACTATATGAAGTAGGGAATTGGTGGATATATAAAAACCAGCATTGCTTGAAATAATGACTATCACATCAGGTTAGAGGAAGAACTATTAAAAATGTGGAAGGTTTCTGCATTGAGATAAATGTTCCAAATATTTCTAGACTTTCACTACACTCTAAGGAAATCAACACTGCCAATTATAGAAGTGGCATTGCTGATATGACTTATAAAAGGACAGGTGGTTCATATTAGTTGAGATTAGTTGACTTCGCCCTCCCCAAGACATCAAAAGACTACCAAGTGAATGTGTATTTATATGCAAAGGTAAAATTTTGAAAATGTGCAATTTTTTACTACACAACTTTTAAAATCTTGATTGAGAAGGATAACAGATATAAGCATCCTCTATCTACTGCATGAATTGGATTTCCCAAGTCTAAATCTATTCCTTTCATTTGACCAACAGGAAAAATTGAATTGTCCCTCAGAAAGTTTGACTTTCTCCACAATAGGTGCTAGGTAGCTCCTGACTGACTCTGAATGTCCTCAGCAAAGCCCACCTGAGGAGCAATTTTAACTTAATATGAATGTGTTTTAATTTACCTTTTTAAATGAACATTTTAGAAGAGTCAGTCTTTTTTATGTATATGCACAAGCACACACACTTGTGTACACACACACAAATAGACTGCATAAAACAAAGCTGGCTGTATTCTTGCACCTGCAACTTCTGGGTGGCACTAAGTTGTGTTACACGGAAACCCATGTGATGAAGATGTTAATTTCTCTACTCTTTTTAGACAGTGGAACAGATGCTGTCTTAAACTTCAAAGGGATTTGACTACTTTCTGAGTTTCATTAATGAACAACAACTTTTCACAGCCTGGTTTAAAAAAAAAAATCTAACAAAACATACAAAGGAAAAAGACCAGTGAGGAATCCATCAGTCTTTTCCTTGTGAAATGTTTTTTAGAGATAGAAAGGAAGTCAAACTCAAAACATTTGATCTTTCCCAGGAAACTGGAAAGCACTGTATTTATTGCTTTTCAAATCTGACAATACGTCCTGTGGCCTCACATTATGATGAGGGCCTCAACTGTATCAGGAAAAGTGAACTTTGGGGGAAATTGGTTAAAGAGCTTGATTTTTTTAAAAAGGAAATGAATTGGCAATGCACATTTCCATCTTTTGTTCTTTTCTCAACTGGAGTATTTAATTTTGATTATTGAACTTAACTCATGGAATGTCTACAATCTGAAGACAGTAAACAAAGAAAATTTAAAAATCAATAATTTTGAGTATTCTATAGAAAAAGTATTTCTGAAGAGAAGTAGACTCAGTTAATATTAAACTCAAAAGTGTTAGAAAATTTCCAATAGTATTAGAAAATTTTTGTATCTCTGTAACATTGACAGATAACTTTATAAGTGATTATTTTAAAATCAAATTAGTTATTCTTAACACTTGCAAATATGTTCAAAAGAGTCAAATAAAAATTTGGGCTTTGGGCCCTCCCTGGTGGCACAGTGGGTTAAAGCACAGCACTAAGAAGCTAAAGCCACTGCAGCATGAGTTCAACCCCCACCCCAGAGCTGACCCACATGGCGTGGCAGACCTTTCCGGACACGCCCGCTGCTCCCCTCAGCAGTGTACTTAGTCCATCTTCCTGTTCTGCTCCCCACTCTGTCTCTGTTGGAGCCTCTCACCACCCCTGCACCTCTGGCCTGTACCCCAGTTCTGTATGAATAAATAAATAAATCTTATTTAAAAATTGGGGTTTTATCTTGCAGGACACTGGTTGAAATACTAGCTCTAACATTTGATAATGGTGTTATTTTGAGCAAGTAACTTACCATTTCCAACCTTTGGCTTGTGCTTTTCTGTAAAATTAATATTAACAATAATTACCGACAATCCTTTAATCAAAACTTAGACCATATGTATTTTGAAATTTAGAAGAAAAACAATTTTTAATGTGTACATTATTTTTCTGGAATATAATTTAGATACTCATTAGGTCGCTACTTAAGCAGATTTTATGCACCATGAATAATACAAATATAAATACAAACTATTTTTGCTGCTCAGGGGTTTTTTTATTCTCGAATGTACAGATCACTAGAATTCATTATTAAATTTCATTATACGATAATAAATCCTATGGAAGTCCAGAGGGAGAAAATGAACTCTGGTAAAACAAAGTAACTCATGAAAAATTATAAAAGAGATGTATTTGGACTCATCAATTTCATTAATTTTCGTGCATTCCCTTCATTATTCATTTCCATCCATTTTTTGTGGCTTCCTTTTTCTTTTATGAATACTGATATATTCCCTTTTGTGTCATCACAGATTCCAACCCCATGTGGATAGGCCTCAAGTGCTTTGTGGCACCTAAGCCTGGCTTCATTGTAAAACATCAAACAGCATAATCAGTGATGATATTCACTTGAAATGTTACAGGTATTCCTTTATTAACTTTATGGTTCCTAATCATTTTATATGTGTTTCTTTTTGAATGATCTTTTGAAGATAGCTTTATTAGCTGTAATTTACATACTATGACATTCATCCGTTTAAATACATCTCATGATTTGTACAGCTGTCGCCACAATTCAAATACAAACATTTCCATCGTGCTGAAAAGATAGATATTAAGACTTTTGAGTGATAAAAGATAAAGCAGTGCAGATAATTTAGGTTTAGCTAACAACCTAACAACTCTATTCTCCTTAGGGGATTTGAGACAGTGCTCCATTAAAAAGTGGCAAGATTTCTCTAGTGAATCATATGAATAACATAAAAAAAAAATCCAGCCTATACATAGTCTTATGTCCACTCACGGTAGATTTTGATTTCTAAGAAATTCAATCCAAGCATTTGTGAAACAATAGCTGCGTGCAAAGTTTCTCCTATTTGAAATTGCAGGTAATGTTGTAAACCTGTAAGACTCACCTTGTAGGATCATTGGGAGATCTTTTCAAAGAGAAAAGCATAATAAAATATAATATGTGGCATGGGTTATAGACATGACTGACTCAGTATCTCCCTGTGTATAGAGGAGAGAGAACTCATTTATCCTTATATTATTTAGGTCTAGCTTAGTAACTGGAACAAAGTGAAAATTTACTATATATTTTTCATAATAAAAATACATTTTCTTAAGCATTTCTAGGTGTCAGGCATTATGCAGGTATTTTATGTACATTTTCCGTTTCAGCGCTTATTTTGACAGGATCTTTTTGCTACTTGGTGGCGGGAACATGACCATGGCGAGGACCACAGCAGGTCTGGAGCAGGTTTGCAAGGCAAGACTGCTCTCTGAACAGTTCTTGTGCCATTTACTGAAGTCATTCAGGCTACAAAGACCTGATAATGCAACAATGAGGAGCAGGGGCCAGAGAATGGGATAAGAATGGGGGACAACGTTTTACGAGGAACAGGGAAGGGGACATCGTGACCATGTGTCAAGAGACATTCGTGTCAGCAAAGTGTGATGTTACCACAGGCAGCATTATCTGAGACCGCCACGGAGATAGGTCCACGGTGGTCTAGGCTCTCCGGACCTGCCTGGTGATACGGACCCTGTAGGTGGTCAAGGAATGCTCTGCTGTGAGTTGTAGGTATAAAGAGGCCACAACTGTCCATGAGCGGCCAGCAAGTAGCCAGCTCATAGGAACCCACATGTCCCCCCTTCCTGTATATATTTCCATGATGGTCTTGGGATAACGCTGCCAGTGATAACATCACACAGCTGGATGCGAAATCCCCTTCCCTGCCTCTCGTAAAACTTTGTCCCCCACTAATATCCTACCTTCTGGACCCTATTCCTCATACCACTTTTGCATCATGATTGGCTCTTACTATCCTGTATGATTTCACAAGAACTTCTGCTTAGGCAGCAGAGTCTTGCCCTGCAAACCTGTTCTGAGACTGCTGTGTCCTTCGCCATGTTTCCACAGCAAAGTGGCAAAAAGTTCCTGTCCCAACAAAAACTGACCTGGGTTCTATAGGAGATGTGCTAAAATTACCCCCCAAGACTCGGAAGCGTACTGAGAATATGTCCAAGGATGCATTTGGGGGGGGGGCAGACTCGGACAGTGCACTGCCCTTTAAAAGCAATGGCGGGCTCTCCCTGGTGGCCAGTGGGTTAAAGCACTGCACTATGAACCTTTCTGAAGCCACCACAGCACGAGTTCCATTCGTGGCCAGGGAGCTGACCCACATGGCGTGGCAGACCTCCCCTGACCCGCTCCCCTCAGCAGTGTACTTCATCAATCTGCCTCTTCTGCTCCCCATTCTGTCTCTGGTGAATCCTCTCACCCCCTCCCCCTCCCAGCATCTCTGCCCTGTTCCCCAGTTCTTGTATGCATAAATAAATAAATCTTCTATTTTTATCTATTTATATTACTGTTCATTTTAAAATTGAACCTAGTGCTTAAACTCTGGCTGAACTTCTCCTCTTTATACTTCTTGCCCATAAGAACAGTCCACCGTAAACCCTCAATTAGCTTGCATTAGGTTTTCCAAATTGTAATTCCTAAATAAACTCAATTTCCAGTAATTCCAGCTTGTCTCAGTTGACTTCTTTAGATTGCCGATTCATTTATAATTTTTTTTGCAAAATTTTAATGCTGCTTATTATTTTCCAAATGTCAAATGTATTTTATGGGAACTGATAAAGATTACTTAAAATTATCACTTCATATGAAATAAATAAACATGTTTGCTTTAAAGACTATTAGAATTTAGGAAGAAAACAATAATAATTCAAGAAAAATTTAAAATATACAACTATGCATTGGGGTGCATTTTAATGTATAAATATTTTTTTAGCAATGTGATCGAAGAACCTTTGTAAGATCACTTTTATCATTAAACTCTTATGTTGTAATCGTTTTTTTTTTTTTAAAGATTTATTTATTTGTGCATACGAACTTGGGTACAGGCCAGAGACTCAGGGGTGGTGAAAGACTTCACCAGAGACAGAGTGGGGAGCAGAACAGGCAGATTGACGAAGTACACTGCTGAGGGGAGCAGCGGGCAGGTCAGGAGAGGTCTGCCGCGCCATGTGGTCACCTTCAGAGCAGGTGGGAATGGAACTCATGCGGAAGTGGTTTCAGCTTCTTAGTGTTGTGCTTTAACCCGCTGAGCCAGCAGGCAGGGCCCATGTTGTAATCGTTTTAAGAAAGAAAAATCCTTTAAAACTCCTTTAAAAACTTTGAAGTGTTTGTAAATCAAACTCAGGTGAATAATGCAGCCTTCTTTTCATTCTACGAACCTGCAAAACCAAAAGTACAGATAATACTATGTCCTCCTAAAAGAAAAAGAAAGGCAATCAGAGAGTTAGGGAGTTCTTATGTAAACCAGTTAGCTTGTTTATTAAACCAACTCACAAGCTCAATTTGCATAAATGATTTCTGCAAAAAGAAAAGGACAGAAACGTGACAAAATTCTTGAGAACAGGTGAGAAAGATTCCTGGTACCGATCTGCATGTCTCTACAGCACTGCTTTTAAATCCCTTATATTCACTCTTAAAGCTGCCTCACCCCACTCAGTCTTGCTCCTTGTCTTAATTGCAGATCTCCGAAAACTGAACTGCACAATTCCAGTAAGGGGCAATTAGCGTAAATCCTCAAATTACGACTATGAGAAGCAGCACAGGTAAATGCTTTCACAAGTTACTGTCAACTCCAAGGACAGCAACCCAAAAGACCCCATCGAATGGGGTACCCTGGGAGATAAAAAGGAAGATGATTCCGTTGACAAGAAGATAAGCCCGAGATTAATTACGTAGTTAAATGCAGCACGGCCCGGAGGTGTGCAGAGAGGACCATGGCGTAACCGAGGACGAGGGAGACAGCACCTGTGGTTATTTGTGTTAGAAGCCGCTGCGATGCTGGAATAGGGGAATTGAGCAACTGGGCGCCATCTTGCCCGTCAGACCCTGGTCGGGGGCGCCATCTTGCGGGTCCTCTTTCTATGGGGCCTTTTTTTAGCTGCCCAGGATGACAACTCCCAGACTGCCATGAGCAGACTTCCTAAGTGGGGAGGTCTGCGGGGAAGCAAAGTCCTGTTCAGCCGCCAGCTTGATGTTTGAAACGCTCAAGACAGGTGCGCTAGGCTCTCGCTTGTTCAGCTTGGATGTGCACCTTGGTGCGGCTTTTCTGTTACATGCTGGCTGATTAATCTTTCCTCTCTCTGGTCTCTGTCGAACACCTCTTGTATATAAAATTTTTAAAAATTTTCTCTGTATGTCTCCTTTTAGGTGATGCCTGAAGTTCTTCTTTTTCTTCTTCTTATTTTTTAAGATTTATTTATTTATTCATTCATACAAAACTGGGGTACAGGCCAGAGATGAGGAGGGTGAGAGGATTCACCAGAGACAGAGTGGGGAGCACAACAGGCAGATCGATGAAATACACTGCTGAGGGGAGCAGCGAGCGGGTCAGGAGAGGTCTGCCGCGCCATGTGGATCTCCTCCTGGGCAGGCAGGGATCGAACTCAAGCAGAAGTGGCTTAAACTTCTTAGTGCTGTGCTTTAACCTGCTGCGCCACCAGGGAGGGCCCTTATTATTTTTAAAAAAATACTTTATTTTTGTATAGAACTGGGGTGTAGGCCAGAGGTGCAGGCGGTGAGAGGATTCACCAGCTTAAGAGTGGGAAACACAACAGGTGGATCTACCAAAACACACTGCTGAGGGGAGCAGCCTTGGAGCCAGGAGAGGTATTCTGTGTCCTGGGTTAGCTGCCTGGACAGGATCTAACTCGTGTGCAGCAGCTGGCTATAGCTTGATGGCACTGAGACGTAACCGCTGTGCCACCAGGAAGGTCTGGAATTCTTAATTTTGTGGATGAGAACTTCCAACGAGAGCATGCCCTTATAATTCATAAGTTTGCCTGTTAACATAGGAAGGAGGTAAAAGAGGGGCTAAGGGTTGCAGGCGTGTGTGGGGGAATCCAGGGAGTCACCTGGGGGTCTCTGTGTGTCTTAGACCTATGATGTACTTTCTGGGGAGGAAGAGGTATGCAAAGTAGAGATGAAGCACCATGCTGTTGTAATTACAGCACAGAGCTCCTGTGTGAGGCTGCAAACAAGAGTGTGGTTTGGAGGGGGTGCTGTATTAGCAAAAGAGCCACAGGGTCCTAAATCCCAGCCTCATATCTCTTGATCTGCAGGTTAAACAATGTCAGATTATTTGAGATAGCATTTTTATTAATTATTCTATTTTCTGTAATATTTAATAGTTATTTAGCTAAGGCTATCGATAAGTATGTAAAAGGTATTCAGCGCCTAATATATGTATCGTATATGTTATCCTCAACAGGCCACGGAGGAACATGCTATTATCTTCACATTCCAGATGAGGAGATCAAGTTGGAAAAGTGTAAGTAATTTACCTGAAATCCAAAGGTAGCAAGAAACTTGAGATTCCAAAGTCAGATGTAGAGTCACACGCCTAACTCCTGTGTGTTGAGTGTGACTGCTCTGTGCCAGCCTCTGTCCCAGCACCCGAGGTACACACATGACAGACAGACACAACCCATCTCTTGGGGCCCTGCTGTGCCTCCAGCAAGATCAGCAGCTTAGTTTAGATGGAGAAATAAAAAGTCATGGCCCATTACTTTTTGCCACAAATACCTGTAGTTAATGTGGTTAAGCCGAAAAGCTGCCTGGGAAGAGAACAGAGGAAAGAGGGAAGGGTATCTGTGTATCCAAGATAGAGGAAGTCAGCTTGTTAGGAGTGTAGTGTTTGTGATGAGCTGTCCTGGGAGATAGGGAACCAATAGGTGATTAAATACTTGGTATATCGCAAGTTACACATTTAAACAGACCTAGTCTATTTCATTCTTACAACACATTTTTAAGTTTCACAATCTCACTTTATAAATAAGGATATTGTAAGGTTTGCTTGGTAATTTGAGACCGTAGTGTACAAAGGCTGAAGTTTGAAATGGTCATGTTTTTTCCCTCCCTTTCGTTGGTAACTTCTCAGTTCAAACATTTTGCTAAAGATTAGAAATGAATATCAGAAACCGTAGCAACCACAGAAACATTCCGAACACAACAAATGTATGTGGGATGAAAGTGTATCCAAAATACAGAGTAATTTAGGACAAGTAAGTTTGAGGCAACTTCCTTGGGGATTTATGAGCTTAAGTGGAGGCTTGAATATGAGCTCCCAGGTGGACAAGCTAAGAATTTTTTATTAACAGAAAAGAAGTTTCTCAGCAAAAGTTGGCCCTGAGTCACTTGCCTCTCTGTAGAGATATGTTCAATAAGCTACCCTCTCAACTTCAAGCTGGCAATATGTCTACTGAAACTTAAGAATGGCAATGATAATAATAATTACTATTTATTGAACAGGAACTATGCCAAACATCACTTTAGATCCTTCCTACAGGTTATCTGGAATCCTCTCATCCACCTTGCAAGGTGAGAAGTATCTCTGTTCTATAGGTGAGAAAAAAATAAACCCAAACTGTGGCTCAGCTTGTCCAAGTTACAAAAGATTAGCAGAGCCATGATTAAACTCATCCTCTTTTTCATTAGGCCATCTTGCATTCATTAGACATGACTATTTCATTTTGCCATGAGAAAATGATGGAGATGATGTCATTCTAGTCAAAAGCAAATGCTTTCTGTGTTGGTTAACATGCAGCCTTGCTTCTGCTAGAGGTGGCAGTGAATAATGGGGTTTGCTGAACTGATGGGACGGGATGACATGTCTAATCTCTACTCCATTTGTGAACCTGTCGTTGTTTTGGGACTAGGTTGTAAACCTCTTTGCCTCTCTGTGTTGGTTTACCATTTGTTACATAAGAATGTTGGATTAGCAATCTAAGGTTCGTCACAGGTCTGAACCTTGCAATCTTTGGGTATTCTGGATTTCAGGTGTTGGGTTTGAAGACTTACTTAGCTAAAGGATTGTCATTTCCATGTTTGCAAGGATTGTTTTCCTTTGGCTGAGATGTTACACTGCAAGTGTTTCTCAGGCTAAAGAGATGAATGAGAAGTTCCTAGTTATCTTTAGGTTACCCAGCTCAGGAGTTTATCCACTTGCACTGTTTGATAGTCCTGTTATACTATAACAGGACTAGGTTTGGAGTCCTATTACAAAGTAAGTGGCTGAATAGCGTTCCTACAAATCATTACATTATGGTAAAAACCGGAAACGTAACAGAGAAAATTATCTCTTATTCTGAAGAGATAAGAAAATTCCAAGAGCTTCTTAAAAGCACATCCTCAGAAACCCACATTCCGCTGTCTTTCCCAATCTACCAGGCAGAATCTGAAGGGGGTGGGGGCAGTCTGCTTTCTTTCCTCCACACCTGACTGATAAGCCAGACCCAGTGCTGAAGCATCTGACTCAGGCTCTCCCAGGCTGTGTCAGAACTAGAAGTGAGAAGAGGCTAGTCTGAGGGACTGAGAGCTAATCTAGTTCAAGCTGGCCCTGCTCGCCCGCCAGATCCAGGCTCAATGACTACCTGGCTTCAGCGGCCAAGTTTCCATCAGCTTTGTCATCATTAACAGGCACCTCAATGGTCATTTCTTAGTAACAGAATCCAAAACCAAACAGGAAGGTGAGTGGCTGTCAGAGCTTGGCTGGACTTCTCTGTAAATCGGTAGTCACGGTACAGAGGCGCTCTCCCTGGGGCTAATCGCAAACCAGTTAAAACAAATGGAATGAAATAAGAGAAGGTGTGTTAGCAACTGCTCTTAAATTTCCTCCAGTTGTCAGGATTTGTCTTAGATCAGATTTTAGACTCTTTAAAGTAGCAGTTGCCATGTCCAACTTTAGATAACCTCATAAATCCGGAAGTAGCTAATGGGATTCATGTGGGAATCAGTTATGGTAATGACCTGTGTCCAAATGCTGGTTTTATGGCCATACCTATTTTGAGGGCTGCATTCTCTGAAAGAGCTAGTCATGGTCTCTGCAACACTGAGTCACAGCTCCTTACCTTAGGAAAGCCTGTGAGCTAGTCTGACTTTGTAGTTGGCCTAACTTATTGCAAGACCAAACTTCAGTATTAATCATATCTGAAAAATAAACTTCACTGCAGCATCTAGAATATTTGACCAAACATCTGGATATCGTAACCTAACCAAGGTGGGACATAAAATTATCACAGTATGTAATGGGAAAATTCCCCTTAACAGCGTCTCCTTTAAGAATATCTTGCTGGGGCCTCCTCAGTGGTACATGGGGTTTAAAGCACAGAACTATGAAACAATCTATAGCCACTGCAGCATGAGTTCGATCCCCAGTGAGGGAGGTGACCCACGTGGCATGGCAGACTTCTCCTGTCATGCCTGTAGCTCCCCACAAGAGTGTACCTCAGTCAATCTGCCTGTACTGCGTCCCACTCAGTCTCTAGTGAATCCTCTGATTCCCTGCCCCCTGCACCTCTGGCCTGTACACCAGTTCTTGTATGCATAAATAAATATATTAAAAATAGATTCTGAGTCTTTTACATTTTCATCAATAATAACCTAAAACTATTCTATAAGCCACTTTAAAAATATTTTAACATAGATTGCCCTGAATTTGTAGCTCAGATTTGGATTTATTAAAATTGAAATGGGATGTGAGCACTAGAGCACTAGAGGAATCAAGGTCTTTAGTCTGAGAAACAGAAAGGAAGATCCAAAACAAGTTCGAAGAAGATTCAGACTTTGGCCTTGAGCTTACCTAGTTTCCACTGAATGTGTAAATTTGAGAGTTGTCAGCAAATAAAATCAATTAAAGCACTAAGACTAGATGAGATCTTCCAGGAATCAATACAGAGAGAACAGAACTAGTCATAGGATTAAGTCTAAAGTATTTAATGTTTAGAGATCTACAAGATAAGGAGGATTTTAAAAAAGAAAAAAGGAAGCCAAGGAGAGAATGGTTTCTCAGAAAGCTGAATTTCAAAAATATTTCAAGGAGGAGCGTAATCACTGTACCAAAAGCTGCTGATAGATCAAATAAGCCAAATATGCTTCATTGGCAATAAGATTTAGTGCTGTGGAAACCTCTGGATGTGTTGTTGGTAGGTGGGGCTGCATTATTTAAACATAATGATTTTGAGAAAAAAATAGAGTAAAGGGAATTAGAGACTACATTTTCAAGGAATTGGGTACTGCAAAGTTACAGTGAAATGCTAATCAAGGAGATTGCAGTATCCTGAGAAAATTGTTTGCTGCTATTTGTTTGATTAGCTGGGAGAGATTGCCATATGTTTCAGAGAGGGGTGATAACTGATAACTCTGCCTCTGGTTAGTATCCAGACTTTATTGCTTCCTAGTATTTGATACTCTTATAATGCGATTTGTATTGTGATGGTCAGTTTTCTATGCTGTTTCTTCTCTGCAGTTGCAAAGAAGTCTTCTTTGTGAACTCCTTGTAGGCAGGCACTGGGACTGAATTTTATCTATCATTGATGGAGAGATTAGTATCATAAAGTTAATAACTCTGGGATACTTAATGAGTGACTAGTTCCCTGGGGCTTGCAATGCTTGGAGAGGCTCAGCCTTATTCTTTAACACACAGGGATGCCTCTCTAATGATGAGATTTTAGAAAACTATTGTGAGTGTTTAGGAGAATGGAACAGGAATTCTTCTGAACTTTACCATACATGTACCCAAAATAACAGCTTTCTTGTTACTCTAGGAATGATTCATGGATTAACTGTTAAGTGTTTATGTGACATTCTTATGTTAAATATTAAAACTTACCTTTGCTACCCACACCCAATTAACAGCAGTACATCAGAACTTCAATGGTAGATTTTCCAGTTAGCACCTTAAGAAAGTAACATTCCCTCCCCCCCACCCTCCAGACAATTCCTCCCTAAACAAAGGCCCCTTTGATATGCTTTCCTGAAGAACAGCACGTTCTCTTTGACTTACAATTGGAGAGATGCGCACAGGGCTATCAGCAATTCCTTCGAGTTTGCCAATGACTGACAGAACAGTGGAGGAGGATATAACAAGATTCTCTTCCATTCTCTCCTAAAAGAATCTCCATTATTTAGGAAATTATTCATGTCATCTAAAAATGATCTAAGCAGTAGGATCATGATTAGTCACTTCCCTTTCCAGTTCTTTCATTCTCATCCACAACCTACTGAAAAAAAAAAAAAAAAAAAGAGCATGTATAATTAGTCCTATTTGCAACTTGAACACAGAAAAAAGATACGAAGTCTAAGAGGGCAATTTAAAAATAAGCAAAAGACCTCAATAGGTATTTTTCTAAAGAAGATGTATATACCACTAGGTATATAAAAATATGCTTTACATTATTAATAATCAGGAATGAGATTATCCCCCTATGGATAGAATTTATAGTAAGACATATATAGTTGGTCTCAGTTCCCATATGGCACAGAACTCCTAAAGCCTAAGGAATTTACTGTCATAATTGCCATCAGATATGTTAATGGGGTGAATTTTGGAAAACATCTCTGGGGAGGTACTGATGGCTAGTAGAGTTAACCATGGGATTAGGGGGCTGGAACTTTCAACCGATCCCCTCTGACTTTCTGGAGAGAGAGAGACCAGAGTTTGAATGGTTGAATCAAGCTTCAATAGCCAAGGAGGTTAATGAAGCATGCTTTGATAATGAAGTATAAGAACAGAGGACTGGATATAGTGAGCTTCCTAGTCGGTGAACATGTGAAGATTGTGAGAGAGAGGTGTATCTGGGGGGTATGGAAACTCCCTTTAGTTCCCCAGACCTTTCCCATTCCTGTACATTATCTGACTGTTCCTGCCTTATATAAGCCAGTAAACTAGTAAGTAAAATGTTTCTTTGTTTTTTTTTTTTTTCTGAGTTCTTGTAGAATCTTGAGTAAGTTAATAGAAACTAAGGAGGAAAGAAGTAGTAGAAACCTCTGAATTACAACCAGTCTGTAAGAAGCAACAACCTGGACTTATAAAGTGGCATCTAAAGGACAACAGGGAAGTATGTGAGACTTAGTTCTTTACCTGTGGAATCTGATGCTATCACCCTGTAAACAAAGTCAGGTTTGAGTTGAATGTTTGTACACCTACTGATGTCCAAGAATTGCCTATTGGCATGGGAAAGTCCCACCCTCTAGCACACACACGCACATTGGAATTGTGTCCAAGAAGCCCAAAGAACAATATTCCTTTTCATTAGAAAAAACGTGAGATAAGAAATATTGGTGAGTTATGCAGAAGGACACCTTACGTCTGTTGGTGGAAATATAAAATGTACAGATGCAAGCCATTATGGGCACAAGAGTATGAGAGTTCACCAAAAAAAAATAAAATAAAATAAAATTAAAGGCTGACCTATTGTATGATCTAGCATCCCATTCCTGGGTTATATATATGCCCATGAGAATATACACATATCTAACATACAAGCAACACACATACATATGTTTATATATGAAGGCAATAAAATCAGTATCTCAAAGAGTTATCTATACTGCATTTTTCAGAATAGCTAAGGTATGAAAACACCTAAAGAGTCAACGGATGAATGGATATAAAGATGTAGTATGTAGACATACAGCAGAATATTATTCAGCCATGAGAAAGGAGGAAAACTTGCCATTTGCAACGACATAGTTATATATATTTTTGCTTGTACTTTTACTGTTTTCCCAATTTATTATTGTTTTAGCAAGGTAACATTGATTTCATATTTGTTTGTGTATTAGAAGTGTAGGTTCTCCCCCTGCAGGTGTTGTTACCTCACCACACCCAGCCCCCAGAGTGGAGTCGATGACTGGAGGACTCTGGTTGTTCTCTACCATCGTCCACTGTGCCCCTGTCCAGCTAGCTCTTGTTCCTTCCTTCCTCTTCCCTCTCTGGCAGCCTCTGTTTTATATCAGCTTTCTAAGCTTTGTTCTTAGTTTGTCTTTATCTGACCCTTTCTCGATATTGCACATACATGGCAGCACTCGTGGTTTTTGAGGGCATTATGCTTAGTAGGTAAGTCAGACAAAGACAGATACTATGCGGTATCACTTGTGTGTGGAATGCAGACAAAATTAAATTCTCAAAAACAGTATAGTGGTGGTTTTCAGGGGTACGGAGTAGAGGAACTGGGGCGATGTTCTTTAAGGGTATGTACTTGCAACTATTAAAAAATGAGTTCTGGAGATCATATACACTGGTAGTGAATGGAGTGACAACACTGTATTAGTTTATAAGGGTATAGATCTAAATTGTTCTCACTACAAAAAGAAATTATGATTATACGATCTGATAATTTTATACTGCAGTCACATTGCCATGTATAAACATATCAAACTAACACATCTGTACCTTAAGCTTATACATGCAGTGCTATTTGTCAATTATATTCAATTTAAATAAAAATAAGCTTAAAGGGTTATTCCCTCAGAAAGGAGAACATTGGGCCCTCCCTGGTAACGCAACAGGTTAAAGCACAGCACTATGGAGCTGTCTGCAGCCATTGTAGCACAAACTTGATCCTTGGCCCTGGAGCTGACCCACATGGCCTGACAGACCTCTCTGGTCTCCCCGCTGTTCCCCTCAGCAGTGTACTTCAATCAATCTGCCTGTTCTGCTCCCTACTCTCTCTCTGGGGAATCCTTTCACCACCCACACCCAGCCTATATCCCAACTCTTGTATGCATAAATAAATAAATAAATAATCTTCAAAAAAAAAAAAAAAAAAAGAAAGGGGAACATTGTCTCACTTCAGAAAAAAACTGAGAACAACTTGTCTTTTTCAGGCTTTTTTTCCCCCTTGTACTGTTTTCCCTACGAAAACAATATAATAGAAGATTTGGATGGGTCAAAAATATTTCTCAATATTCTAACAAAACAGAATATTCTGTTTCCCTCTAGACATTTTTCACGCTCATGCATCCTTTTATATCAAGGAAATCTTATGCCCAGTTTGAAAGTCTGCTTTTCTTGGTTATATGATATATATATATATATATATATATGTAGTTCTTATTTAAATATCCTTTACAGCTGCAAGTTATCCTATTGAGGATACAACCAAAATTTATTAATCATTCCATGTTCTTAGATATTTACTCTCTCCTCATTGGGGATTTGGGTTGGTTAAAAGAGAAATATGGTGAATATCATCTGTGGGCATGTATGAGTTTGCTTTAATTTGTATATTTTTTTTAAGATTTATTTATTTATACAGAACTGGGGTACAGGCCAGAGATGTGGAGGGTGAGAGGATTCACTGGGAACAGTGGGGAGCAGAACAGGCAGATCGACTAAGCACACTGCTGAGGGGAGCAGCATGCGGGTCAGGAGAGGTCTGCCACGCCATGTGGTCACCTCCGGGGCAGGTGGGAATCGAACTCATGCGGAAGTGGCTTAAGCTTCTTAGTGCTGTGCTTTAACCCGCTGCACCACCAGGGAGGGCCTAATTTGTATTTTTATAGTAGACTAGGATTAACTAGAGTGAAATGATATATTTGGATATTTTAGATAAATGACCATTTTAAAAAAAGATTTATTCATACAAGAAGTGGAGTACAGGCCAGAGTTGGGGTGGTGGGAGTTGGGGGGGGGGTGTTGAGAAAATTCACCAGAGACAGAGAGGGAAGCAGAATAGGCAGATTGTCTGAAAACGACTGCTCTGGGGGCAGTGGGTGAGACAGGAGAGGTCTGTTGCACCATGTGGATCACCTCCCTGGCTGGGGATTGAACTTGTGCTGCAGTGGCTGTGGTTAGCTTCACAGTGCTGCACTTTAACCTGTTGCACCATCAGGGAGGGTCTGATAAATGACCATTTTTTAAAAATTGGAATCAAGTTTTTTCTCCTAAATCTTAGGTCACAGATATAGAACTAGAGGACATTTTTAGAACCTCTGTTTATAGAAGCAGTAATGCAGGATCCAAGAAGTAAATTAACTAGTCTTACACACACATTAGATTATATAAAAGGCTGAGATTGAGAGTAGATTGTACAGCTGATTAAATGGTGGAAACAAAACCAGAACTGATTTGAATATCTTAAAAGTCTTAAAAAAAAAAAATCATTTCCGGGGCCCTCCCTGGTGGCACAGCCAGTTAAAGCACAGCATTAAGAAGCTAAAGCCACTTCAGCATGAGTTTGATCCTCGGCCCCAGAGGTGACCCCCATGGCATGGCAGACCTCTCCTGACCTGCCAACTGCTCCCCTCAGCAGTGTTCTTCGGCCTGTTCTGCTCCCCACTCTGTCACTGGTGAATCCTCTCACCATCTCTGCACCTCTGGCCTGTACCCGAGTTCTGTATGCATAAAATTAATAAATCTTTAAAAAAAAATCATTCCATAGCATAAAATAAAGTGAAAACACTAAAAAAAAATCATTCCAATCTTTTGAAAAGGTAAACTCTGAATTAAACAGCCACCCAAAGTAACTTGACAACTTGACTCTGTCACTTCACAGTGAACATATTTGGAGTAAAAGTAATATACATATTATTTTAACATCTTAGCAATTTAAGGTTGGATAATAGAAAAGAAGTATATGTGAAGATAAAAAATAGACCTTTTTTTGATTGAAAGGAAGTTAAATCATTGGATCATGTGGAGAATGGTTCAGGAATTACTCCTATATTGAATAGTCCTGTCAGGTGGAATAACTCTGATTAGGAAAATCTATTCCATAAACAGCAGACCTTGTGATTTGTGACGAGAGAGAGGAACATAATTTTTCAGAGACAGTAATCATTACAAGACTCCATCCGTGCTTTCACTCAAGAGAGTATATAGTTGTTTTCATTTATTTTTTAATTTATTTATGCATACGAGAATGGGGGTACAGTCCAGAGGTGGTTGGTGGGGTAAGAGGATTCACCAGAGACAGAGTAAGAAGCAGAACAGGGGAATCTACTGCTCCTCTAGAACAGGAAATACATTGATGAGGGGAGCAGCTGGCGAGGTCTGCTGTGCAGTGTGGCTCAGCTCCCTGGCTGGGGATCGAACTCAGGCCATGGTGGCTGGTGATAGCTTGGTAGTGGCTGGTAATAGCTTGATAACTCTGTATCACTAGGGAGGCCCCTATACTCAAGTTTAAATGTCCTAGTTTATATAGAAATGCAGTGCCAAGATCCGTGGAAGTGTTATCATGTGTGGATACACACTTCAAGTCATCTAGCTTGAAAACCAGAGCGAGAATATGAACTTGAACTTCTGTGGCGTGGAAAAACATTCAGCAGAATTGATGTGCGTCATCTTGTTCTGGAAGACCATTCTTTATTCATTCTCCAACACCTATCATTTCTTCAGAACTTTAAATTCTAATTCAAATGATCAGGTTTGCTGCTCTGGCTTACTTGGTTGTGCTTCTTTTCCTAAGACTTATTGTCATGTTGGAGAACCTATTCTGGCTATTTTGATTTAATGATATGTCAGGCGTGATTAGGAAAACAGTAGCATAGTGTAATTCATTGCTGTTCTGCATGGATAAGCTACTTTGAACATCCTGCTTGGGTACCTGTGCATTGGCAGAGGGTGGCAGACAGCAGAGAGACCAGGTGACAGACAATGTGAAGGCAATGACAAGGAGCTTAATGCTGACTTAAAGCAGAGACTTTCGGGTCGCCTCTCTCTTCCTGCCCAGGCAGCAGGGCTTTTGCCTGCAGCGACTTCACACCCTAGTCCTGTAGGTAAGCAAGAGGAGGTGCACAGTGATGTGGTGTTTGTGGTGTTTCTGGGACAGACCATCAAAGTCTCAGAGTGGGGAGGGGGTTTTGCTGCCAGAGGAATCCTGGAAACTTCAGAGATGCACAAGTACCAAGCAGGATGTACAAACTAGCCTAAGAGCTTATCCATGCCGAACAGCAGTGAATTACACTATGCTACTGTTTTCCTTATCACGTCTGACATATCATTAGATCAAAATAGCCAGAATAGGTTCTCCAACGTGAAAACAAATCTTCATGGGCTCAGAGAGCTCATGAAGGCAGCGCTGCCTTTCCTCCTAGTAGGTCTTCCCGTGTGAGGCAACCCTCTTGGAGATTCCGTTCAAAATTGTTAGAGGACATGTTCTTCTGGGCGCCTGTGTTGGCAAATTTTACTAGTTTCTATAAACACGACTAACTTCAGAGACCCAAGCTATGTGTTAAAAGATAAACAGAGACATAGTAAACAATTTCAGAGTTTATTTAAGCAGACATCAGTTCAATCAGGCAGTTCTCACAACGGAAGTGGTTAACAGCGGCTGGATGACAGGAACTCTGGGAAGACTTCAGGGAGGGTACAGGGAAGGGAAGATAGCAAATGATTGATGGACTGTAGCTTGAAGTCCAGTTGGTTCTTTGTGCTGGGTTGCTTGTAGCATTTCGATTTTGTAACCTAGAGGCAATTACAAGCTTAGAGTTTGGTTTCTTTACCAAGTCCTGCATGGCATTAGTACCACCTCAGAAACTGTGAGTGAATTTAAACCCAGTTGGCATGGTTTGAAACCTTTTTGCTAAATCCAGGATGATAGTGGAAACCTCAGGGAGTAAGGTGTAGTAGCTGATCCCAGTGGACCCTGGAAATCAGAGGGTGATGGTGAATAGACTTGCATTGGAATGGGTGTACATGGACCATGAGTATTTCTTTTGCATTACTACGCTAATTCTCATAGTAACTCAGATAGGGATTTGATTATCTGGCTTGGGACATACCTGTCAAGAGTGAGCAAGAATCTTGATGAGCTCCTGGTTTCACTGACTGTTTAACTACACTATCCACTCCTGAAGAAGAAACCTGAGTTCTGGTTGAGTTAAATATCAAAAGCTGATCCTGATCAGATGGATAATAGTCAACATCACCCCACTAGTTCCCTTCTTATGACTTTCGTCTCCAACTCTTAGACCGTGGCTACTCTTGTTTGGGTCAAACCTTTTCTCTGTATACTCTTAGTCTTTTCCTGATGTCATTTTTACTAGTCTTTTATATATTATATATGAATGTATAACCTGAGGATTATACAAAGCTAGGAAACATGTGCCATGTTTCCATTAAGTAGTGGACTTCACTATATTCATGAAGTTCAGTTTGGGAGCTCCTGAATTATTGATGCAGTGATCAAATGATTAAGTACCATATTCACTGACTAGTTACTATCTAAAACCAAACTTGTCCTTCTGCAAGCACTGCTTCATTGAATCCTCTAAAATAACATAACTAGCTTCATATTAAGATCAGGCAAATGATGCAGAGAAAGGTTAAATAACTGAAGTTGCAGTCAGATGCTAGGATCTGAAGCCAGGTAGTCTAACACCAGAGCCCACGTTATATAATATTGCTTCTCACTGAGTCCTAAAATGCCATGAAGAGAAAGTAGGCTGCAAAAAGCTGAGAGGGGAGAGGATCAGAAAGGTGTTTCTGAATGGAGAAAAGGACAAAAATCCACCCTCGACTGGTAGGGTGGTCTCTGGAGAAAGGAGAAAACCAAAGAGATCCTTCTGGACAGAAGATCAAAAACCATCTGGAAAGCCAGATGGAATATAACAGCAGGGAACAAAGTGTTTCCAGTATTGGGAAAGATTTGAGTAAGCTATCAGACAAACAGTGTGACTGGGTCAGTGTGACTGGGAAGCCAGAGGGCCAGCTGAAGAGAGGAAAGGCGATGATTCTGTGTTAACATTTCACAGACCCCATGTGAAAGTGGGTTATACGTCTATATACATTGTGTATATGATGTCAATATAGATATACATGTATATATCCTCTGCCTTGCCCCAGTGGTTAATGTCTGAAATGTTAGGTTCAGTCTGAATGAAACATCTCATTCCAGCAGTGATACTTATAAGCCCAAACTTCATTCAATTAAAAAAAAAAATGTTTGTTTCTTTGCTACACTTTTGATCCTAATAATGCTATCTTCTTCCTTTAAGCTGTATGCTTCCTAAACTGTATCTGTCGGTAAAATAACACTATGATTTGAAACTTGCTGCATTGGTGGGATTATTTCAATGGTGTCAGTAAGAAAATTGTTGGATAAAGGTCATAGGAATTGATAATCAGAGGATGCAAAATGAGGAAACATGTGTCATGTCCTTCCAGACATCAAGATGCATTCTTTTCTCCTATAAAGCTATCCTACCTATGAGATGAGAAATTTCACCTCCTACGAGAATAAAATATAAGCCACCCAGAAATTACATAGGATGTCTGCAGGAAAGGGAATCATTCCTCACCTGCTAGAATGATTGGCAACAATTTATGATAGGAACCATATTTGAACCCCATGTCTGTTTACACACACACAAACACACACACACACACACACACACGTACTCACACACATGCACAAATGATACTTAAACTTTATCTCTAGTGATTTTCTTGTACTGTATAGTAGCGCCGAATCATTCTAAAATTTTAGCTTAGTTCGAAGGTAAGTATTTTTAGAGAATGTCTTAAAAGTTATGATTTATGTTAAAAGTTATGATTAGTGGTACCACTGATACTTGAGATGCTGCAGAAGGTAATTCAGGTGCACAGTTCACTTTGCATTATGATGAGAAGAAGCTCAGGCTTCATCTGCGAATCACTGTCAACTTGTAAATCACTGGAGCATGGATAGCGTGGCCTGACCGCAGCCACTGCGTGCTTGCCTTTTTCTGTGACGTGGAATCTTCTAGCATGAGAACTCCTATTTCTCCTTTCAGTTTGTATTAAAAATTATTTATTAATTTTCCCTCTGGTAAAAGTAATTCCAGAGTTTGCCTTTTCCTTTTTCTTTTGAGGGGAAAGAGGTAACTTTTCAAGCAGTTTCCTTCGTCATTCTAGGCAGCTAGCCAATGAAATATAGACTAAACAACACCGAGGATATTAATTTTACCTCACTATATGTGCACACAGCCAGTGATGCATTAAGTCCTCATGCCAGACTGACAATAAAAGGGCTGTGTAATTGTCTAGAGCCCAGCGTCACTAACGGTTGTCTGAAGGAATTGGAAAGAGATAAGAGAACAGACCTTGGGGAATAATTTTCAAATGGCTACATAGTGATGGCAAAGCCAGACACATACCTACATCAGCAGGGTGTTCAAAGAATTAATTTTGAGTATCTTTAATGCTGAATGTGAGAAGAAAATCTTCAAAATCAACCTAAAAGAACAACACCCATATTCACAAATATAGTTAGTGTTTCCTGGCAGTAGAAGGGGCTGAGTGAAAAAAAAAAGTCAAGCTTATTATTGAAGTCTAACAAGCACACAGAACAATTCACAAATCATGTCTGGAGCATGAAGTTTAAATGGGAACATGGCTTATAATAGTTTTGATCTATGTTCCCATTTAAACATCATGCTCCAGATATATGACAGGGGAGGAGGACATGGGGGATCAGGAGGGAGGAATGTAGGGGAGGCTGTGGGGGGGGGGCTATGGTGATGACAGAACAGGGAGAGGGGAAGTAAACATTGTTATGAACTGAACAATAATGTAATTAGATACATACAAAATAAAAAAAAAGTGACCTGACCATGGAGTAACAGCAACTCTCAGAGTAAGAAGCAGACCCTCACATACCTGCCAGGGCACCTGTCCAACTCTGTGTTGTCACTGTCTTCCTCTTGGTAACCCAGCCCAGCTCCATCATCATTATATTCATTATATTTATGAACATTACAAACAGACCACACAGTGGGTATCTTTTGTGATGGGCCTTACCGTCCTTCAGTATCTTATTTGCTATTTAAGTGTGCTTCTAGCTCATTCGTCCACAGAGCTGTATAGTACTCTCAGTGTATGAATCAGCCACAGTGTACCTGTTCCATGCTACATTCTTTGCCCACCTGAGCTGCACATTTACTAAAATGGGAATGATAGAGAGAAGGATAGCATGACCCCGCACAAGACAAGGATGACACCTGAATTCAGGGAGTGTTCCATGTTTTTGAAATGTTGCCATTTGTGACAAATACATATAACTATAGCACATTATGCTTTTACAGGGCAGAGAGAGGGGCACCCCAGAACCCCCAAACCTGCCTGTTCTAAATAGGTTCTGCCATCTGCCGCATCAAGATAAAACATTTAATAGAATTGTAACAGGGTGGTCCCTAGGAAAAGGGGAAGTTCTAGGTTCCCTGCCCCACCCAGAAGGAGGGTGGAGCTGAGCAGAAAAAGAGGGGAGAAGGAAAGAAGGAAGCTGGATGGAGAACAAGAAGGACACTTGAGGAAGCCCCATGGAGCAACAAGCATGTGATGAAGAAACCGGGCTTGTTTCCTGACCCTGGACTGGTTCAGGCAGATGTGGGTGAGATACCTGTAGGGAGGTGACTATGGCAGTGTTTATATTGATTTTGATGTTGCTCTTTTCCTCCCAGACTTGTCTGGCCATCTCTGACCCTTTTCCGTGGGTCCCAGCCAGAGGGTGCTTTAGTCTTGTGGCGGCTTTCAGGCCTTGCTCTGGGCCAATCCCTTTGGGTTGACTTTTGCCCACGAGGGGATGGGTCACTTCAGGTGTTTGATTTAGAAGTTATATTCTTTGTGTTCCATATTGTATATTTACTGTATTAAAGTCCCTTTTCATTAAAGTTTTATATGTTTTGTCTTGACGCGGCGGATGGCAGAACCCACTTAGAGCATACAGCTTTGGGGGTTCAGGGGTGCCCCTCTCCCCCTGTCCTGTAACAGATTCAGTGTGAAATACAGAAAAGACCAAGACTATAGTTTCTAAATCAGACACCTGACGTTACCCGTCCCCTCGTGGGTAAAAGTCCACCCAGAAGGGACTGGCCCAGAGCAAGGCCTGAAAGCTGCCACAGTCTAAAGCACTTCTGGCGGGTCCCACAGAAAAGGGTCAGGAATGGCCAGACAAGTCTGGGAGGAAAAGAGCAAAATCAAAACCAAGATAAACGCGGCAATACTGAACCTCCCCACGGGTCTCTCACCCACGTCTGTGTCACCCAGTCCAGGGCAAGAAACAAGAGCTGCTTCTTCACAGGTGTCTGCTCCACGTGCCTCTCTTGGGTTCCTTCTTCCTCAGTCTCTCTCAGGAGTTCTTCTCCCTGCTGTAAAGAAGCATCAGATGATAGGTATGGAACTCTTCCTTACCACATACTCCAGAAATGTCAAGAGGAGAGAACAAGCTTATGGAGGAAAATTGGTGTAAATATAAAAGAAAAAAAAGAAAAGAAAAGAAAATGAATTTGGTACTGTGAAAAATCTGTTAGTGCTATTAACTTAATTTGCCATATTCTTACTCAAATTTATGCGGTGAAATAGCTAAATGTAGTTAATTCCCTCATCTGTGAAGGTTTTATGAGATTAATTCTCACTTGGTAAAGAAGCAGAATCAAGAGCAGACTTCACAGGCAGAACACTCACCTAGCGTCCTAACTTTACCATTGAAAGCTGTGAGACCTTGGGAAGAGTCATGCTTTCTCTGTATGAGATATTCCCATCCAGAGGGGTCGTAACAGTACACATTTCAGAGGGCTGTGGGAAGATTAAACAAGTTAATATTTACTCGTGTGCTCAGAATAGTGCCTGGTACATACTGCTATATAAATACTTGCTAAATATATAACAGTAGAAATGGAGAAAAAGGGAGGTATTTCAGTCTCAATAAAAGCTTGTTTCTTTTCCTTTTTCCCAAATACATAAAAAACTTAAAAAATCTTTTGATAGGGCCTTCCCTGGGTGCAGCGGACTAAAGCACTGCACTGAGAAGCTAAAGCCACTTCCACATGAGTTCGATTCCCACCTGCCCTGGAGGAGATCCACATGGCGAGGCAGACCTCTCCTGACCCGCCCGCTGCACCCCTCAGCAGTGTATTTCATCAATCTGCCTGTTGTGCTCCCCACTCTGTCTCTGGTGAATCCTCTCACCCTTCACATCTCTGGCCTGTACCCCAGTTCCATATGAATAAATAAATAAATCTTTAAAAAAAAATCTTTGGATAAAATTTGATTTGGGTCAGATAGCAATTTTCTTTTTAAAATAGTTAAGTAGTCCTGATTTTTCCTTTCAAACCCCTGTCAGATATATGAGTACATTTTCTACTTATATTAGAAGGCAAATCTGTGTGTATGTCAGTATTTATATATATAAATAAATATATCTGTATGTGAAAACCTGTATCCAAGCCCCTCTGATTGCATCCTTTGTTAGTGCACAACCCCCATGAGTATATTACATTACATTGTGGTCCACTGATCAGTCAGTACTCTGGTCTGAGACTCCTTTTCTGGTCTGAGTTCACATTTGACAGAAGAGAACTGAAGACAAAAAAGAGCAAGTACTCTGATCTAGTTCTGATCGCTCTTGCTTTCCAGAGAGGAATAGTGTTTATGTTAGAGTATTTGGCAAGTGAAAAGTGTATTTTTTTGAAGGCCAGCTATTAAGGCCAAATTTGCTTAGGGTGGGGCCCTGCTCTTGGCTTAGAAGCCACAGGCACTACTGGCCCGTTAGTTAGCTGCAAAATACAAATGGCCAGTTATGCTGAAACCAGGGGCTCGGCTGTGCACAGTGCAAAGTGAAGGTTCTCAGCAAAGCCCTTAAAACACTGGCACATTGTTGGTGTCTAAGGATCTCCATTCCATGAGGACCATCTTATCACAATACAATTTTTCCTAATTTTTTGTTGGAGGCATTATGGTGAGTTTTCAACCTGGCAATTTACTAGGATGGTGCTGTCTAGTGAAATTAACCATCTTGGCAAGAAGAAAATGGCCCAAGCATTTGCACTGATTATGTAAACACCCTATACTCTAACTACAGGATGAGAGTTTTCCCAAAGACGTTGCTAGGGCTTCTTAGTTTTCACAGTCGAAGCTAACTTTTGTTATTTTGATGCTTTGAGGGAGGAGGAGAGAGGTTGTATGGGGAAAGCCTGGAAGAGAAGTCATTGTGTACTGAATTGCCTTCATCTTAAGATACTTCTCTCCTTTTTAAGCTTCCCGGAAGCAAGATGTACGGCGCAATCACCATTACTTTAAATGTGGTGTGCGTGCTTATTTTCTGCAAAGAGGAATTCGTGTGTCCCCTCTTTTCTCCAACTTCCATTCTCTAGTCCCAAGATTGCCTCCCGAAATTGCCACCGGAAGCTGCTTCTACCCGTGATTACATGTGGTAGCCCACCCACTGAGTGCAAAGAGTCTCCCAGCAGGGCCATTCATTTTACTTCTCTTCCCCTCAGCCCTCCCTTTTATCCTTATTTTATCCTTATTTCCTTCCAACAGAGCACACCAGATAAGCATGCCCTTCTGCGTATTTTGTTTGGAGGTCTTCTGGATGCTACTGTTTTTTCACTACTGTTAGCACGATGTTCAAACGCTTATCCATTCCACTTATTTTCTTGATGGCCCATTTATCGCCGTGCCATGTCTTTTCAGTGCATTAGAGCTCTTCATTTTCACTAGGCATTGATAGTTTTTCACCACCCTTTGGTGTAAATCAATATTTTGGGGTAACAACTGGAGCAATGGCTCCCATTTATTGATTATCCTATCCAAGATCTCTTAAATACCTCAAAGAACCCTGTCCCTTAACGCTGTGGTTCAGATGATCTATTTCTACATTTGGTTGCTGCCTATCTTGGCAATCCATGGGTTCCTCCTTTACTTTGTCTCTTAGGCAAGCCTTAAGGCAATGAAGGGTTTTGTTAATCATGTAATTTTCACCAAACCTTCATCTGTATTTCTGCTTACGTATGCATTTATTTATTTACTTTTTAAAAAAAACATAAATAAATTTTAAATAAATAAATAATATATATATATAATAAAAATAATATTTTAAGTGTAGATCATGACTATCTGATATATATGCGTATAGATATGCACACACAGACTTATGTGTATCCATGTCCACTTGTGAAATGACTACCATAGTCAAGCAAATGAACAGCTTTTCATGTAGTTATCTTTTTAACTTTGTGATAAAAGTGCCTATAGTTATTCTTCATAGCAGCTTTCCAGAATTCAGTGTAGAGCTGTTAACTGTTGTCATCATCCCATACATGGGGTATCTGTACAGATGCATCCTACAGAACTGCATTTCTGTCCTTTAACCAGTGACCCCTCCTGCCCCTGGTAACCTGCTAACCACTGCTTTCCCTTTGCTTCTCTGCCTCGACTTCTCCAGGTCATTCCTTATGTTTCCCTTTACCTGTAATTCATATAGTTGGAGGAGAAGGATTCTGTTGAGTGTACTTATAGCCACTTAATTTGTTTGATGAAAACTTAGGCAAAAGTGAGGCTCAGAACAGTCTCAAAAGAACTGAGAAAAAGAAAACTCACAAGCCTGGACATATTTGCATTTCTTAACTTGTTAGGACTTGGGTTAGGACTTGGGGCAGAGGTGCCCTTGCTTCAAGAAGGGCTGTCATTTTTTAATTCTCTCTCTGGGACTTAGGTTTTGGAAAAAGTAAGAGGGGCTTTGATGGCTTTCTTTTCAGAAAGATTTATTTAGGGCTGTAGTGGAGCTGGCCTTTCAGGAAAAAGGGACTTAGGAAAGGAGAGAGCAAAAAAGCTTATAATAAGAACAGTGCAAATAAAAACACAATTAGTGAGCTGCTGTGAGTGTCCTGTTGCAGGGCCTGGTGTAATTTTCCTTCATAAATGATGAACCGCCAGACTTAGCCAAGGTTACAGCACTGTAATGAGATCCTGCCGCACCAGATTTTGGTTCTGCTTGACAGTTTGGTACGCTCACTATGTTATTGTTGTTGTTGTTACTTACAAGGTCACTTGGTTTACCAGACTGTTAACCCAGACAGGCCCCAGATTGCATCCTGGGTATTTAATTGTCTGTCTGTTCTTAAAGGAGGTCTACATGTATTTGTCATTGTATAAATAGGAATGATACTATGTACTTCATAGTGTTGCTGTGAAACTTCAACACCTCTAGTGAATACACCTTTTGTTGAAATATGCCTTTCTCCTTAACCATTTTAAGGCCCTGTTAAGGACTTGGTAGCTTCTGACATAAAAATTAAAGTATGTTCTAAACAACTGAAGGACCATTCTTTAGCCATTGACCAAATCCTCTAGGAAATAGCAGCTTCATTCTATAGCTAGTAAGAGTGAAGCAATGGTTAGTGATACGACCATGCATTGTTTCAATAGGAAAGGCAAATTAAACATCAAGATTGCCCCCAAATGATGGCATTACCAACTGCAGAGAGGTCACAAAAATGGGTTCCAACACATGCCTTCATCTTTTAGGACTGTGGATTATTTCTTTGTAAGGAAGGTGCTAGAATATTTATTATTTCTTGAAGCAGAGTCTTTAGGAGAAACCTCAAAATAGAGAATCAAGTTCACTACCTGCCCTGGGGGGTTGGCTTTTTTTTTTTTTTTTTAAGCTAAGAGTTATTTCAATGCTGCCTCCTGGTGGAAGATAGGAGATGCTTTACAACAAATTAGAAGGTGTAGGAGGAGGAACTAGTTTAACTAAATAAAGTTTCCAAAGGAGAACTGTGTTGTGAGAACCAAAATGGGTCCAGTGTCAAATCAAGTTAGTAAGTTCCCTTTTGTGGGTAAGGAACCACGTTAGCACCAGCATGGATGGGATTCTGAGAATCCTCTTAGGAGCAATGGGCGTTTCTTTGGCAGATGGTGGCCTGAGCAGGGAGCAGTCACAGAGAGATTGAACGAGGAGACAAGATTATTTCATTGTAAGTGCTTTTGGGAGGAACAATGTTTTCTCCTGTAGTCATTCTAGTAAATTGGTGAGCACCCAGGGAATTTTGTCAAAGACTAGTAAAGTATCTGAGTTAGAAAAGATAATAAGAACACTTTAAGGGCAATTTTTTTTTTTAAAGATTATTTATTTATGTATACAAGAACTGGGTTACAGACCAAGAGAGCTGGAGTGGAGTGAGAGGATACACCGGAGACAGAGTGGGGAGCAGAACAGGCAGATCAATGAAGTACACTGCTGAGGGGAGCAGAGGGCAATACAAGAGAGTCTGCTGAGCCATGTGGTCAACTCCCTGGCCAGGGATCAAAGTCTTGCTGCAATGGCTGTGGATAGCTTCTTAGTGCTGGGCTTTACCCCATTGTGCCACCAGGGGTGTGTGTGGAGGGTGTACTTTAAGGACAATTCTGTTATATTAAATCACTAACAAGTTCATATGAAGAATTAGTGGAGACTGTTAGGGCTCAAATAGTCACTATTGACTGAGTACTTATTAATCGCCAGGTATTGTGCTAGAGAACAGAGATGAAGTGTTGGCTCATTAAAGAGTCTTTGCCCTAATAGATTCTCTAGCACATTGATAACCAGATCCATTGTCTTCCTCTGTGAGAAGATCCTGAAAAGAATGATCCTTAAAACTGATTGTTTGGAAATATCAGGTTGGGCAGTGAAATTCCTGGGGAATTAGATGCCCTAAGACAGGCAGAATTCTGCTCTTGCTGAAATTACAGTTGTCTAAAGTAATGACATCAAGTCCTTGTAGAAGATTTTTGTCATTAAAAGTAATAGATAAATCTCGTGTTCACATTGCTGATATATGTCTATAGAAGTTTGGGTGTATCCAGAATCGCTGATTCCCACAGAGGAGTCAGCCCTTACTCATTTTAACCAAGATAAAAATTGTTAACCTGCTGTTACCTACAGTTTTCATCCCATGCATCTCTGTACTTACTTATGTGTGTGATTCATGAATTATTTTATCATAATGATTAATGTGGTTCATTAATAGTAAGTGAATTATGTTCTCTTCTAATAGTGTAGCGAACCCCCAATACATTTCAATATAGAGCCTCCATCTGTTTCAAAAATCAACTTTGATGGTGATAAATCCACTTTGATTTTTTTCAGTTTTCCTCCTGCCCATCCATTTTGCTCAAGTGAAATAATATGCCTCAAGAAAAGTTCTCCCATACACCAATTTTCACAGATGGTAAGGAAACGTGATTACCAAGTACTCATTCTATTGACAGTTTAAGAATTTGTGGATTTTATACATGTACTGGAAGGAATCAAAACACATAAATCTTCACTTTGCCAGCGTTATGGCAAAACTACTTTAAAGAAATATTTGCTTTTGTTTATGCTTGAAGGTGTAGCCTATTGGTCTAAGTTTAAATGGGATTTAAGAAACAAACAAGCAAGTAAAATATCTTCATATTACTAAGCACTCATATGCCCAATACTTAGTGACAATTTCTTTGCTTATTTGGAAAGGCAAATGAGCTGAGAGCTGGCTGTGAGCAGAAGTCTCAGTAAACAGGTGACTCAGTAGACCAGGGCATTATACTGTAGACATCATGGATCCCGTCACAGGGAGATTCGTATTTGAGGCATGAAATTGTGTCTATGGTGGTGGGTGGATAACTTATAGAACATTCACATAATTAATGTGAAATTGTCACATGAGATGGAAATCTCAGTCATTGGGGAGGTTGGGAACAGAGTAAGCCATACGAGGGCATAATTGTGATACACAAGTGTTTGGAAGAGATCTTGGCATTTACATAACCCTCAGGAAGGCAAAGGGGCCCACCTGCCTCCCCACCTGGACCACTTACCTTTCTGCCATTCTCTTCCTCAGGGTTCTGCTTTCCAGCTAGAGGGAGGAGGGGCAGGGTTAGCTCTTTAATGGTAACATCAAAATTGGTCACAACTGCCTACTGAACACTTCACAGAGATGTTGACCCCCTTATTCCCCCCCCCAAAAAAAAAAACACTGCAAGTTTCTGTGTTCTAGGAACAAAAGAAAACAAGGATTGAGGGCCAAGATTTTGGTTTGATTTCCCTTTCCAGAGGGGGTGAAGTGTTTACCCTTTCTGAGTCTTAATTATTTTCTCTGTAGTAACAATATACATTACAAATACAGAGCTTAAATACTAAACAAGAATGTGCATGTGAAAACATGTTACAGACAGTAGGTGCTATAAACACCTGTCAAATAGTTTTAATTTCTTTTTTTTTTTTTTAAGATTTATTTTCATTTGTTTATGTATGCAAGAGCAGGGGTGTTGGCCAGAGGTGGCGAGGTGGTGAGAGGATTCGCCAGAGACAGAATGGGGAGCCGAACAGGCAGATCTACTGAAATACACTGCTGAGGGGAGCAGCCGGTGAGACAGCAGATGTCTGCTTAATTATGTGGGTCAGCTCCCTGGCCAGGACTCATGTTACAGTGGCTGGTGATAGCTTGCTGCTTGCTAGTGTTGAGACTTAACCCCTTGCACCAAGAGGCCCTGCTGTGTCTTTCTTGAGCCCCCTTCCTTTTCTTTCAGGCTGAAGAATACATCTTCTGCATTTAGGAGACAAGAGTAAGTCAATGCACTCTCCTCCTAGGAACCTTGGCACCATAGTTTTGATGATACCCACTAGCCTGTGTCTTCACTGGCAGAATAGAGAATTTGCACAGGTGAACAGAGAAAGGGCCCCACTGAAAGGCAGTGACCTAGGAGCCAGACAGCTCAGGTTCTCAGCTCTTTGGCTCTTGCTCTCTCCATCCTTGTGCTCCAAAGAATGTGGACAGCACCTGTCACAGAATTATTTCCCAGAGACATGGTGGAGCCCTGAGAAACCCCCTTTGTGGGGAAGTTCTCTTCTGCCTGTAGAGCCCATTAAGTTATCAGGCCTCTTCTACTTTATGGTTTACTTGTAGATTTATTATTAAGATGTTTTTTCCGTTTAGAACACCAACTGGTTTACTTTCTGTAGACTATCTGGAGTTTCTTCTACCATCCAGCACCAGTGGAAATGAGAATAGGGGGGCTGACTTCTTCAGGGGTAGAGAGAGGCCCTGTGAACCAATATAGTCATTTGTTACTGGAAGGGAAACACATTTGAGTGATTTTTATATATAAAATCCATCTGAAGTTGTAGAAGCCAGGGGTGTTGTAGAGGACTCTGAGATTATTTTCTGATGAGAAGAGAACCATGACATCACAGAGGAGGATCTGCATCAATTTCATTGCAGTAATTTCACTCTTAGGTGGGGTTAAACACTTTAAAACCTACGCCTGTCTGCATGTCTTGCTGCTGACAGTCTGGCAAAAGGCAGAAACAAAAGGTATAACTCTCCAAACAAATTTATGGAGGGAGCACTCTTTGTTATTGTCATTGTTTTAATAGTTGCTTTGGGATTCATAGAGTTTCCTTATTCTCATAGAGATTTTTATGGTACTGTGTTTAAAAGTTTTCACTGCTCTGAAATGCAATGTACTTTTTTCCTTTCATGAATGATTGTCACAAAATACTTGTGGTTTTCTCACACAGGAATTACTGTGTAGATGAAGTAATTTTCTAGATTTTGTATACCTTCACTGTCTGCTATGTCTGTGTTTCTTTTTTTCTTTTTCTTCTTCTTCTTTTTTTTTTTTTTTTTTACAATGGCTGAAGTTCTCGATGTTCAAACTTGAAGCAAAACATTGGAAACTGGCTTTTCTCCAAAGGTATTATTTTCTGTAATCAACAAATGTTTTATTTTTCTGCCACTCACAATGGATAGTGCTGCAGCCTCAGCAACAGAGTACATTTCTGTGTTCATTTGGTAAACCTCTTATTTCTCAGGTGAGAAAATAAAGTTACTAGTTATTGTGAGTGAGTATGAAAACCATTGTGATCTTTTCCACTTGATTGATTTGTTAATATCCTTCCCCAATACCAGTAGTAATGGTATAATTAGTTAAGTCAAGGGTCCTGCTCTGTTTCTCTGTATGTATGCCTGTATCTACTTACTACCTATCTACCGTCTATCTCTATCTGCCAATCAGTCATCTATTATTATCTGTCCATCACCTGTTTATCATCTATTATCAATAAGTTGTTTTTGTTGTAATGGTCTCTTGGAGAACAGTAACATGTCATAGTGAAATAAATAAGATGCTATGTCCATTTCTACTTCCATGTGGTATAGGAAGTAGTAATTTATAAATCTGTTGAATACTTTTGTTAATTTCTGAGTAGTCTAAAGAAGCCCAATTTTTATAGTTAGGAGAATAAAAAAAAATTCTCCCAAATGAGGTCACTTGTATTTTGAGGCTTGCTCTCCACTGGATGGGGGTCACAGTCAATAAGTCCTAGAGTGAAATCTCTCTTTTTGTTACCTCTTTCCTCACTGTTCAGATAAGTAGTTCCCAGCTGGGGTGACCCACTCTCCCTAGGGGACATTGGCAGTATTTGGAGACCTTTTTGGTTGCCACCAGTTGAGAGGGGAGGGATGCTGGCTTCTAGCAGATGGACGCCAGTGATGCTGTAAACACGCAACCATACACAGGAGAGTTCCCTTGGCAAAAAAAAAAAAAAAAAAAAAATTGTTAAAAGATTTATTTATTTATGCATACAGAACTGGAGTATAAGCCAGAGGTGCAGGGGCAGTGAGAGGCCTCGTGAGAGAGAGCATGAGGAGAAGAATGGGCAGATCAAGGAAATAAACTGCAGAGGGGAGCAGTGGGTGGGTTAGGAGAGTTCAGTAACACCATGTGGATCACCTCGGGGCCAGGCCAGAACTCACACTGAGTTGGCTGCAGTTAGCTTGCAGTGTTGCCTCCTAACCCGTTATGCCACCAGGGAGGGACCACCGCCTTGACAAAAAATCATTCAGACTAAAACATCAAGCGCACTGGGCCCTCCCTGGTGGCTCAGCGGGTTGGAGCGCTGCATTGCTAGACCAAGCGGTCTCAGTGCGAGTTCCATCCCCACCTCGGAGGTGACCCGCATGGCGAGCCAGACCTCTCCTGACCCTCCTGCTGCTCCCCTCAGCAGTGTACTTCCTCCATCCGCCTGTTCTGCTCCTCACTCCGTCTCTAGTAACTCTTCTCACTGCCCCTGCACCTCTGGCCTGTACCTCATTTCTGTATGTATAAATAAATAAAATCTTTAAACAACAACAACAAAAACATCGAGAGTGCTGAGTGTGAGAAACCCTAGTGAACATTTTCCTCTGTGGCGGCAAGAGCGTGCGTGGGCCACACAGCACTAGCCCATGCCAGACTAAAACAGGTATAGTCTGTTTTCTGTTATCCTCCCAACAACCACTTCCACAAGGAATCTGTGTGAATAGCAGATTTTACTGAAGGTTGAGGGCTGTGAAAGGGATTATGTGAAAATCCCACATGGCGAAAAACCAAGCACTTAACATTGGATTCTCTTTCCTCAAAAATCCTTCCACTCTTCTGCATTTACCACATTCCCCCATTAGCAACAGCCCCCTTCACGGTGACTAAGCTCCTCCCTGTTTACAGCTTCCTCCCTTGGTGTGCTTTCCTGTGCTTCACCTTGGTGATAAGGAAACAGTCAAAAGACTGGTAGTTTTTCTTTTTGACTTCATAAAAAAGTATGTGACTTCATAAAAGTATGTGTCAACACCTACAATCAGCTTAGCAAACCCAATGACATTTCCCTGCTTTGTCCATATCACCCCAGGTTGGGTTGGGTGTTCACCTAACCTCACATACCATGAGGGCCTCCTCCTGGTAACCTGGCCTATATATTTCCTGACCTCCAACCTGTCCTAATCACCTTGCTAAAACTTGACCATGACCAAGACTTCACCTTTTTTTTTTAAAGATTTATTTATTTATGTGTACAGAGCTGGGGTACAGGCCAGAGGCTCAGGGGCAGTGAGAGGCTTCACCAGAGACAGAGTGGGGAGCAGAACAGGCAGATCGACGAAGTACACTGCTGAGGGGAGCAGGGGGCGGGTCAGGAGAGGTCTGCCACGCCATGTGGTCACCTCCGTGGCAGGTGGGAATCGAACTCATGCGGAAGTGGCTTTAGCTTCTCAGTGCTGTGCTTTAACCCGCTGCGCCACCAGGGAGGGCCAAGACTTCACCTTTTTTACACACCCCTTGTATTCTTCATGGCCTCTGACATAACAGCTCACATAAACTCACACCAAGTCTGTAAGCAGAGGTGGACCCAGGATGTAATATCAGTATTTAATACTTGATGACTTGGGGTATAGATCTGAGGACAGATTTTGCCTGGGGAAAATGAGCCTTATACTGTTGATGGAGGGAACACCTTTAAATAAAAGAGTGCCCATTCACCTATTCTAAATCAGCAACTTTTGCAAGTTCCTTTAAATTATCGTCCTCAGAATCTTACTAACACTGGGCCAGCATCATTTTTTTCTGAGTTTAGACAAACCATGCCATTCACGGAGAACAGATTATAGGCCCCATGTGCAACCCCCTCCCCTCTCCCCAGGCTGTGTTTCTGTCCTCACACTCAGCTTCTTTATCTAATTTCTCTCTCACTATTTGCATATTACCTCAACTCTGATAAATGACAAATGTTATTCAAGATTTAGCACAATGGGATCCTGTCAATTTGACATTTATGCTTATTTATAGCCTCTTCATGGAAAGATTTTATTTGTCTATTTTAAACATTTATTTATTTTACATACAAGAACTGGAGTGTAGGCCAGAGGTGCAGAGCAGGGGGAGGGGAGAGGATTCATCATAGACAGTGGGGGGCAGAACAGGTGGACCTACTGAAATACACTGCTAACGGGAGCAGTGGATGGAACAGAAGAGGTTTGTCATGCCATGTGGGTCATCTTCCTGACTGGGGATCAAACCCATGCTGCAATGGCTTCATATAGCTTCATTGTGCTGTGCCCCGAGCCTGTCACTCCACCTAGCAACTACCAACTCGGTCACATACTCCAGGGGCTTCAATGCTCCATGTTATGCTCCCTGGAGGCCCTAGGGTGGTCTCCTTCAAAAGACAGATTCACTTAGATATATTTCTACATTGCTGCACATTACCTGTCTGAAGACTGTCCCAAGAGTACATGAGTGGTAGTGAGTGAGGGAATGGGATACATGGCCTCCTGCAGTCTTTGATGATAAGCTCCTTTAATTTAGAGACAGACCAGTAGATGACTGCTGAGGTAAACAAGCAAGAGGGAGTGATGGACTGGAAGCTAGCCATGAAGGAAAGGTATCATTTTAAGTTCTTGGGAAGGTAGATGTTGGGATCAAGTCCTATCACTTCAAATATGGACTTCATAAAAGCAGCGACTTGGTCTGGTTCCTTGACCATTGTACTTTTGGCACAAATACTGGTTAACAAATGGTAGATACTCACATCCAATCAAAGAATAAGTATATGAATAAATAAATGACATGAATTTGGCTGACTTTTTTCATTACCTCTGTTGTTTGTGAACAGTAATTTATTATTATTTTTAAGGTTTTATTTATTTATGCACACAGAACTGGGGTACAGGCCAGAGTGCAGGGGCAGTGAGAAGATTCACCAGAGTCAGAGTGGGGAGCAGAACAGGCAGATGGATAAAGTATGCTGCTGAGGGAACAGTGGGCAGGTCGGGAGTGGTCTGTGAAGCCATGTGGGTCACCTTTGGGGTTGGGGATTGAACTCACACTGAAGTAGCTGAGGCTCTTCAGTGCTGAGCTTTAACCCATTATGCCACTGGGGAGGACCAAATTTGTTCTTTAAATTGTGGTAACATTAGGACCTGCCTCATCAGGTATTGCCAGGGTATGGTACCTGCTACCAACTGCCCTTGGTCTACCACCATAGTCCACTGTGCTTCCTTCCCTCTCTGTTCTGGCTCCTTCCCCACCCTGGCTGTGAACGTAAAAACTGCAACCTTGCAAATATATGGCCAGAACTCCAAAATGGATTTAGGATTTAATGAGTGGGGGGTGGGACCCTCGTATAAAAGCCACAGTAGGGTCAGTCCAGGGGTCTGAGCAAGCAGGTGGGTGACTGTCCAACCGTGTTTCAGCTTCATATGCTATTGCAAATCACCAATAATTGTGGCCTAGGGGGAGATAACATGATAATTGTACATATTTGTTTTTCTCTCATGGGTAATATGGCCTCACTTAACCTCAAGGATCCTGCCTAGGTTCTTTCTTTTATTGATGATCGCAAGAAAAAACAGAAAAGTCACATCAAAGTTCTGGTTGTGCATGAGTGTGAAAACCTACAGGAGCCTTTTTTTCTTTTGGGTTTACAAGTCCTTAGAGTTTTGGGAAATGCAAGTCAAGTCTCAGGAGGAAGTTCTTAGAATTCCTCCTGCCAAAACCAAAAAAAAAAAAAAACAATACCAAAACACAGTGTTTTTGTGTTGTTATATAAACAAATAAATGAACTGTGACAGCATTTGTACTCTGAATTAGTGGACCAGGTCGATCTGCTGGAACAGACGGATGAATAATGGACTGAAGTTGATACTAACTCCAAGGCATAACCAACCGACTGGCCATGCAGCTGGATTCCTAGAGCAACAGGTCAACATTCTGAATCTTCCTTTCACACAGCCGAATTGTAGTGCAGAATGTATATGTAATTGGTTGACGACAGGGCTAGTCAGTTCTTGGTGACTGAAGTGTAATCATGGAACACAGGCTGAAAAGACTGGAATATATATGTACAAGGCGAAATACTTGACACATGCAATGGCTTTTAGAAAGAAAGTATGGAAAGAAGGCTGACTGGGCCTGGCCACCTGCCTTCTGGACCTTGCAGGTAACTCTGTCTTGTGCCTTTCAAATTAACGTTGGGTCAGGCCCTTTTTTTCCCCTGAGATTTTCTCTTCTCTCCTCTGAAAACTGACAGAAGTAGATTAAACAATCTTGTCCTTTCAAGGCTTAAGATGTTTTTATCCCCTGAATGGGACATATTATCAAAAAGCTTCTTCCACCCTGACTCTATGAATAACTTTTTATAGGCTATGTTCTGGCAAGTAAGAAACTCAAAAGACAGGATTAGCGATTATAAAAAAAATGGCTTACCAGGCTTTTAAAAGTAGTGTTCTTCAGAGCCCTTTATTCATGCAGCAAAATCTAGTGATGAGCTCATCATTTCCATTGTAAAGTGATTATTTCTTGGTGTTTGTAAGTTGATTGGGACATTTTGCTTAGGCTGCATCTTGCCAAGAAGTTATCCAGCAGTTTTTAAAACAAAAATGATATTCCCTCCATTAGGTAAGAAACCATGGGGAAAATAAAAATACAAGACACCAGTGACTTCAAAAACCAGGCACATACCTTTACAAGCCATTTAAAGACTCTTCTCCGGCTCTTGTTCAGGCAAGAAATAAGAAATCTGAGGAATAACTGTAAAAAAACAAGGGTGTGCATGATTAAAAATATAAATATTATAAGTGCATATGGTGTTAGTTAAGAATTTAGGTTCTGCAGAGGGATTGAATACCAGTTCAGTCCAGCACTGGATTTGAACATCAGTTCTGTCAGCTCTTCATTATGTAACAGAAGGAGAAAACATGGGCATGTTGTATTACACCTAGAGGAAAAGTCATTTACTGTTATCATGATATCAGTTCCTCCAAAGGAAAGTCTAAGATTTATAGCCCAAATAAAAACACGGTCCAAATTTACAATCTGGCCCAATAAGCCGAGAAGACTGAGAAAGAAACAGCATGTGGCAAGAATGGACTCCCGAGGCTCTTCAGTATTGGACGCTAGTCAAGGGCTGGCCTGATTGGATGGAGACCTTTGGAGCTGGAGAACCATGATGAGACTGGAGGCTCTGTCAGGGTGGCCCCATTTTCATCAGGGCAAACATTTATTTTCTAAGGCTTTGGATCTCTATGGTATGACTTTCAAACACTCAGCAGGGACAACAATGCATCACCAAAGAAAAGCTTGACTTCTAGCTGAAGACTTAAGATAGACAAGATTATTTCAAAAACACCCCTGTATACCAAACATTTCCACTACTGAGCTCAGGCCCTCCCTGGTGGCACAACGAGTTAATGTGCAGCACTGCGAAGCTATCAGCAGCCTCTTCAGCCAGTTCGATCCCTGGCCAGCGGCTGACCCACATAGCACAACAGAACTATCCTGACCCACCCGCTGTTCCCCTCAGCAGTGCAGTTCCTCAGTTTGCCAGTTCTTCTCCCCATTCTGTCTCTGGTGAATCTCTCACCCCCTGTACCTCTGGCCTGTACCCCTGTTCTGTATGCACAAATAAATAAATCTTTTTAAAAATGCACCACTGAGCTCATAAGAAGATAAAATATATCCTCAGGGGTTAAAAACAAGGCAAGTGCAAAAGCCAGGTTGTTGGGCACACGGGTGACCAACAGAACTTCTCTGGGGGTTGGGAAGGTGGGGAGGGCGAGGCTTTGTAATCCAACCAGGGCAGGAGAGAAAACCTTGAACCTGTGCCTGATTCAAGGGCTAGATCTTGGGAGTTGGCTGGACATCCCTACATTGGCTCCAGAAGTCATGAAGGCCTACATTCAAATTCAAAGATTGGACTAGAAGAGAATCCACCCATGAACACAGTTAATAACAAGCTAGCTATAGCAAGTCAAAAATTGAGATTTATGCCATAGACTTAAGACTCCTCATCTAAGGATGTTCCCCAAATTTGCAAGCTAATTAGTTGACATAAAAAGTGGTCCTGAGCTACTTATGTTGCCTCAGTTTTATAACATTAGGAACAATAGTTTCTACCAGTATTTCACTGCAGAAATAAATCTAAACTCCTGTATGGAAAGACTCTTGTTGTATATTTCCACCAGTTGAGCCCTGAGGACAGTGAGCTCACAATCTATAAAGTTTTAAAACACATTAAGAAATAATTGTTTCTTAATTGAGAGAATCAACAGTCACAGAATTAGATCACATCCCACAAGAGCCCAAGAGCCTCAGGTGAAGAATTATAGATTAGAGATGATAGAATAATTGTGCTTAAGTAATTATAAAGAGGAAAATTAAAAATAAATTTACATTAAACATACAGTATACTTTCATAAAGCAATGATAATAAAGCTAATTTTTAAGTATTTAATTTTGCTTACAAGAGACACACCTTTTAAATAGTCATTCAGGTTAAAAGTAAAATGATAAAAAACTTGGGTCAGGTTAAAGCACAGCACTGTGAAGTTATCACAGCCACTGCAGCGAGAGTTCAATCCCCAGCCAGGAAGGTGACCCAGATGGTGCAGCAGACCTCTCCTGTCTCATCTGCTGCTCCCCTCAGCAGTGGATTTCAGTACAATTGCCTGTTCAGGCCCCCATTTTGTCTCTGGTGAATCCTCTTGTCCCCCACACCTCTGGGTTGTACCCCAGTTGTGTGTATAAATAAATAAATCTATTTAATTTTTTTTTAAAAAAGTTCCATGTAATAACTCTCACCTAACTAAACTTTACAGCAAGACTTGATATTGCTGTAACAATAAAGAAAGCACTTGAATAGGAAGACAGAATACTTCCAAAATGTCATGGACCTAATGACGTCTCAAAACACAGGAAAACAGATTGAACTAATGGGAGAATTAGACAAATCCACAATCAAGGTTAACCGTTTTAACAGCTGATTTATCTCATAAAAGTAGCAAATTGACAAAGATTTAAGACATCGGAATTCCAAGGTTTGAACAATTGGCCTATTACCAAAAACAAGTCACAGGAGTACATTGTGTCATTTTTGTCACCAGCGTAACCTGGCCTTGGGGTCACACCCTCACTGCTGACATAGTCTGTCGGGGCAGGAAGGAGACACAGGTTCAGTGCACTCAAGGGACAGGGTTAGCCCAGGTGAAGCCTCATTGGCCGGGCGCCACCCCACATCTGCTCTTAGGTGCTTACCTGCTGTATTCTTCGCGATGGCCCAGGGTGGTCAGCTACTGAGTGCAAGTATGGACACTATGGGGAGAAATCAGCTGTGGTCTGCCCTCAGGAAGCTCCTTGTCTAATGGGGGACAAAGATGCATAGACAGTCAGTACACTTTCTCCTACCCTGTGGTGGGGCGGGAAAGGGCCAGGAAAACTGCATGGATGAGCGTATGCCTGAGCTGACCTGAACTAGCAGGAAAAGCCATCACAGGGCTCATGAGCTCAAACTCTCGCAGCAGGTGCTGCTTGTGCCCAAGGCTCCAGAAAAGAGCTTCTTCAAGTCAGAGTCTCAGAGGGAGACTGGGAGGGGCCTGGGGCTGTCTGTGAAAGGGCTCACCCCATTGTCAGTCCTCATGCTCTTGCTCCCCACCTGATGGCAAGCTCCCCTGAAGAGAGACCTGGGTTCAAGCCTTTTTAGCAGCTTTACCCCTCTGGTTAGAGCCTCCTCTCTCCACCGCCCCGTCCCTTGTCTTGCAAATGTGTGGGGGTTGAATGATCGAGCCTGCAAAGGGCACGACTTCCTGGGAGTGCCGGTTTGCCATCTGAGACCCCTGGCCTCTTTCCAAACTGGGACCCACCTGCCACCCCACCCAGAGTCTGCGTGAGCTGCTGTGTGGCCTTCACAGCTGCTGGCCCCCGCCTCAGCTGCGCCTGCGTCACTGGGAGGCTAACCCGCTCCCGTGAGCGCGTGCCCTGGCCTTGTTTGTGATGAGTGGGGTCCCGGGGGAGCCTCCCTGCCTAGCCAGCCAGACTCTTCTTTACTTGATTGTGTTTTGCAGGCGGGCGTAGGGCTTGGGTGGGGCATAGGGCTTGGGTGGGGGAGCCCTGTTTGCCGCCCTGTGATGACTCCTCTGCTTGAGCAGACGCGGGCGTTTCTTTCCAGGACAGCCGGGTGCCTGCGCAAAGCGGGAGCACCCCCATTCTCTGCCAAGTGACCTGGCTGGGAGAGTCACTAGGGACTGTGGAGGTCATGGAGCTGGACCGGAGGTGGCCAGACGATGGGTTGGGGGGCAGGGAGGTGCAAAAGCTCCCAGCAAAACAAACCAACCCTCTGTCTTGAGCTACAAAACTGCACTTTTGAGCGTGTTTGTGTTCCCACACTCCTGCAGCTTATTCTGTGAGTGGCAGATGGCCATGCCCAGGCCCCCTGACGTCCCGGAGGGGAGCGCCCCCATTTAGCAGGTCTGGAGAAGGCCTGGAGAGGGGGGGAGGTCAGCCATCTCACCCCCCAGTTGCCCTGCTCCAGGCAGCCCGCACAATCTGAATTCCACTTTCTGCCTCTGTTTTTCTCCACCCTCAACACAGAAACAAGCAAAACGCTTACATGACCTACCCAGGTTATATCCATAATTAAAAAAAAAAACAAATATTGTTATTTGTGCTGTTAAAAAAATACCCAGAACAGGTTAGATCAGAGCTAAAATAAAATAAGACGTCCTGAAAAACATTTTGCAGATAAGAAGGCTATAATGGGTGATAGCTTGTCTGGGTGATACTTGAGCTGGGTGTGTGTGTGTGTGTGTTTGTGTGTGTGTGTGTGTGTGTGTGTGTGTGAGACACACATTGGAGCTGTATAGGAATATAGCTTTGTCCTCAAGTGAGGTGGCTTCCTTCCCGTTCCCCCACAGTGTCCCAGCATCTGGGCACACAGGGCTTCGACCTCAGAGACATCAGTCAGTCAGGGCGTCTCCTGCTTTTAAGCTCAAGGCCTCAGCTGCAAAGATGATGGCTGAAGGGGTTTGGTACTCTACCTTAAAAGTTTCCCTGGGACTTTTCAGTGGGCAGAAACGGTGGAGTGCATCTGTCCGGTTGCCATCCAATCCCTGGAGAATCCCCAAATGCAAGGGTGGGAGGCCCCTGGGAGAGCCGGGAAGCAGGAGAGGCAGGCGTAGGTGTCTGCCATCTTAGAATGGGCACTACAGGGAGGGAAGGAGGCAGGGCTGGTCTCCCGCTTCTCTCACTACCTCTGACATTCTCTCATCCAGAGCTTAGGTTGGCCTGTGAGAGGATCAGCTAGCTCTGAAGCCAGGGTTTCAACTCACCTGCTGAGGCCAGGGCCTAGTGGCGCCCATGGTCTACTCTGGGGGGATGGAGGGTGTAGGTACATGGGATAGAGAGAAGAGATAGGAGAACTGGTAGCCTGTTCCCTTGAAATGCGAACTGGTTGGATGGGGCTTGCTGTTTTACTTCTAACACCTCTGTAGGATATCGAACAGTCCAGCAATATGGAGATCTGGAGTTGACAGGGGTGCAAAGTGATAGAGCCCTGAGGCTCCCTGATCATGACTCTCGCATTCAAGAACTCTCCTCTGACATGTTTCAAGAACACCTCACAAGGCAAGGTTGGCTGTTAAGATTGCATGCTCCTCATCACACAGAATCAAGGTCAAGTTCCTAGAGAGCTCCTGTGGGGGATTTTCACTGCCCAGTGGTGTCAGATCCAGAACAAAGTGCAGCTGACATCCAGTTGTTGTTTGGTCCCCGGCACAGTAACTGTTTATACTTGGGAGAAGCTTATTTTTCTGAATAGCACAGGGACATCAATCACTTGCTAAAACACATGGGATGCAGGCACCTGAAGGGACTGTTTCCTAGTTTGCACAAAGGGATCATAAGAACTAGTGTATAGGTCAAGGGGGGCTGAACAGTAAATAAAACACATTTCATGGGACAGTATGGTGAGGTGTGTAAGCAAGGCCAGTAAATACTCAGTACCAGATAATAAATGCACAGCTAGTCATGCTTTTATTAGCATCCTCAGAAGCTCTTCAGCAAAGTGTTGCTCTGAGTTTCACTTTTGTAAAAAATCATGGCATAGGCCCTCCCTGATGGTGCAACCGGTTAGGACGCAGTCCTGCAAACTGGCCAGGTGCCTCAGTGCGAGTTCGATCCCCAGCCCTGGAGGTGACCACATGGCGCGGCAGACCTCTCCTATCTTGCCTGCTGCTCCCCTCAGCAGTGTACTTCGTCGATCTGCCTGATCTGCTCCCCACTCTGTCTCTGGTGAATCCTCTCACTGCCCCTGCACCTCTGGTCTGTATCCCAGTTCTGTATGCACAAATAAATAAATCTTAAAAAGAAAATCTTGGTATAAGGGGTAATTTTTCTCCTTTTTTTCTCTCATTATGCGCAATAACACTCCAAGTCTCAGAAACTCTGGAGGAGATGGGAATTGAGCAAGGACAGCCTTGTAAATTCTTCATGGTTAAGGTAGAAAAAAATTTAATCTAATAGTTTATTTTTACGTCATTTTGTGCCTTTTTCCATCTCAATTATATCCCTGTAGATTTCCCATCACGAAATCACCCATGTGCCATCACCATAGTCCCGTGCACTTCCCCCCACCCCCTTTTTGATCCCATTCCCCACTCTACCCCCATAAAATATCTCTGGTATATAGTTGTTCATTATTATTATTTTTCTCCCTTGGTCCTTTATGCTTCTGCTATGAGAGAAACCATCTGGTATTTGTCTTTTTCTTTCTGGCTTATTTCACTAAACATGATCTCTTTCAGCTCCATCCATGTTGTTGCAAAAGGCATGCGTTTGTCTTTTTTGATTGCTGAGTAATATTCCATTGTATATATGTACCACCTCTTTTTAATCCAGCCATCTACTTTTGGGCATTTGGGTTGATTCCATGTCTTTCCTACTATAAGTAAAGCAGCAGTAAACATGGGGTTGCAGGTATCTCTTTGAATAAGTGTTTTGTGTGTCTTTTGGGTAGATACCTAGGGGTGGGATTGCTGGGTCATATGGAAGCTACATTTTTAGAAGTTTGAGAAACCAATTGTGATAGAATTTAAGTTGAACATTCTGTGCAAAGATGCTTGGACTGGAGGCTACCTGAATGAAAGCAATGGGGAAAAACCTGAAATTTGTATATTTTTATAATGTCTTACACCATCAATTAATTCCATAGCTAGAGAAATATTGAAGGTAAAAATAAATAGCACTGGATCATTGGAGCACTACTTTTTAAAAAGATTTATTTATTTATCCATATGAGAACTGGGGTGTAGGTCAGAGATGCAGCGAGAGGTGAGAAGATTCACCAGAGTCAGAGTGGGGAGCAGAACAGGCAGAGGGGCTGAAATACACTGCTGAGGGGAGCAGCGGGCTAGACAGGAGAGGTCTGCTATGTCATGTGGGTCAGCTTTCTGGCTGGGGATTGAACTCATGCTGCAGTGGCTGCTCTTAGAATCCACCATGCTGAGACTTAACCCCTTGTGTCACCAGAGAGACCCTTTATGACCCATTTTATACAAAAGCTGTTTTGTGGGCAGTAAGGGATATTATTTATGCTCTTAGTTTTTTTTTTTACTTTGCTATCAATTACAGAGCTCTAATTCTATCCTCGTAAATTAGTTTATTTAATTACTGTCTTATGTCTCAAGTACAGATAACACAGGATAGAGTGATTCAGCATACATTGCTAGTCATCACCAGTTTTCCTTAGGACATGATCGATTGTCACTCAGTAAGCCCTGGTCAGGTTCTAATGGGAGAGAATGCCCCAGAGAGATATCCACACCCACCTACCTTATGAACAAACAATCAATGCAGGTGTGGGTCCTGTGAAATTCCTTTTCTGGAAAAGGCCTAGGTTTTTATTTTTATTTTTTTTAAAGATTTGTTTATTTATTCATATAGAACTGGGGTACAAGCCAGAGGTGTAGGGGCAGTGATAGGCTTTACCAGAGAGTGGGGAGCAGAACAGGCTGATCGACGAAGTACCGTGCTGAGGGAGCAGTGGGTGGGTCAGGAGAGGTCTGCGGCACCATGTGGATCACCTCTGGGGCTGGGGATCGAACTCATGCTACAGTGGCTGTGGCTAGCTTGCAGTGCTGTGTCCTAACCTGTTGAGTCACCAGGGAGGGCCCATGGATTAGGTTTCTAAGGGCCACACACCCTGCAGAGCGATTGTTCAATTATCACCAAACCTTGCTCTTCACTATAGAAGAGGTTTCTTATATAAAATATGCAGCATCTATTGGTAAATATTGCCACCCCAGGATTTCTTTCTTTTTTACTGCATAAAAATGTATTATCACATTATGTGTGTTTTAGGTATACCTCATTGAGGGTCAATTCGTGTGTATATTAAGTTCACTACAATGTGGCCAGGTCTATCCTTTGCCATTTTTTTCTTAAGAACTCAGTTTTTAATAGCACTTAGCATTGTCCTAGCTACTGTGAACAACGAGGCAAGTTCCCAGAGCACAGCAACTGCAGAATAATTCTGAGCTTCCACTATTTCTGTCTAGTAGTAATTATCCTCTTAACAACCCTGGTTCTTAGATGAAAATTATGGCTGATGATACAATGAATACTGGAAACTTATGTGCTAATCAAGCTAATAATTCATTTGTGGAGAATGAAACAAGAAAACACCCTGGAAGAGATGAACTTCTCCTAATTATTATTCTAATTACTGATTTGAGTCCTGCCTTATTTTTAATAATCACATTTTCTTTCTTCTACAAACCTCTGTGATAACGGGAAGATGCAAATAGCAAATGCCTCCATTGGAGACATTCAGAACAAAGTATGTATCACAGAGAATTTATTCTAGCCGGCTCTCCCTGGTGGTACAGTGGGTTAAAGTGCAGCACCACGAAGTTATAGCGGCTGTTTCAGCACAAGTTCGAGCCTCTGCAAGGTTGCTGACACACATAGCACAGCAGACCTCTCCTGACCTGCCCCTGCTCCCCTCAGCAGTCTACTTCATCGATCTGTCTGTTCTGCTCTCCACTCTGTCTCTGGTGAATCCTCTCACTACCCTTGTACCTATGGCCTGTACCCCATTTCTGTAAGCATAAAAAAAAAAAGAATGTATTCTAGCAAATTACTCATCCCCCCACATGAAGGGTCTCCCACATCTTCCTCCTAAGGGGACAGGAGAGGAAACTTTCATTTGCACTTTTCCTATACCCTGTAGCAAGTGTTGGTCCTTCCTGCACAGAAATTTCCAGAGCAGCTCAGGAAAAGCAGCTCTGATCATGGCATGGATTAGTTGGAACCTGGACGTGGAAGAAGGGTTCAATATTCCAATTTCAAATGGGGATTGCTTTGGTCATATTTCAGTTTTCTCAGATTCTGTCAGTTTGCCTCATTATTCCACCCCAAAATGGTTTCTGCTAAAACTGCTTAGACTCAGAAAGGGGAGGTGGGGGTGGGGGGGATCAGTTGAAAACCCCCCAGAAGGAAGAGTTTGGTCCTGGCCTCCCAGAGGCTCCCTTTGTCTGTTTACTGTTCCCCTGCACTGGCATCACCCTGGAAGTTTCCAACTAGTCCTTCATGTACAGGCAAATCTGCATCTCACTTCTGCTGAAATATGTTTTCAATTTAGAATTTGAGTTTCCAGAGTGACTTGTGAACATCTGAAGGACTCCATGTCACCGTGACATAATGTTCCCCAAAGGCCAGTAGGCCGTCAGCAGAGAAATGAGCAGTGATTAGCTAGCTGTCAGTGGTCGAAGGTGCTGATGTGAATGCGGAAACCAATGTGGGAAGCTTGAGAGTGAAAGAGGGAAACATCCCCAGTGTGTGTGTGTGTGTGTGGGGGTGTGTGTGTGTGAAGGGATACGAGGGCAACTTTATAAGCGAAAGGGGTTGTTAGAAGATGAAATATAAGAGGGGTTAGATGGAAAAAGATGGAGATTTTATGGATAATTTGGAATGTGTTTAAAAGACCACCTTAGGTAGAAAAGGATCTCAAGAAATATACTTCGAAACTAAGAGGTAGGAACCGAAATAAAAGGGGAAAGTACTAGATATTGGAAGAAATTAGGTTCCTAGAAGGTGCAGCAGCTAATATGATGGGACAGTTTTAAACATCATGATAATATTTTTTAAAAGCAGTAATTCTAAAGAATTACTGTCTATTCCTATCTGAGACGACCTGCTGCAGTCCGGTCATTTCCCCAGTATTTTACTTGGAGGGTCCCGTTTAATCATCGGTGGGAGTACGCACCTGACGTAAGCCTTCTGTAGGAGGACAGGAAGCTGGCAGGCAAGCTGAAATGCTTTTCCTTGACAGTGCCAGAGAATTGCAATTCAGGATGCATGGATTTACCTAGAACTTAAAACAGTTCCTGGGGGCCCTCCCTGGTGGCGCAATGGGTTAAAGCACAGCACTAGGAAACTAAAGCCACTTCAGCATGATGAGTTCGACCCACGCCCTGGAGGTGACCCACATTGTGCGGCAGACCTCTCCTGACCTGCCCGCTGCTCCCCTCAGTAGTATACTTCATCCATTTTTCTGTTCTGCTCCCCACTTTGTCTCTGGTGAATCCTCTCACTGTCCCTGCACCTCTGGCCTATACCCCAGCTCTGTATGCATAAATAAATAAATCTTTAAAAAAAAAAAACAGTTCCTGGAAGGACAAAAGTTAGGGTTTTTCTTTGAGGGGAAGAATAAAAGAAGGACAAGGAAATGGCTGGGTAGAGGGGTCACAGGATAAAAGTGGCAATGAGTTCACCTCTATCAGTCATTTCAAGCAGGGTGTTCTCATTTTTGCTGGCTTCTGAAAATGTTGGCAGTTTGGCTCAGCCCAAAGTTCTGGTCCAATTTATTTATTTATGCATATAAGAACTGGGGTACAGGCCAGAGGTGCAGGAGTAGGGGTGTTTGAGAGGACTCACCAGAGACAGAGTGGGGACTAAAACAGGTATATAGGCTGAAATCCATTGCTGAGGAGAGCAGCGGGTGGGTCAGGAGAGGTCTGCTGTGCCATGTGGGTCAGCTCCCTGGCCGGGGATCGAACCATGCTCCACTGGCTGCAGAGAGCTTCACAGTGCTGTGCTTTAACCCCTTGCACCATCAGGGAGGGACAGTGGTCCAGTTTAATAGGCAGTTTTTCTGCCATGACTTGCTTGGGTCATGTTTTAATAGGACTCTGATTAAGACAATGTTTCACAACTGCTTTACGGGAGAAAACATAAAACCCTGATAGGGCTGCCCATAAAGCAGCCATTTCCCGCCACTGTGGGAGATGGCTCTAATTGATTATGCTTGACTCATTCCCTCAGATACCTTCCCTTCATAATTAAGAATCAAGAGAGAAGTTCACTTTGTGACATTTGTGGGAAAGAGAATAGAAGCATTTTTCCAAATATTGAAAAAGGCAGCTTTTTCCAAGAGTTGACTTGAAAGTTGTCTGTTAGGAAGGAACAACATTAGCTTAGCAAAGTTTTTGTTTACTGTTGAAATAGAATACACACACACACCCCTATATATACATATACACATACATATATCTCCTAAATGCAGTGAAGTAGTTAAAATAGTGAAAAGGTAGATATATGCATAGATTTTTTTTCACTAAATATACATAGTACATAAAATATATTTACAATGAAAAAGTTATAGATAGTGAAAAAGTTAGATATATTTCCCATATTACATATATAATATATTTTGCTGTTGTATATTTAATTATGCATAATTAAAAAGACCCTTGAAAGGAAGAGCCCTTAGAGAATTTGAAAGTTACAAACTTTATGTGGATGCCCTTACAATTCCCTTTATGCCTCTTGCTCTCCTTTTTCTCTAACCCCTAGTCATTTCCATTTCCTCCTGGTTTAAGTTTATCTATGCGTAAGGTCTGTGTTTCAATAAGGAGAGAGATCAATTGGCTGCACATTTGAATCCAAGGACAAGTAGTTCTGGAATTGGATCAAATTCTGTCTCTTCATAGTTGTATGATTTTTAACATTTCTGAGTTTCAATTTTCTTCCTTGTGAAAGCTGGGAAAATAGAACCTCCATTTCAGAGTCCTTGTGTAAATAGCAATTTCTTAATAAATAGTACTTTGTATCTTTAAAGTCTAAAAAAGTCTTTTATAGATGCAGGAAAAGAGCTTGAGGACGTTACTAGTACTGTTACAGGCCACCCCAATGTGAATTGGGTTGCCTGTCTGTGGGTCTTCACCCGTGCGCTTATGATTCAATCATATTATGAACACACTCAAAAGGTTAAATAATGGATTTATTTATAAGGAGAAAGGTAAAGGAATAACCCAGGGAAAGAGGGAGAGAAACACAGGTAACTAGGATGTCCTACCAGTTCTGCTGACTTGGACTCCACTGGCCGGTGAAAACCGATTGAGCACCAAAACGATCAGCTGTGAACCACCAGGTCCCCCCAGAGCCCACATGTCCGGATTTATCCCAACCTGGCTGTTCAGCTCCGGCCTCACGTCCCTGCGTGCTTCTTCTTGGTACTGATGGGATTTGGAGTTCCAGCATGGAGTGGGGGCGGAGTCCATGAAACCTGTACCTGTTATAGTACTTTCTGGGAAAGATAGTAGTAGCATCTGAATTCTCAGCAAGAATTAATTCTTGCTTTTCTCCTGCCCCTGATTTTTTCTTTAACATATGCTATTCCAGTAACATAACACTTACCTTGGCAACTAATTTTTGTTGTTGTTGTTGTTGTTTGTATTGTATTTTTTTTACAGCATTCTTCATTTTGTGCTTTTTTCATCTCAGTTGTAGTCCCCATGGACTTCCCACCACCAATTCACCCGTGTGCCATCACCATAGTCCTGTGCACCTTTCACCCCATTTTTGATACTATTCCCCTGTCTACCCCTGTAAAATGTCTCTGGTATATAGTTGTTCTTTCATTTTTGCGTTATTAAAGACATTTCTCCAAAAAGGAAATGCAAACACCAACAGGCATATGAAAAAATGTTCAACATCACTTGTAGTAAGGGACATGCAAACCAGCCAGCTAACACGTATGGCTCCTTAGTGGGTGATTAATTTCTTAAAAGTTGGAATTGTATATTTTTATTCTTTTTAAATCCCACAGGACCAACCTAAATTGTTTCATGCTTGATGCTTGTATGTGTTCTACTTTACAGAAACCAAGTTTTAACATGTACCTATGGTTGATGTGACTTTTTAAGACTTATTAGTCAAGTCTCCCTTTTTTTTTGAAGATTGTATTTTTTTTTTATTTTTGCATAGAAGAATTGGAGTGTAGGCAAGAGGTGCGGGGGGTGAGAGAATTCACCAGAAATAGAGCGGGGTGCAGAGTGGATGGATTTACTGAAATACACTGCTAAGGGGAGCAGTGGGTGAGACAGGAAAGGTCTGCTGTGCCATGTGGGTCAGCTTCCTGACTGGGGATTGAACTCATGTCTCAGTGGCTGGCAATAGCTTGATAGTGCTGATATTTTAACCCTGCACCACCAGGGAGGCCCCTTCCTCTTTCTTTAAGAAGTGCTTCCCTGGTGAAATAAGATCAGTACCTGTCCTTGACTAGCCAGGAAGCCACACCCCTCGGTGGTGTTGGGAGTGACTAGGATTTACTGACAAGGACTGTATTAGGGCCTTAAAGAATTTTGCCTTGCATCCAAGCTTGATAAGGTGATAATAAACTGACCTTGCCTCTGGGATGGGACTAGCTGAAAGTGATAACGAACTGGGCCTCACATCAAGGACACAGCCATGAGTCACCCCCTTTGGAATCGGAGTTTAGAATCTATATGAGACCCTTCCCCCTTATTGAGAGGGCAGTAGCTGCGGACCCCACTCTAGGGGCTCCGTCTCAGCTGCTGTCCCCGGGAGCAATAAACACTGCTTGCTCAGCCTTTCTGCCTCAAGCCGTCCTTTCTTGCGGCAGGTCACAGAACTTGGCAACAGACTCATGGCCTCAGTCCCTCCTCTCCGCCTTTTCCTTTCAGGTGGGAGATGCATCTGGGAACAATGCTTCTGTCTACCCATTGCATTGTATTATTAACAAAAATGACTTTTCCCTAAAGGAATTCGTTAGGCTAAGAGAAAGAGTGACAGAAAAGTACAGACTTTGCTTACTATTGCTCAAAACTATTAGTTCAGGTTTCAGGTCTTCCTACACCCTTGGGCAACAAGAGGGAAAGAAAATACAAGGTCAATAGCCAAACAAAATAAAAAATTGAGTCAATTCTCAGCTTGTTCCAGTTAGGATAATTACTGCAGGGAGTGATGATTACTACCCAGTTTTACATGCTGTTGTCTAGGATTTTAATTGCAGTTAATTCTATTTTCTGCCTCTTACCCTTGCTTCCTTAATCTGATTTGGAGAAACAGTCCTCACAGTAGACCAGGGAATCTCTTTTATCTACCTGGCTTTAGCTTTCTAAATGTTAGCACCTGTATACCTCTGACATTTTCTTTCTGACATTTTCTTGAAAAAATCTTTAGCTTACATGTTCTGACCAGACACTACAATAGGGAACCACTGGCAGTGTCAGCAAAACTTCTAGCCACATCCTTGTTCTGTAATTAGGTATGGGGAAATTCAAAAATTTTGTAGTGTCTTCTTTTCATCTGGAAACAACTGAGTACTGAATGTTACGGATTTTTTGTGCATGCTTCATCGCTTATACACTTGTTGCGTTACGAAGGAGTATGAGTAAAAACTATTAAAATATATAGTTTTAAAACTTTAATTGTAGCCCCTGCGTTTTAAAACCTTGAAGATATATGTTTGGACTTTGGGTCTGACTGAGAGAGGTAGGTATGGGGCAATATTTAATCTACAATAGCTTGACTTCAAAAGGCTTCTTTCGTTTCTTTTCTCCTAAACTGGGAAATTTTTTTGCTTCTTTAAAAGTTATTAAAACCTGGCCGTCTCTGGTGGCGCAGCGGGTTAAAGCACAGCACTGAGAAGCTAAAGCCACTTCCGCATGAGTTCGATCCCCTCCTGCCCCAGAGGTGACCACATGGCGTGGCAGACCTCTCCTGACCCGCCCGCTGCTCCCCTCAGCAGTGTACTTCGTCGATCTGCCCGTTCTGCTCCCTACTCTGTCTCTGGTGAAGCCTCTCGCAGCCCCTGAGCCTCTGGCCTGTACCCCAGTTCTGTATGCACAAAAAAATAAATCTTAAAAAAAAAAAAAAGTTATTAAAACCTACTCTGGGCCCTCCCTGGTGGCAAAACGGGTTAAAGCACAGCACTAAGAAGCTTAAGTCACTTCCGCATGAGTTCTATCCTGCCCCAGAGGTGATCCACATGGTGCAGCAGACCTCTCCTGACCCTCCCACTGCTCCCCTCAGCAGTGAACTCCATCAGTCTGTTCTGCTCCCCACTCTGTCTCTGGTCAGTCCTCAAAGACTTACTCTTTTCACTTTGGTACATCTCTAGATGAACAAGTGTCGTTAATGTCTGATTATTGGCTCCCTTCTGAGGAAGTTCTTCAGGGGTCAGAGGTTAATGGCATCAAGATCAGGCTGTCTGGTTTATGGTAAGGGTGTTTGGCTAAGATCAAGACCACAGATAAGAGTGGAGCTGCTGTGACTGGGAAAGGAAATGGTCTTCACGTAACCTAGGTTGGGATAAAACCGGACATGCGGGCTCTGAGGGCGACCTGGTGGTTCGCAGCTGATGGTTTTGGCTCTCAATCGGTTTTCAGCGGCCGGTGGAGTCCAAGTCAGCAGAACTGGTAGGACATCCTAGTTAACCTGTGTTTCTCTCCCTCTTTCCCTGGGTTATTCCTTTACCTTTCTCCTTATAAATAAATCCATTATTTAACCTTTTGAGTGGGTCCATAATAGGATTGAATCGTAAGTGCACGGGTGAAGACCCACAGGCAGGCAATCCAATTCACATTGGGGTGCCCTGTAACAAAATGAGTCTCCAGTTCCCTGAATTTAAACCCAAACTCCCTGGATTTGGAGGTCAAAGTTCCCCATTCAAGGTGACACCTCATATTTCATTTAACTGCTTTTCTTCTGAAGAGTTGACAGCACCTGGCAGACATTAACTATTTTGTGCTGTGAAAGAAAATACAGTTATTACCAAATGAACACCCAAATTCAGAGATCTGAGTCTTTTCGTCTGTCTAGCTTAATAATGTTGACCTTACTTCTACATTATTTTGTTTTATGTGCATGTTCAAGGTGATGTTTCACCTGATTTATAAGAAGCTAGCTTTATCTCCTTGGGATCTGTTTTTACAAGGGGTCTTAGAGCTTTGTATCTATTGCTTCAAAGTCCTTAAGCATGAGACTATGAGCTCTGTTGATATTTGTTCTCCTTATTTTTCTTTTACAATTTTATTTATTTATGCACACAGAACTGGGATACAGGCAGGAGGTGCAGGGGTGGTGAGAGGCATCACCAGAGACAGAGTGGGGAGCAGAACAGGCAGACCGACAAAGTACACTGCTGAGGGGAGCAGTGGGTGGGTCAGGAGAGGTCTGCCACACAGTGTGGATCACCTCTGGGGCGGGGATCGAACTCTCACTGAAGCCGCTGTGGCTTGCTTGCAGTGCGGTGCTGTGTCCTAACCAGTTGCACCACAAGGGAGGGCCCGCATTTTTTTTTTTTTTCTAAATTTCATTTTCATCAATCAGGGACTTGCTCAATAATGTCTAACTATCAACTAAGGAGATGTGCAGAAGAACACATAGAGTAATTAAAGTGTGGAGGGGAAATGAGGGAGGGTGTTTATAGAGACAGGGTTCTCCAGCCTCTTCATTTTGCTGATGAGATCATTAAAACCCAGAAACTGCCTAGTCTTTATTCCCAGGGGCAGGGAGTGGGAGAATGATGTCTGTATTTATGGTGGAACTGTTCTTTGAAATTCCACCCTTAATGGAAGTCTCACTCCGGGTTTAGGGCAGTAGCTAGCCTAGGAATGACAGCTGGTTTGAATCTGCTTTCCTGTAGTTCTCAAGAACTTGAGTAACTCTGCACCCCCCTGGCTTGGGTTCTTTCTCAGAAATAGGAGACAAGTCCTTTACGCCACAACTCTGCCTTTCAATTCTAAATGGCTGGCATCACCCTGTATACTCCTCTTGATAGTATACACCTCGTATACTATCCCTTTGCAACTGGCCCTTAAACAACACAGGTTCTTACTGTAAGAGTTTACTTACAAGTGGATTTTCTTGTAAACAGCTGATGTCAACTTGCAGTATCCATAAGTACAATGCAGTACCCTAATGTATTTCCCCTCCCTTGCGATATTCTTAAGAATGCTTGTTTCTCTCTAGCTTTCTTTACGTACGAAGACAGTCTCTAATACATCACTTACAAAATATGTGTTAATTGATATGGTATTGGTGAGATGACTCATAGTTCGTGGCAGTCAAAAATCACATTCCACTGTGTGGGAGTCTATACCCTTAACCCCCATGATCTTTGAGGGTCAACCATGATTTGTACTGAAGTAGTTATGGCCTCAAAACCCATGACTTATGTGAAATCGGTGGTTTACATCTGCCTGGCTTTGTTACCCATCTACTCAGTTATAAGGTCCATTCCTAAGCTTGCAGGTGCCCTTCTGCAAGCTTAGCAAGGCAAGGCCAGAACTCGCTTATTGCTCCCGATAGCAGGTCATCCTATCTACCTCTACTGATTTTGGCTTCCTAAAGATGGATGAAACATTCTTTTGTATCAAGCCATCCTTCTGAAAAGAATGATTCCATTTCCTCTGTGAAACTCTGCCCAACCTCCCCAAGCTTCTTTTGACTGATTGTGACTACATTCACATTGCTTATTTGACATTAGCTTTAGGTTGCTTATTTTTAGTTTGTGTCTTTTGCACCTGTCATACTTCCTATGTCTCACTCTGAAGCCTAGAAAGAAAGGGACCATGTTTCTTATATAACAGTCAATTTATACTGTGATGCTTGACATAGAAATAAAATTTACAGAACACTCTAAGTTCTTCTCTGCTTCAAAAATTGCAGCTACAAGAAAAACCATGCCCCTCCCCATTTTTTAAAAGATTTATTTATGTATGCTTACAGAACTGGGGTACAGGCCAGAGGCGTGGTGCGTGAGAGGATTTATCAGAGACAGAGTGGGGAGCAGAAACAGGCAAATTGACAAAGTACGCTGCTGAGGGGAGCAGCAGGTGGGTCAGGAGAGAGGTCTGCCACATCATGTGGGTCAGCAACCTGGATGGGGGTCAAAGAGGTGCTGCAGTGGCTTCGGAGAGCTTCATAATGCAGTGCTTTAACCTGTTGTGCCACCAGGGAGAGCATCTCCCTCCCCATATTTATCATTTCATTCACTTCCTCTCCAACATGGAGACAAAGGATGCTTGAGTTTGACTGACATCAGAATAATTTCACATCATTTCTTCACCTACCTTGAATTTTCATTCTCACAAATCCACTAAAATTAATGTTATTATTCCCAATATTTAATTGAGAAAATGGAGAGTCGAAGAGGCCAAGTTAGTTACCTTGGCGCACAAAGGCAGCAAGTTGCAGCACGTAGGGCTTCATCTCACTTTCCTTGTTCCTTGATGTCTTCTTGCCCTCCTAAGACAACATGACAATGTTGCATGATACAATCTTTTCTCTACCTACATGAAAAATGCTGAAATATATTGTGTGCCTGTGTAGACTGCATACAACTATAAAGTAGATGTCATTTTTCTTAGCTGCTATTGGCTTATTTTTAGGTGTTTTGGTGATTCCTCTTGTCTGAAAACACTCAGGCCTTCTCATTCTCCCTCCATTCGCCACTCGGTCCCTGCTACTCCTGTCCCTAACTCAGAAGCCTTCAACTCTTGGACATGTGAATTGAGATAACTAGCAAAAAACATGTCTTCTTCCATGGACACTTGCAATTCTCAGGTACAATGTTAAACAAAAGAGATGATGTTTGACTGGCAGAGTTCTGGCACACATGAGAGAATGTGAGAGTCAGTATGTTCTCCCTGGCTGGTATATTCCCCTCACAAGAAGTCATCGGGTAAAAATGAATACAGAAGGGGAGAACATTGTCCTTCTCCTACTCAGATTTCTAAAGCTGTCTCCTGGTTTTCCAGGTCTCTGAATCATCCCACTGCAGCAGTAGTCTGTGTGAAATATTGTATAGTAATAAAATCTACAGATTGAGAATAAACTAGGTTAGTGTCCCTAAGTGGGTATAATCCAAAGTCCAGATGGTCCCCTCCGAGCAACTCTATAGTAACAGTGAAACAAACAGGTGCAGGACAGGTGCTGTGGGATGGAAACGGCCTCACCCAGGGAGTTGTGTGCAGCTGTCAAAAATTACAAATAAAAATAATGCATGCCCTGCCAGTCTTTTACATTTTTTCCTATTAAACCATTTTTGGGGGGGACTAAAAGTTAGGTAAAGCCACCAACATTTTGTGATTCAAATCTGTACCCAACTCCAGAATCTTTCCTTTCTGTTGTAGTATTTTCACTTGATTGCTCAACTTTTAATTACTTTCCTTCACTTATACCCTTTGGCCCATTTTCTTGTCTCCACATCACCCACTTTGTCCTTCCTCTACTGGGTAGGTGGCTTGAGGCCAGGCCAGGGTGGTCTTCCTGTCAGTATGGATCCTGGTTGTGCCTACCTTTCCACCATGATTAGTTTGTACATGGACTCACATTGTAACCCAGGTTGATTTCAGTTACTGTCCTGGCCAATCAGTTGGCCAATACACTTGCTTGCTAGTGTATGGACGAGAATGGTCATCTTTTTTTTTTTTTCTTTCCCCTAGACAGGGCCCAGAGGTAAGTGCAGCCCAGTGCAGCCATTCATTACTCTAATGAAGTGACCAAGTCAGGAAATGAAGATTATTCCTATAGGAGAAAGTAGCAAAAAGAGGAAGTTGAAGAACAGTGGAGCTAGTATCTTGGTTTGCACTTTCAAATCACACTGGCAGATCTAATTGGTCTTTTCTTTTAAGATCAACAAATCCTCTTTATTATTTAAATCTGAGTATGATTTCTCTATTTCTAATTTAAAAAATCATGCTATATTATAAGTAATATATTGCAGTCTATCAGCCCAGTCATGTCAAAGGTACAAATGTAGATTTTTAGTATTTATACTCTGATATGAGTTTACATACATTCAAATGCATTGGTTTTTGAGTGTAATTTGGGCAATGTGCAAGTAGCTATGTAAATATTTCAATAGAGATTGAGGTAGATTGAAAGAATGGCTACAGAACTTGGAATCTTGGCACTTCATGTAAATGCATGTGAATAGTCTATGCTGGGCTGTTGGAAGAAGAGTCATCACCTTCCAAGGTGAGAACCCAGGTAACCAGCTCAGCTTGTTGGCCACCACATGTGGGAGAGAGCCCCTCCCCCCCAACTCACCTACAGATGTGTGATACTTGTGAAAGATCTGCTGAGCTTATCCAGATGAGAAGACCTACCCAAGTGACCAATAAAATCATGAGCTACATAAAGGAAATGTTGCTTTAAACTAGGCTTTGTTATGATTTGCAACACAGTGAAAACCAGTTGGCAGAAGAACACAGATGCTTACCACCACCTATATGGCCTTGTGTCAAGTGCTTCATTGGCACTTGTATATATTTGCTTTCTTCTTCAGTCAAGTAAATGTAAAGGCTTCATTAAGGAGTAGTGGACATGCTCAGAGGACATATATTTCTGCTATGTTCAAGTTGAAGAAATAAGCCAATTCTTTTACACAACAGCTATTGACAGACAAGTTGGCTAATTCTGCAAAAGTTGGATGAATTGAGCTTATTCACACCAACACAAGAGGCTTCGATGATAAACCCCTAAGAGACTTTAGGGGAATTTTGGCTTCTCATTTTCTTTTTCTATGAGTTATATAATTTAGGAACACATTTGAGGGCCATTTTGATAAGAGGATTCTATTATACGCAGGTAGTAAGAAAGCAAGAATATGCTGACAGTCAAAATAACTTGGGAAATAATAATTGAGATTTATATTGAGTTTCATTATTTCACTACCATTATTTGAAAACAAAGATGTTTCTTACACTGGATCTCTACAAGTTCTTCATTTATAGAAAAGGATATTCTATGTTAGTGTTTAACTTTTCCTTAATCTAAAGATTAAGCATTGTCACTCCACTGCTGAACAGAGAAGAGATTTCAGGATTTACTGGAATGGGTTGTAAATGTGGTTGAATACAGAACAGGCTTGGGCGTTGCCTTGTGGCAATTCCAGATGTCTGGTTGCAGACATACAGTGCCACGTTCTTCCCTGATAGGCCTGCTTTATAGGGCTAAGGAATTGTTTTCTTTGTGTAAAAGCAAATGTATGAAGTGCATTTATGCCATAGAGGAATTATCTAAGAAAATGCCTTTTCTCAAACTAATGAGCTTGCAAAATAACAACCAGAAAACATGATTTTTAACTAATCTTCCCCTGATAGTGCTGCCAGATTAAGTGATTTCTTTTATTAATCATACAGACAAAAGCCCGTGGTACTCTGAAAGCTCATGACTAGTGGTTTTCTCTGAATGCCCATATCCATCTACTTCCATCAAACGATTCAATGATCCCTCCCATCAAATGAGTTGAATGCTCACCAAGTGTCATGAATGGAGGTTTCCAAATCAGTTATATTTTATCGAATTTTTGTAATTTAGTTAAATATCAATCAAACCAATTAAATATAAGTGTGAAAGAAGAGAGTTCTTTCTAAGTCAGTTGTGTGCGGCATTGGCAAAAATGTGATTGATCCACATTCACAATAAATGTTTTAAAATATGGGTGGTTAAAATAATTGTCAAAAAAAGTGGGGGGAAAATTGTACAGTCTGTAACATCTCTAAGCTCAAATTGCTTTGCAAGTGTCATTTCACAGATTAAGTATCAACTTACAGAAAACAAATGAGGAAATTGCTCAACTGCATCTCGTTGGTTTACTCTCTCATTTTAGATTAAATAAATTAAAATACATGCACAGACATCTTCTATAAGTCAGTGACAGGCAACTGCCAAAGAAAGAAAAATGTATAATTTGCTGTACTAAATAGTTTATTATTAAGTTGAATAAAAAGCTTTCTTCACTTGTCTAAAATGTCTTTGTCCATACAATGTTTTGCTCTCTCTGTTTTCTACATTGTATGAGTAGACACTTAATCATGAGCATAAAAATTTGGAGAGTTGTTCAATAATGCCCAATAAAAATGCTTGCAATCTCTATTGAGTAACTGAGAGATTCATAGTCAACAAGTTGAAGTGTTAATCTATTTGGCATCAAATATTTTATGTAGCACACAAATAAATTCTTTGTTACTGCTACATATTCACTTCTTTCCCATTGGGAAGCCAGAAAAATATGGTTGTGTTGACTTTTAGAACAAGATATTTAATTAAAAAGAAACTCATAGAGCCGTTATAGATATTAAGTATTGAAAAAAAAATGCATGACAGGCAAACTCAGGGATAGAATTTAAGCATCAATTGCAAACTCAATATTTGAGTGTGTATAATGGTTAGGTCCCATGTGGATGCCTGATAATTATGTCAAATTCAAAGAACTGTGCACAGAGGTAGCAATAAACTATACTTTAAAGAGTTCATGGTAAACTCTCATATTGAATATATTTTCAAAATGTGATAGTTTACCAAGATTGGTGTGGAATCTAGATGATGGTGATTTACCCTTTTTAAGCACAAATTTGAAAATATTAAAACTCAGTAGGAACATACCTAAACTATTTTCCACAGAATAGTGTAGTATTTAATGTTTTTAACAGGGAAATTTCTGGAATGTTACTGTATAGGATTGAATTCCCATTCTCTTGTACTATTACATTGTGCAAGGTAATAATTGAACTTCACTGGGAAATTGCTCTGTGTCTTGTATTTCCTTCAGTCTGCACTGGGGATTTTCATGGTACATCTTTATAGAGATACTTTGATGTGCCAATGCCTAGCAACAAGTCAACAGTCAACAATATATACCTACTAACCTTTCACATTTTATACCACTTACCTTCCTGTCTGATACCATTTCTACCTTTTGGCATTATACTTTCTGAACACTCTAAGTGAGCCATGCATTTAAGGACTGTCTCTATTCCGTGCACTGAATGACTTGAGGTTCCTTGGTTCTAAATAATGGAAGTTTCACTGGACTTTTGTGTTCTCTTAATCGCATTTTTTAAAAACACGCTTTTCTGTAGTTCTCATTTCTCTTTATTTCACTCCTTCCTTTTGATTTTCCTTATTTCCTACAAAACCAATCCTTTCTTATTTGGGAGTACCCTGAATTGTTGTAAAGGAACCAGCCCTCCTGCAACCTGTCTATTCAGGGGAAGATTCATCCTGCTTTAACCCAAGCTTTTTTTCCTTTTGACCACTGTGTTTCTTTCATATCCATGTCTGGGGCCAATCAGATGATGTGTTAATATGTGGAATATAGAGAAACCGAGCCAAGAACTGGAGAAGACAACCTTAAAAGCTAACCTTTGAATGTTGATTATGGGTCAACTTTTATTACTGCTGCTAATTTTTTCCCGTTGGGCAAAAATACAAATATGGTGATGCTGATATTTAGAGTAAGATATTTAATAGTAATAATAATAAAAACTCACAGAACCATTATAGATATTAAACAATGAATGAGAAATGTATGTCAGGCAAACTCAGGGAGGTGTATTCAGAAGGTCAGAGAGGTTGGGAGAATTGGGGGAAGGGTGAGAACAGAGAAGGACAGAACAGGCTGGACTGGGGTGGTGGGCTAGGGGTGATGTGGTGGTAGGTACTTCCAGTGTTGATACCCTATTGGGAGGACCCAGCTGCCACTGCAATTAAAAAATAAATTCGTAGAAATAGTTGAAAGGAAAAGGCGGAAAGGAGGGATGGACGCCGTGAGTCTGTTCACCAGGAAGCAAAATTTTATTTTCGGAGCTGAGCTTATATGTACCTCAGGGACATCAGGGGTGGTGTGTTGTGTGCCCATTGGCCGGGTCGCCATCAGGCGAGGGGGTCAGGTGGGAGGTGGGACGGAAGAGTAGATGGGGGTGGGGGAGGTGGGGGGAGAGGAAGGGCCAAATGGGTGGGATGGACTGGGCTTATGGCCATATATGGTGGTGAGGTGAGGACAGGCACAGCGTAGGAATGAGCGGTGTCCTTCAGTTATAGTAATAAATAAATTAGTAAAAAAATTAACAGGATGAAGAGTTGTTTTGGGAGGATAGTAGAAGCAAATATAAACCTTTCTTTCTGTTTTTATTGAAATTGAGAAGTATGAATCCAGAGGCAGTTACCACCTGGTACTAGAAAAGAAGATGGAGAGAAACTGAGTCCCAGTTTCCTATTTGAACTCCTTCTTGGAATGCCTATGGTTGGAATTCATAACTTGGTGAATCATAAACCAGCAAGTTCTCTTCTGTGAAGTTTACTTAACTTTTCTGTCAATTGCATCCAAAAGAAAGTCAAGTGATAGACTTTCCATGGTCAGGTTATGAGTTACTCTTCTTTTATCAGTGCCTTTTCCTCTCACTCGTAGTCTTCCAAATACTCTAGAATTTGCTCTTATTAATAAGCTCTTATCTAGAAATGAAAGAATCTTGTTTTCTAACATTTTATGCTAACATGAATCAATATGCATTGAGGGGAGCCCAGGAGAGTTTTGTGACATGTGTCTTCTGATTCTTAGAAGCACTCTTGCTAGCTTTTCTCAGAAACTTGGCTGTACTTCAGAAGCACATGCTGTTGGAAGATGGTGTCTTGCTGGAGAATGACTTTTGACACATAGAACCTAAACATCATGTCTCAGACTTATTGCTTATTTGTAAACGATATTAACTACTTATCCATATTGATTTCTTATTTTGCAAAGTGTGTATAATGATACTACACTTTCTGGAAATTAGGGTTAAAAGTAAAGCTCATAAAATGAGGCATGACATATAGTGACTGCTTGTTAAACCAACACACCCCTTTTTAGTTCATTTTTAAGTTCATGGAATAATTCCAACTAATCAAAGAAGCTTTATGAGCCCATGAATTCTGTTTGTAGAACTTTTTCTCTCCCTAAATTGTTAATTTAGGATATTTTATTTTCTCACCATACCTCACAGCAGAGAGCGACAGAAAGAATTGGGGAAATGTAGTTAAAATATAACTCTTTGTTGTAATGTTTGATATCTGCTTTGTTAAAAAAAAAAAAGGCAGAGAAAGCCTTTCATTTCAGTATCCTTAAGAGTTTGGATTTTGAGAATATAGTTCTTTGTTCTTCCTTTACAGTAAAGGCTTTCTTCTTCTGCAAATACTATTTTCTCAGTGGAACTTTTTACTGCATATTCTAACTTTCTAGAATGATCATGGTTGAAAGTTCACATCCATTGCACATAGCTGCAATTTCAGTTATTATATGTTTGCGTAGCATTTTAATGGTTTAAATGTGCCTTTAACACTTACACTGTTAATTGCTAGTCTCCCTGTTTTAGGTGACCTTCCTTCTCTACACAAAAGGTTTCTTCTGTCAACTCCCTGTGCCAGCTCCTTCTCCTGGTACCCCACAGGGCCATAGGCGGCTAGGTCCCCTTGGGGCCACGTGTCCCGCCTGGCTTCTTCCTCTCCTGGTCAGCAACAGGTGGTTATTTTTGTGCTCTCAGCAATTCTACCCCTTGACTGTCAGATTCAAACCCACTGTCAATGTAGACATTTGAGTTTCTTCCAGACTTTAGTGGGTAAATCGGAAATTTCCATTTTCTGAAAATCATTTTCTTTTGATGGAAAAAGTCTTGTTCGAAACCATTTGATTACACCAACCAACTAATAAACAAACAAAAAACAGATTCTAACTATCCTAGGAGTCTGAACCAGTGACTGATTTGTTTGCTGCTCATTTCCTGATTTCTTTTATAAGTCCTCCAAACATGTGGATCATATCAAAAGAATAAGATAATCAGGATTCTAGAAACCCAATTTTTTTTTTGGCTACGCTGCTTTATGAAATAGGGTATGCTTTTTACAAAAGTATTTAAAGAAAAACAAACTAATGAATCAGAATACCTAAGATAGGACCCAAGAATGCCTATTAAAATGGCCCTCCCTGGTGGCACAGTGGGTTAAAGCACAGCACTGAGAATCTAAAGCCATTTCCGCATGAGTTCGATTCCTGCCTGCCCCGAAGGTGACCACATGGTGTGGCAGACCTCTCCTGACCCGCCCACTGCTCCCCACAGCAGTGTACTTTGTCAATCTGCCTGTTCTTCTCCCCACTCTGTCTCTGGTGAAGCCTCTCACCGCCCCTGAGCCTCTGGCCTGTACCCCAGTTCTGTATGCACAAATAAATAAATCTTTAAAAAAATATTCACTGTAAGTAATAATAAATGTCAGTCATGTTTGGAAGCTGTTGGATAAAACAATATTAGCAACAGAAAATGCAAAGGTTTTGTATTTTTTCTCATAGGAAAGGCTAAGAAAATAATGGCTTTAAAAAAAAAAGATTTATCTATTTATGCATACAGAACTGGGGTACAGGCCAGAAGTGAAGGGACAGTGAGAGAATTCACCAGAGACAGAGTGGAGCGCAGAACAGGCAGATCGACAAAATACACTGCTGAGGGGAGCAGCGGGCAGGTCAAGAGAGGTCTGCCACACCATGGGGGTCACGTCCAGGGTGGGGATCAAACTCGTGCTGAAGTGGCTTTAGCTTCTTAGTGCTGTGCTTTATCCCATTGTGCCACCAGGGAGGGCCCAATAATGTCTTATTTAAAAAAAAAATTAAAAAACAAAACTTCATTAATTTACCAGTAGTTCAGAATGCTATATAAATTTCAGGAGTATAGATAGCTTCATACCTCTATATGATTATATGCCTCTCTGTATTCACTGCCAAAACTCTAGTGACATTCATAGTAGAGGACATTCTTCCTCTACTCTAGCTTTTTTTTCCATAAAGGGAAAATGGAGGCAAAGGGGTAATATAAGCATAAAGATAAATGACTTCATCAATAAATACCAGGTATGAATTTTTCTTAGTAGCCTTAACAAGGCATGAAAATACACATTAGAGTGATTAGAGATTTGTCACACTAAATTTTATTCTGAGTGCTTACCATTTTGTTTTTCATGAAGTCCAATCTCTGTTACTATGGGGCATTTCCCCCATCTCTTTCTCAAGAGTTGCAGAAAATCTCATATGATCCCATATAAAGGAAAGCATTCCAGAAGATTCTTCCATTCTTGGCCATGCGATTTACCACTACTGGCCTCTTCATACTATTCCTCAAGGTGACCTGGAGTCGGGAGGCCCTCGGCTTCCTCTACAGTTTTAAACATTAGATTGTTGGTTTTGCCTGGAAGTCATCTCACTGGGTTTGAGGCTTCCTTGGCTCCCTACTGTGGTCCTGTATGAAAGAATTCAAAGCCACATCTAAGCAACACAAAGCAAAGTTTTTAGAGACAGTACACCCAAAGAAAACGTCTGGCTGGCAGAAGCCAGGAAAAAACAAATCACCGAATGGCAGGGGACTCTACTTAATAGGGTGCTCTCTATCCTTTCTCGGGGTGTTCTGCGCAGGTGTTACTTGCGGGTGGGTTTATAGGTCCAGGCAGGGGTTTCTAATTGCTACCACTTCTACTACACTCCCAGAGTACAGTTCTGTCAGACCTGGTAGCTCAGGGTGGTATGGCGGGATGGTGTATGTGTGTGTTTGTGTTGTGTGTGTGCATCCTTCTTTCCTTGGGCATTTCTTGGCTCTCCTGGGCTTTATTGTCTCTGGTAAGTGTTTGCTGGGATCTTGGGACTCGCTAGTCATTTACTTTCATTAGGCATCACCCTCCCTGGTCTAGCTGCATCTCAGTGTGTTGTCTAGGGTGCACCAGCTCCTCAGAACATCACTCGCCAAGCTGTAACTCATGCAAGTAACTGGGGCTGCCAGCACAGCAGCTTCGAGTTTCTGCTGATGTCTCTCTTTTCACAGTCTGGGACAATCTCTCTTTCCTGACTGTCTGATCATTTGATCTGTATTCTTGTGTCACTGATTTTCCACGAGATGTGACATAAATTCCATGTGAAAATAAACTTAAAGCATCTTATTGGCAACCTTTTCATTGCTAAGGGCAAAGGAGCTTTCAGGAATGCTGGTGGGGTGGTGTCAGAGAAAGAACATCAACCTGAGTGCTATTTATCGCTGGGCTTAAAATTGGAAATGGCCGATGAAGACAGGCATGTGCCTGAGTGTACTCCTCTCATCCCTAAAGTGAGAATAGTAATACCCACTTGCTCTAGAGGTAATGTTGTGACAGAGATAATGTGCAGAGACGCTGGCCCAGAACAATCATTTTCTTATTAGATTGCAGAAGGCTGATATGAGCCTGGGTGGATGATTATTATGAATAAGGAACAAACTTATATGAGTCTTTAGAGAGTACCCTCAACCAAGAGAATTCTGCCATGTATGTCAGTCCAATATCCCCCTTTATATGACATTTTTGTCCGCCTTTCTTTCTTTTAACCAGTGCCTGTTATGTAAGATAAATCATGTACTTTGCTATATTGTATGATTTTTAATAACACAAGTACCCTCAACCTGACAGAGTCTAGCCTGATGTAGGAGAGATCAGGGGGAGAGGAAAGAGAATTAAAATGCTGTGTGTTGAGTGCTAAGACAGTTGCTGGAAAGACGCCTTGTTTGCAGAGGGGATGAAGAGATCACCACCTTCTCCCTGATTAATTATTTGTTGCTTAGCTTTCTTTTTAAAAGAAACACCATTCATAGCTGCTAGGCACAGCTGTTCAGGCTTTAGAACACGATGAGCGCATTGTCAAAATTATATTCCTTTGATTAATTTACATGTAATTCACACTGATAGTGTCTCATATCCATCTTCCATTTTACATGCCTGTTAAAAAGACAAAGGCAGTCATATATGTTATTTCTTGTGTTTAAGCTGTGGCTGTTTCCTTCAAAAGAAAATCTTAGTAGGATCTTGATATTTAAAGCAGGAAGAATAAACCATCAAGTGTGTTCCTGTTCATAAAGAGCTTCTCAAAATTTCTCCATCGATTCTCGCTAAGCTTTCCTCAAGCACTAGGAGTCCTGCAACCCTTAGTTTAGCTATGATAAAGTAAGGCAGGCCTACGGAGGAAACAGGTTTTTAAAGAGAATTATGATGAAAGAGAAATTTGGAATTTGCTAAATCTGAAATTCAGGAGGATGGTCAGGATGACGTTTCAAATTCTTCTAATGGTAAGAGTTTGTAGATAAATGATGCTTCATTGCGATCTGAACACCTTTCTTCTTAATAGCTTAATAGTTCAGAGGTATTTCATAGGCCACGAATAATAAAAATCTGTCCAGACCATTGGAAAACAAACTAACCCGTTTCATAACAGAATATGAAGAAAGGGTGAGAGGATTGCCAATCTTATTCTTGTGAAAGAGCAAATAAATTCTGTATTTCCTCTTGCTATTCTTTCAGGATTTGAAGTTTCTCTCTTTTCATATATAGGGATTTGAAGAGGTCAGTATTCAGTAAAAGGTGAAAGATTTGGCCATATTTTAGGGAGCCCTTGGGAGAAAAAGAGCAAAAGCAAGAAAAAAATTTTCCAAGTAGTCTTACGGATGAGGTATTATTATATGGGGTACGTGGTTACAGCTGGTAGTAATCACGCCCCAGCACCATACAGTCATTTCCCAGTATCAAATGTGAACACATGTGAGTCTTTCCTTCAAGGGCACTTTTTATTCCTGTTTGTGAATATAGGTTATCACTGTGATCCTAACCCACTTTTATTACAGTCTGTTTTTAATCAAATGAAAAATCTTTACTGGAGAGTATTTCTTGTGGGTAAAAAAAAATGAACCCATTGAAAAATTAATAACAGAAGTTTCTTTGGTAATTCATTTAGTTTTCCTTTTGAAAACATGACTTTGGTAATGTGTCTCTTTAGAAGCTGTTTGTTCACAAATGCCTCTTACATATCCATTGACTGTAGCATAGACTCAGCAACTCAAGAAAGGAATTGTTTCAGAAAAGGCCATCATCTGTCTCCAAGGTAAACTCCAAGGTAAAGGGGATCTAAGTCTCACTTCCGCTTATTTCAGAAAACTTCACGATGGTAAAGGTATACGTCAATGTGATGTCCTTATAACTGTGAGAGACGGAGAAAAAGGGTCCCTCGAAGGCAGGGAGTCAGGAAGGATGTACTCCCTCCAGGGGCTCCCGAGAGAGTCCACTGTGGCCTCTTCCAGCTTGTAGCTTCACCCCTCTCTCTGCTCACCTTTCTATCATCTTCCCCCTCTGTATATCTGCCGGGCATCCCTCTACTGCTTTCTTTTGTACTTCTTAATTTCTGAAATCTGTGTCTGCCACCTTATAAAGAAAGGAAAGTGAATGTTTCCTTTCTTTTGGCAATACGTGATTTAATTAAGGATCTTGAGAGAAGCCATTGGCCTGGGCTATCTGATCAACACTAAAAGCCATCATGTGTGTCCTGATAAGAAAGCAGTGGAAGGGGCCCTCCCTGGTGGCACATCGGGTGAAAGCACAGCGCTACAAAAGCTAGCAGCAGCCGCTTCAGCACAGGTTTGATCCCTGGCCAGGGAGCTGACCCACATGGCACAGCCTCAGCCTCTGCTTCCCTCAGCAGTATGCTTTGTTAGTTGGCCTGTTCTGCTCCCCACTCTGTCTCTGGTGAAACCCCTCCCTGCCCCTGCACCCCTGGCCTGTACCCCCACCCCCCTGTTCTGTATGCATAAATAAAATCTAACAACAAAAAAAAAGAAGATGAAAGAAAGCAGTAGAGGGATGAAATCTAACAAAAAAAAAAAAAAAAGATGAAAGAAAGCAGTAGAGGGATGCCCGGCAGATATACAGAGGGGGAAGATGATAGAAAGGCGCAGCAGAGAAAGGGGTGAAGCCACAAGCTGGAAGAGGCCACAGTGGACTCTCTCGGGAGCCCCTGGAGGGAGTACATCCCTCCTGACAGCCCCACGCCCCGTTCAGACTTCTGGCTTCCAGACCTGGGAGAGTGGAAATACATTTTTTTCTGTTTTAAGTCACCCAATTTGTACTAATTGTTATAATAACTAGGAAATGAATACAGTTACCTTGAATAACATAATCAACGAGACCCTGGTGCTTTTATTTTATGAGAGATGCAAAAGAATCTGCTGGCTTCTATGAATGTTTGTCATGTTGGGGTTTTCTAAGTTAAGCCGTTCTTTTTTTAATTCCCCAAACCCACACTGAACTTCTCTTAAAAACCTCTTTTCTCCAGCACTATTTATAATGTAGAATGTCTAGGAGGTAAACCTATTATTTCATTACTAGCGGTCAACAAACATTTATTATATTAAATGCTTGAAAATAAAGTAAATTTGGTGTAAAACCTGACAGAGGAGAGCTAGTAAAGAAGATGTAAGTAAGACTCTTTTATTTGTAAGACTCTTTTTATTTCTTCTGAAATCATATGAACCACTTGAAGTTGCCAGTTTTTAATAATTTTTGACCTACAAAAACTGATTTCCTGTTGTTTAGAAATAGTAATTAATTAATGGTGATTTGGCCGCTGCCTGGTAAATTTAATTTGACTTCAGAGTATAAACCTGATAAATTTAATTAGCCCAGTTGGCAGCTTATTTCACCAGAAATAAATGATATCCTTTTCCCCTAGCTCCATAAAATACTAAACTGGACTTTTGCAAATACCTGGATGAGATATTCAATTTCCAATAGGCTCTAATTTTAGGAAATGAAGTTCTTCATCCAACTCACTTTCTTAATACTCTAGATCAGGTGTCTGTCAGTATGCTGAGTGTACATATTTCAGAGTTGTAGATTCTATGACCTCTGTAGTGACTGTTCAACTCTGCTGTTGTTGTTGATGGGAATTGTGACACTGTCTAAGTCAATGTGGGTAGCTGGGAGTCAATAAAAATTTGTTCACACTGTCATTTAAATGGAGATGTTCTTCTCAATAGTCTTCAATAATTCAAATACTACAAAGCATATTCTTAGTTAAATGGGCCATGAAAAAACATGCCAAAGGTCATGAGTGATCCATAAGCTATAGTTTGTTGGTGCTTGTTCCGGAAGGACATTTGTCTAAATGTTTAGGCAGCTATTTGTGATAGTTCTTTTGGGTCCATGAGGCTTTAGGCTTAACCAAACAGTCAAGCAAATCCTTCAAGGATAATTTTCCCAGAATTCTATAGTTTTAAAATTCTACACAGGAGGGCTGCTACCTATGCTATTTTCAGCAGGTTTTGCTTTTAGAAAGCTGGCCTTTATTCTCCAGGAGATAGCCTGGCAGTATTGTATATTAACTAACTGGAAAAAAAAATCATAGCCAAATAAGAGGAAACTAAACAGGGGAAAATTTCATTTCCTCTCTAGCATAGAAATGCCAGGCAGTATCAGGTTTTCCTCTCCCATTCAGCAACACCTGTTCCCGATGAAGCTAGTGCTTTGAGGGTTGAAGGGAACAGAACTCTGAGCTTCCCCATTGAGATCCAAGGACCGCCTCATGAACCAGTTTCCTCATTTTAGAAGTCCTAAATGAGATTAACTTGTTTCTTTCTTTTCCTCTGTAGATGTAACTGTTAATATCTACTGGACAATCTTTCATTTTGCCAGCTATAATCACAAACAGCCCCAAGGTTGGACAGTTTATGCCCTAACTTAGAAAGGTTTCATTCAGTGATGGATTTCATGTCTGAAATAAAAGAATTGCCTACAAGGTGTAAGTAATTGGCTGTGAGCAATCCCTGTTCTTCAGGAAAATGAGCTCTTCATTTTGAGCTGGAGATTGGCCAAAGAAACAGTGATTTGAGAATTTTTTTTCATCATCTCCTTCCTTAACTAACAGCTCTTTCTCCATGAGATAACTGAAATTTTCACTTTCATCTCAGCCTAAAAGGCAAGTTATTTGTAAATCTTTGCTACATTGCAGGGTCTGGGTGGAGGGAGAAGGCAATCGCATCATTTCATACAGCCTTAAGCAGAATAAAGTGATTTCTGAAGCGTAGACAAAAAATGTTAATTGAACGTGAAACTACTCTCTTGTTTTTAATAAAATGTTTATTCACTCACAATTGGTTTACAGTACTATATAGGAAACTTTCCTCTTTAATGTGTAAAATTTCTGAACATGAATTTTGTTTTGAGAGTGGTACGTGGTGACTGTTATATGTGGAGCCATTTTCTTTTTGCCATAGTGTTTGTTTGTAGATGTCTAGATGGTGCTGATATTGGAGATACAAACTATTTTGATTCAAAACTTCATCATCTCCTTTGAGTGAGGTTTTTTCCCATCCCTGTGACTCAGTCTCCTCCTCTGTAGGATGAGGTAACAAAATCAGACTGTCTCTAAACAAAGGGGTTGATTCACGGTTTTTTTTCTTTTTTCATGGTTTGCTCATTTATTATCACCTTAGTGTTAATATTTTCATTGCTTGAAATCATTGAGCTGGTATCACTGCTTCTGCTTATTTCTCATTGCTTTTCTTTACAAGCTTATACCCTATTCAAAAAGAGGTGACTTATTTTGATCCCAAAAGACTGTGTTCTTTCATTTCTGTGCTTTATACATATGCATTTCTTCTTCCTATTGCCTGAAAGATGAACTCCCAGAAGTTTGCAACACTTTTCTTTGAAAAAGACACCCCAGAATTTGGCTTTTGTTCTCCATTCTAAGCCCGGTGTCTCTGTGCTGTTTATTGACTTCTAGTAGAGAACTTGAATTACTTATCTGTTCCCAAGGTTTATATACAGTGGCCTCTTCATAGGAAAGGGCTCTTTTCCTTTAGTTATAATCCCCTAGCTTAACATAAGTCAGAAGTGAATCATATTACCATAATTGACCAATAAAAATGATTTAACATGATCAATCAGGTTAGAATGTTAGAGCTTGAAAGGATTTCCCTTTTAATTTTAGTTTTAATACTTAATGAAGGGCAAAATGTAAATACTTCTGGCAAGATGAGATGGATGGTAAACCACATCAACCTGATCAGGATTTCTGTTCTCTTAGATTTTAGCCTCATCATATTGTTTCTCTTCGCATTCAGTGATGTCTCAAGACTGCATTTATATCACAGGTACGTGATCAGATCAAGGGAAGGACAGAAAAAATTTTGCTTCTGGTTATTTCTTGGAATGCCTTAGTCATTTTTTCAAGAAACAATCAAGAGGCAGCAAGAATAATGCATTATGTAACATGAATATAAGATTAACTCAGCAAACACTCTCCCTATAGCAAGACACGTCAAATAGTCAAGTGCCATTACTTACATCTTAGCAGGGGATAATGCATAAATTTATATAGCTCAAAGAAAAGTACATTAGACTAAGAGTCAGCAAACTGGTTTCTCATACTGATTGCCACTTCCCTGTTGTATAAATTATACAATGTCATCCTTTAACTCCCGAAGTTCTCATTTGTACAGTAGAGTTGGTTATACTAAGACCTGACTTGATGTTGATTTCTTTGTCTAAAAGATCTAAGGCAGCTATTTGATAGAAACTCTTATTCCTACTTCATGCTTTCCTAAGCTACATTCTGGGTGTTTATCCAGCATCTTTCTGCTTAGTAAGATATGGAATTGCAAGTTTGGAGAAAAGCACATTAGTAAATAGATTACTTCTAGTTTCAAGAAATCCACATGGAACATAAAGAAATTCCTGAAAGGTGGGGACACATTTTCTCAGACACTAGATTTTTAATTTGCAACTGTTGCATTCCCATAATCACTCGTCAGAAAAAAAAACCCCTTTAGTCCTTGTTTCTGACTTTGTTAGAAAACTTAATCTAATGCAGGTTAGCTCACTCTTGTAACTGAAATGGTACAATGAAGCAGTTGCTAAATTCTGTACTTTCTATGCAAGCACAGGCAACATGGTACTTAGATCTAGAAAATGGGCTCAAATGTATTTAATCGACAACAAATTTCCCATTTCCTGAAATAAGATTTTTTGAACTATTCTACTACCACAATATAGAGAAACTCCATACCAGTTGGCTTTCACACTTCATCTCCCTTGCCCCAGTCCCTGGAAATCATTCCAGTAATTCACATTCTGTTTCTGGATTTGCCTATTTTGGACATTTCATTTAAATGGAATTATATAATATGCGACCTTTTGTATCTGGGGTCTTTCATTTAGCATAATGTTTTTAAGGTTCATCTGTTGTATCCAAATAAAGATATCATTCATTTTAGTGGCTTACTAATATTTCATTGTATGGATAATACTACTACTTGTTTATTCTTTTACCAGTTGATGAATATTTGAGTTGTTCCTGAATTTTTTCTTTTATGAATAATTCTGTTGTGAATATTCACATTAACAAAAATTCCATTTTCCTTGCTGAACATAGTGTTCCTTCCTCTCCACCCTTTAACCTTGGGTCCCAAAAGTCTAGGTGTGGTGGGAAAATTATTCATAAATTAAACAAAATGACAGCTGTGTTTCCATTCCGTTGAACTTATGTCTTAGAAATAGCCTCAATTCTTCTCTATTAAGGGTGCTGCACCTTCTCTCCTACATTTATAATCCCTGTCTCCTTCCAGGGTCCATTCTACTCACACATCTCTTTTTTCCATAAGTGACCATTGCATCTATCCAGCTCTGTGCTGGAGAATTATGCTATGTGAATGACTCACTAACCTCTGTACTATGTAAATGCTATGTGAATGACTCACTAATCTAGTTGAGGTAATTAATGGTAGATGAGACTAAGGAACCATCTTTCTTAAATGTCCCTAGCATTGATTGATATTGTTAATGACAATAAATTATAGCTATTAGCTGTTGGAAATTATATGTTAACACATCAAATTGATAGGTCTATATTCTGTCTTCAATAAATTTGATCTTACTCCTACCTTCTGTCCTAGTGACCTGAGGCATTTCAGAGTTCTATGGGTTACCAAGTACCATTGTGGACACACTTTCATGCCATGGAAGGAATTATTTTTATTTTTGTGAAAAATATGCATCACATAAAATTATTCATACTGATAGTAAATTAGATAAAGAAAAGATCTTGAACCTTTCATCTTTATCTGTCTCCACCCCTCCATTTCAATAGCATGTCTCCATCCCTCCATTTCAATAGCATGTATTTTCAGAAATCGCTCCTTGTGTTGGAGTGTTGAGAGAAGTATAGGAGTTCCATTCAACTTGATTTCCAATATTGTTAAGAAATAAATTGTTAAACATCCTCACTTTTCTGCTCATTTAGTAATCAACAAAATTATTGACAGACACAAGCTGAGAGTCTCCTCATTAAACCCAACAGAATCTGAGAAGTACATTAAACAAAACAAAGTTTATTGCATTTGGAGAACCCAAATCTATTTTGAAATATTCAAAATGAATTAATATGCATAGGATTTTGATTTTAAAAATACTTAACTAGCTTTTATTTTACTCTACATGTTATCAAACTTCTTTTTACTTCTCTGGGGAAAAAAAAGAGACAAAATTTTGATTATCAGTTCACTTATTGGAGTCAAATCACCAAACATGTAGCTAAGAAGTGGATTCAAGTATGTTTGGCAGAAAAATGGCCTGTGTAACCCACCTCCCCCATGCACTTACAGTTGCGAAACCACCTAGCCCAGATGAATGGGAGGACGGCTTGTCCATGATGAGACACCATCACGGTGATGTCTGGATTGTATTAACTACCCCAAGTGAATGTTTACTCCCTGGCTGAAGCAGAAACAGGGTTATGGTAAGATTATAAATACTTAGCATAGAAAGAAAAGTCTAGAAACCCTCATAGTCCTCAGTCATCCTCTGAGAATTCACTGGCAGCTCACAATGGGATTATAGGCAAAGTGGAGCAGGATATATAAATCTCCTTATGATTATGTTAGAATTGGGACCGCTAATTAAGAAAAAAAAAAAAAGAATTGGGTCCTCTCCCTGTTGCAGATTAATCCTGAAGAAAGAGAAAAAACGTGTAATGGCAAAGGGACCACACCCTGATGTTTTATTTCACCAGCATTTCATAGCCAACTTGAGACTGGTGAAAATAAAATTCAAGTCAATCCAGTAACATTCTTGGTCATTTTGTGGCAGTTTGTCTTCATGTGGCAAATAAATACTGGGAATGGGAAAGCAACATGTCTGTTGTTTTTGATTTTGAGATGACAGAGGCAAAATAAACCAACATTTTGGTCAGCATGAACTTTATCAGGGTCAATTATTTATGTTTCCCAGGGGAAGTTTAAATAACACAGTCACAACTAGACCTTTAGTCTTTGCTACAGATTGTCGGGATTTCCTCAACCTTTGAACAAATACAAGTTTCTCTATCAATCTACCTTATTTTCCTCAACATACTGATGGGCTCCAGACTCAGCACTTAACAAAACTTTTAAGGAGCACATCGATAGTTAAATCTGTCACCCTATGAAATAATCTAAGATAGTGCTCACTGGCTCTTTCTCTCTATATATCTGTGGCTAAATATAAAATTATAACTAAATTAATATCTGTTTTTAGGAAGTTTTATGTACATTTTAGGTCTCTCCAAAAAGAAAAAAAAAAAGATTTAGGGAACTGGAACCAGACATCATAATGCCTAATTCCTAATAGGCAAGATTTATAGAATCAGGTGGGTTGTAATATAGATAGCAATGACACCATTTTTTCAGTGTCTAAAAAGAACAAAAACTCAGAGAAAAAGGAAAACATCCATTCCAGATGATCAATCACATAAGAAGGAAGCTATAAGATTTGAAACAAGTCAACTTCAACTATATGGCGCGAACAGGCAGTGTCTGAAATAGGAGGAGGTATTATCAATATCAGCATTATCACTGTTGTTATCAGCACTGTGATTTATTAATCAGAGGCCTCTTGACTTCAATTCACAGTGCTGGGCATGAGGAATTTAAATGATATTCTTTATCCTGTAAAGACATTTAATTCAGCATATAAGACATAGCTACAGACAGGTAGACATAGGTTGTCAATGAAGATAGTCACAGAATGCTGTGGGAATTCAGAAAAGAGAAAAATATTGTGGAATAATAGCCCAATAAGGAGATATGACTGGAGTTGGACCTTGATAATTAAGAAGGGATGAGAAAATTCCAGGAACATTCTAGGAGACCAAAATGAGAACAGCATTATTAGGGAGACAACAAATAAGTTAATTTGACTTGTGAGAGAAGTCAGTGGGGACCAGAGGAGCCTTGTTGGTAGAGCGTCCTCAATAGAGAACTCTGGACTACTGGGATAATTATTTAGCAGGAAATGGAATCTCATACTCAACATTATTAGAATTATGTGTACCAGAGTTAAAGGAATATGGATACAGAAAAAATGGGTCAAAATTTCCGGACAAAATTCACAGAAATGGTATCACTGGCTAATTATTGGCTGAATTTTATTTATCTTTACTGTCTTGATTTCACCTGGGCAGACTCTTTCATGTCATTTAGCAAACACTCTTACAACCAGTATTTCTTCTAGACTGATGGCTCTTTTTATGGAAAAGAATCAAACACTCTTTCTTTGTATTTCTAGTTTGTAGCACACTGATTAATTGGGATTAATTTGCTAAACAAGTGATGTATTATATAAATTAGCAATTGAATAAGGCAATGCTAGCTATCAGGTAGTCTTACTCAGTAGAACTAGAATCCCAATTTTCACATAGACATGAAATGACATAGCTTTGATTCTTCTCTGTTCCATGTTTCCCACATCTTATCTGTAACCAAATTTTTTCATCAAAGTCACCTCATACATCTGTCTCCTCATCACTGTAATTATTGCTCTCCTACTTCCAGATTCATTCTTTCTTTTTCCCTTCTGGACTTTTAACTTTTACAATTACTTTATTAAAAATTACCCCAAAACTTATAAAAACTATAAACATATAGTTATATAGTTCTAACTATAAAAACTATAAACATTTTATTCTAATAATGATTTTGTGGGTAAGATATTTGGGAAAGGCTTTGGTGGGAAGCTTCTTCCTCATAGTCTTTCACACAGCTACAATGAGATATCAATTGGGGCTTCCATTACCCCAAGATACACCAAATTGGACATTCAAAATAACACGCTCACATGGTTGACGGAGTTGCCCTGGTAACTCTATACATTACCACTCCAGCTAACTTGATTTCATACATGTTTGCTGGTTTTCCCCAGAACAAAGCATCCCCAGGGATCCAGACTGAATCTAAATAACCTCCCTTTATGAATTTGTCTGGGAAGTCTCATAGCATTCTCTGCCTTCTCTATTTTCTCATATTATCACAAACATGTTCTTACTAAGAGGAGGCAGCAAAAGCACATCTCTAGAAGGGAGAACTATCTAAAAATATTGGAGTCACATTTAAGAATGTGCTTATTGTCTGTGATGACATTATCTTATGTTGGTTGATTTTGCACCCTCTTCTATTCTTATTTAGGCTGTATGTTACCATTGTCATTGGCCATTGTAGCCAAGTCACCTCCCTAATGCAATTCTCACAATGATGAGTCCCTTAAAGATACAGTTATGTGATAGAATTGGAAATAACAGCCTTAAAGAACAATGATCAACCATATTAAGATATGATTTTCATTGGCAAAGAAATTTTCCTGAAATGGAGTAATGAGTGGTGATCTAGAATTTTGGGGGTTTGTCATTATATTGAGGTAAATAGTTGATCACAATAACTGACTGAGCTCTGCAAAAAAGCCAAATAAGTGTTCATGAGTCAAGTATACATAGCTACATGGAAAAAAGGAACATTCAGTTCAATGTACAGATGTTTTGTCAATGTGGCGCCAAAGAAGCAGATATTGTGAAACAAGCTTCATGTACTGGCTTTCATAGAATTGTAGGAATTGGGTTTCCAGGAAGAACATGTTAAATTGATAGTCTTATGTGAAGACTGGAGTAAGCTGTGGCAGTTTCAGATATAAAGATCTGCCTTGTATTTCATTTTGGTAATGTCAGGTTTTTAAATTGTTTCCTGTTCAGTAACTTTTTGACATATATTTGTATTGTCACTACTGTCATTCTTTTTCACTATCAACTAACAGAAATATGTGAAAGTGCAGTAAATTAGACATACTCAGTAAATGTTTATTTCCCTTCTTTTTAAACATTTGTTAATTTGGAAGGACATTGAATATAATGTAGGTAGATAGGGCTGAATGTTCAGGTTAGTATGCAGTAGCGCTGTGCTCTCTTTGGTAACTCTGTGCGTACCGAGCCACTACTAACTTTTGCAAAATGTAAGTATTTTTATATACATATATGTATGCATATGTACACACACACATATCTATATATCCATATGGCTGTCTAGCTCACATCCATGAGGTTTTTTCTCAAATGTCTCTTATCAATGACACCTACATCAAGCACCGTGTTATAAAATTGCTGATTACATTTTCAGCCTCCTTCATAGTACTATTCTCACGTCTCCTAACCCTATTTTACTTTTTATAAACTTTAGCATGTCTATTCCTTATTTATTGCTTGTTTCTCTCCATAAAAGGATGAATCACTGTCTTTTGTTGACTTCTATGTTTTAAGTTTCTAGAACATGCCTGGTGTATAGCGTATAGTCAATAAATATTTATGAGTAAATATTTTCCTCCTACAATAGCATAAAGCTTGAGCTCAAGGAATGTATATCAACTGTTACTGATGATTATAAAGGAGGAGAATTTTTACCCTTTACTTTCTGTATATCTTTATTGCTAGAAATGCAAAAATAGTTTCAAGATCAAATTTTATTGACTTAACATGTATTTACAGAAATATGTAATTTCAGACCTCTTCACATCTGAATATATCTGTATGTTTTACCTACCTATCACTCTGCTATCAGACTCTCAAATCAAACCCCTTGCACCCACTGAACCAATCCAATGATGGCCACCACTGCCTTTTGATAATCACCACATTTTTCAGTCTAAGGTTATTTTTGCTGTGTGAAACAGGGTCATTTTTATAATAGCAATGTATGGCTAGAAACAAAGGAAATCATCTTCAGCTCCACTGTCTAACACATTCAGTAGTACTCAATTTTTCTGTGCAATTATGGATTTGTAAACATACTTAGATTAAAATACTTTTGCAGCTACATCTCTTTGGAAACTTGATTCTAAAATACCATTCCAAATTTCTTTGCGTCATGCAAAACACTTCCTGCGATGTGCTTTACGATGAATTAAGGAAAAGAGTTAAAATGCACACGGGCATTCTTGGTGCTGTCACTTTTGACACTGCATAATTTCATAATTTTGGAGGAAACTGTAGCCAACTTAGAAAGACTCAGAGGACATGGAGGTCTGAGTAGGCACATGTATGTGACCTGTACGCGTGCATTTTTACTTGGACAGTGAGGGCAAGCCAGGAGGGAGCACCTTGGGGGATCCCAGAGGCTAAAAGCCATTGGCAGGAAGAGGCTTGGTACAGGACCTCACAAAAAATCTGCTTGATTGTTGCTCTGACCAATAGCAAAGAGAATGGCATCTCTTTCACCTAATCATCATTCACTCTGCAATATTTCACCGAACATATATCGTGTAAGAACCACAGAGGCAGGCAAAAGTGTGCGTTTGTAGATTAAGATGTAGCGCCTTTGACAGAGACTGCCTTGGCAATTCCATGAGGTCAAGTGTCTGTTGCTTCCTGCCCCAGAACAGCCCTTGTCAAGCTCACTTGGAGCTTTCCCTGCACTTCCTGAAGGGACCCAGCCAGTCCCAGAGCTGCCAGAAGTACACAGCAGTTTACACAATCCAGCTCCAGGCTGCTGGAGCCGCTCACGTGCCCAGCTGCTTGGACAGTGACACAGAAGCAGCTGTGCAAAGGCCACAGGCCTGACGGGCCACCCAGGAGCTCTCCTGAGACGGGAGAAGCCACAGCTCCAGCCCACCTGGCTACTGCAGGACATGGAGAGGTCAAGCTGGGAAGAACCTGGAGCCAATAAACCATCACCTTCTATACTGAACAGTGCAGATCAGAGCTTTGGGGGTGCGTTCTGGAGCCTGTCAACAGCGCCGTGAGCTAAGACTGGCATCTGACTTCGTGATTTTAGTTGGTTGGCCTGAGGACATTAAAAGATGGACTCGGACAAATATAAAGCTTAGTTCAAGTGGAAAGTATATATCTGAACATCTGTGTGATGGTATATGAGTTACTTAACTTCTCTGGGGGCCAGTGCCAGAGAGGTCTACTGTGGAAAGTAGTTAAAGAAATAAAACTAATCTTGAAGGTTTAGAGGAAAATGTATGTCCAGTAAATATTATATCTCCTAGACTATGGAAGGATCAATACAACTGACTGCATTGACCCTTATATTTGTTGTGTTTGTTGCTTTTTTTTTTTAAGAAAAGATTTATCTGTCCGTACAGAAGTGGGACACAAGCCAGAGGTGCAGGGGAGGTTAGCAGATTCACCAGAGACTGAGCGGGGAGCACAACAGGCAGATCGACGAAGTACACTGCTGAGGGGAGCAGCGGGCAAATCAGGAGAGGTCTACCATGCTATGTGGTCATCTCCCGGGCAGGCGGGAATCGAACTCATGCGGAAGTGGCTTTAGCTTCTTAGTGCTGTGTTTTAACAGGCTGCGCCACGAGGGAGGCCCATATCAATTTTGTAAATGGGACATTTTCTGTAATTTGTGTCTATTCTTGCCTTTTCAGTTCCATTTTAATTTCAGACACGTGAAAAAACTGACTTAAGTGTTAATCAGAGCATGTTATATTACTCGGCCAAACAAACCGAAAACGCAGCAACTTGCAGAAGATAGGAACTTATTTCTCTTGTCTGAAATAGAGCATAAGTGAATGGTCCAGCTGACCATAAGTGAGTGGTCCACACCACTGAGCAACTAGGCCCAAGCTGGACCCATCACAGGTTTCTGCCCACAGCAAACCCAAGTAGAGGACAAGTAGAAGGCAAACAAGATGCTTTAAACAAATAGTGTGGAAGTCAGAAAACACACCCACCCACATGCCCTGGACTCCATGAAGTTGCAAAGGAGCCTGAGGAATGAAGCATCTGGCTGGACAGACACATGCCCGGTAAAGCTCTATAGGTCTATGCAAGACAAATTGGGAAAAGAGAACAAGTATTTATGAGTCGGGAAATGGCATGCTGATGTTAAGTTCCAGTAAATACATCCTGCTTCTCCAATAATTTGGTTGGTTTTCCATGTACGTATGCTAGAATGAGTCGATTTGGTAAGGCAATTCTTTTAAGACTATGACAGGCTTTACGTTAAGACATGGCTTGAACAGAAATCCAGGAGTACATCTTCTGTTCCTGAAAACGCAATTATTTTTCCACCCTCTGTTTTTAGCAATCATTAATATTTGATTTTAAAAATCTCTATACATGCCAGTGTCCTTCCCTAAGAGTTCTTCTTCACATGGATCGGAATACCCATTATATACCTTAATAGCCCAAGGGTTTTAGCAGCGAGTGCACGCATATCAGATTGGTATTGAATAAATGTATAGGGACAAATATAGCAGTATAAATATATTGATAGCATACATTATGTATAGAGATAGATATGAACATATATACTAGTGAATTTATTTCTTTTTATTAAACCATGTTGATGTAACTTGCTAAGTCCATTTTGGGAGCAGTTACTAGATGCTGATGGTATGGACAGCTTCTTCTCAGTGAACACTGTAAATACTTTCAAATGCATTTATTCCCATATTGGGCATAGGCCTAATTTCCTAAATTATCTGAAAATAGTTTGCTGTTTACACAGCAAATAGTGATACTTGGGTTATGTCTGGGCTAAAAATTATAGTTCTGTATGGTCTGAAAGTTTTTTTTTTTTTTAAAGATTTATTTATTTATTTATTTATACAGAACTAGGGTACAGGCCAGAGATGCGGTGAGAGGATTCACCAGAGACAGAGTGGGGCGCAGAACAGACAGATGGATGAAGTACACTGCTGAGGGGAGCAGCGGGCGGGTCAGGAGAGGTCTGCCACGCCATGTGGATCTCCTCCGGGGCAGGCGGGGATCGAACTCATGCGGAAGTGGCTTAAGCTTCTTAGTGCAGTGCTTTAATCCACTGCACCACCAGGGAGGGCCCATGGTCTGAAAGTTTTTAATACCAGATACATTTTCCTTCTCTTAAATACCCACGCCATTTGTCTTCACTGCTAGCTGTCTTTAAAAGGCTTGTGATTCAAGTAAAGTTTGCAGGAATCTCTTACCTTCCTGAAGCAGTTTATGATAATTTTAAAGGGGTTTCTCTCCGCTTCCAACATACCAAGTTTGGTGATTGATTTATTGCAACTTCTCTTTTTCTGAAATTTTGATCTCTATCAAAAAAATTAAAAACTGCTGGTTTTGATTTTTGTTTCCCTGGCAAGTTGTCTTACTTTTTCTCCCTTTTCATTTTTCAGAAATGCTATCTTTACCTCATTCTGCTCTCTTCTTCCTCTGGCACTAATACTTTGGACTACTTTGTCCCAAAGTTCGGCTTTTGTTTTCTCAGCTATAATGCAATGAAATATCTCCCTCTAAATGTTTTGACCTAAACCAAATAAAATCTAGAACAAGGTTCACCTGTTTGTGTTACCATCGTATAGATCCAGGATAGCTGATGTATGACTATTTATAGTGATCTGTGTATTTTAGTAACACAGCTAAGCGTTCTTAGAATGTCTTTAACCATTTCAAAGGAGACATTTTAAATTGGCAAAAATTAATGGGTTCAGTGACTACTTAAACTATAATGAACTTAAAACAACTTGGTTATATTTATTCTGAACTATTTTCCAATCAAATTTATGGCACTCAATAAAGCCTCCCCATACTGCCTCAGTGAAGTAAAGCAAATTGTTCTATGTGCCTTTATATTACATTTATTATTCTGTATATATGTGTAGCTCTTAATCTATTGCTAGAACCTCAAATTACTCTGTACAACCTGTATACTCAAAAACAGTCTGCTGAAAGGAAAACATATCTTCACTCAATAACTTAACCGTCCATGTCACCAGAATTATAGTAAGCCTTGAAACATTGGCCAAAAAAGAATGAGTAAAACAGAATCTTTGCTTTCAAATACTTCATTATCTAATTGGGAGATGGGAAATTATTACAATCATTGTGATAAATGTGCTAAAGTGAATTGATCCTAGACTTAGCTGGTATAAAAATGCATCTTGAACTGTGTGTTTTAAAAGACAAAGCAATATTTTTCCAGGAAAAGAGAGACAGGATATAATGACAGATATCTGAGAACTAAGCACTGTAAAAAATAAAAACAGTATATTTTTAAGTAATTAAAATGATTATAAATATTAACTAATCACATCATTATGGTAAATGAAGATTGCCTTGCTGACTTGAAAAACATGGTGAAGGTGTTGTGATACACAGGGCAGCAAATACATGTCCAGAGTTGACATCAGAGCTTTTGCTGCTCACTCCAAATCTCCCACAATTTAGGTATCCCTTAAAAAGTGTGTCTTTCCTTGATAGGTTGTGTGTGAAGAGAATTTACACAGCTTATTGCTGTAGAATTGAAGACGTTTGTGATGATCTCTTCCTGTTTATCTCTCTTTACACAAAAGGCATGGACGCTGAAGTCAGACAGTTCCCAGGAAAGTCAGGAAAAGGTCAGGAGTAGGTAGCTCACAGTGAGAATTAAATACGATAATTATCTGTATTACTCAGCATTCTCCAGGAAAAGGGAGAAGTGTGTATGTGTACATGTACACAGGCACACACATACAGAAATGAAGAGTTATTATAAAGCATTGACTTACACAACTACAGTGGTTAATACAGCCCAAGATTTGCAGGATGAGTTGGCCAGCAGGAACCCCAAGAATGTCAGTGATGCATATCCCATCCTAAATCAGGTCAGAGGAGCAGTGCCAAGGCTGGCCAGCTTTAGATGTGCTTCTGGAATACTCATGGTCCATCTGTCTTCAGCAACACCACTTCCATACACTCACACTCTTCCCCACAATCTGGCCCTTATCAAGATACTGGTCCTGGTTTTCAGGGATTTTGAAACATACTAATAGAATTTTCTTCTTTTCTGCTTTCAGTAGGTGTAGTCCTTCCTTAATTTCAATTCATCAAAAAATGCTTTAGTATAGTGGAAAAAAGGCTAGTATCAAAATATTATTTAAGATTTATTTATATTATGTATACAGAACTGGGGTACAGGCCAAAGGTGCAGGGGCAGTGAGAGGATGCACCAGAGACAGAGTGGGGAGCAGAACAGCAGATGGACTAAAGTACACTGCTGAGGGGAGCAGTGGGTGGGTCAGGAGTGGTCTGCCTTGCCACGTGGGTCACCTCCAGGGCGGGGATCAAACTCATGGATGTGGCTTTCGCTTCTTAGTGCTGTGCTTTAACCCACTGTACCACCAGGGAGGGACCCTCAAAATATTTTTATATAAATATTCGACTATATAATGGCCTAGGTTTTTGAAAGAAACTTGTAAAGCACTTACCCTAGTCTAAACTTTTCCTGAATTAAGTCCTCTTCATACTTGTGCACATATATTCCATTTTCAGAATAGCTCTGCAAATTCTCCTCAAGCAAACCCCAAGAAGGTGGAAGCTTCTTAATAAAGAAATTGCACTTACAGATGATCTACAATTTAATAAACTTCCATTTATAGTTAGTTACTAGGCATGTTCTATAATAGATATCTTCTATTTTAGTTGCTAATAAAGGCTATATCACTAAAAAAAAAAGTTTTCTGTGCAGGCTTTCAAACAATTAGATGATTTCCCCCTCCCCCCATCCCATAGAGACTGAAATCTTCTTTATTCATTCTGCAGACTGAAATGTTAATCTCACATTCACCAAAAGAAAGACCCAGACTAATATTTGCCCTACTTGCCCATTATCTAAGCATGCTGTGATTCAGTATAGTTGGCAAACAGAACTGACCATCACAAATCTAAAGTTCCTTGCACGATGATGATGGGATCTTATAAAATAGAAAATAATTAAAAGATAAGTAAAACCACAGATAAAAACAAACACAAATACCTGTTTTAACCATTCTTACATAGGGAACTGGGAAAAAAAAATACTATGAACACAAAATTAATTACTCCTGTAGAAGCTTAGGGTCACTTTGGGAGAGTAGATAGAAAGGTGAGACCGAAGAACTGATTTCAGGAATTTACTGTAAAATAAAATGATTTGACATTATTTTCCCAGGGGCAGGAGGCGCGCAATCAACCACAGCAAACCACAGAATGAGGAAATCAGCTTGTGGCCAACCCAAAGGACAACTTTCTAACCACATGCTGAGAAGCCCATTAAGGCGTAATTCTAGAGGCAACCCAGTGTGGAAATGAGAGGAGAAAATTGTGTCCTTCATAGTCTCTCACAGAAGACTCACACACTCAACAACACCCACAGTACAGGTAAGGGTAGCAAAAGCATGGAGGACTATTACAACTTCATTTCCCCAGGAGAAATAAAGGGAACTGCTAGTGGGGAGGCCACCCTGGACAGCAATGTGGCAGGGGGTATGTTTTCAACAGCTCCAACAGGACTTGAATGCAGGTGACATACTTTGTGTCAGGCACTATGTTGCTCTCACTGACAAGGTATTCCTATGACAACATCATCAAGTACAGGCATTTCTCTCACAAATGAAGATACTGGCCCCCAGAGATGAAGGTGAAAGTTGGTATCACCTATCTGGAGAACACAAGGTCTGAAATTCGAATGCACATCCACCCATTCCACAGTTGGAATAGTTCAAAGATATCTTCATAGCAGACATTTTGTTCCATGAAACATGACAGATTGAAAAGTAGATTTAAAAATCTCTTTGGAGACTGTAAGTTTGAAGATATCTGACCTTCTACATACTTGGTAAAATAAAAATTCATGTACATATTTTATCATCTGAATGTACAGCAAGGTTAAAAAAAAATCTTGCCCCAAGAAAGTAAAACTGTGCCCCTTACACTCACTATCTTGGTGAAAGGGGACATTTAGTATTTGTTCAGGAGAGAGTTAAAGAGATGGGGAGGAACTGGCTCCTTGTAATGTATTAAAAACAACAATGAGGTAGAGTAAAATACTTCCTATTCAAAGATGGATATGGACACTGGACAGACTGATGTAAGTATCGGTGGAGTCATTGACTAGATAAGGGGCTTTGAGGAGTTATTTAGTTTTTCCAATACTCAGTATTCCCAGAAGGGAAATGTAATAAATAAATGATCGTGAAATGTGCTGTGAGAACAGAATAAAATCGTTTTTATAACATGCTTAGTTGCACTCAGCATATCATACTAAAATGAAATGCTAAATGATAATTATAATAATAATTCCTGTTTGATTAATTTAATTGGCTGTATTATCAGAACAATTGTGTTCATCTTTTTTCTCAGACTACTATGGAAATATTTTGTTCCATTTAATCTTCCTAAAAAGATGCAACTTTATCAAAATATATTAGACATCACACTTTAGATAACTGTATGTCTCTTTGGGAATAAAGAAACACTGTCTTATTTTTTACAAAGCTAATAAAAAGAACTTCTAGAAAGGGTGAACAGCTCAGTTTTATAGATTCCAGTCCTCTCCTTAGTAGTATTTTGTTAAAATAAACCCTTTTCCCACAGGAAAACCTGTCAGAAAATCCAACTTCTCCCCAGTTATTATTTAATACCATTTCCCTTTTTTGTGGCCCCACCAAATAAATCATTACCACTTACAGAAAATAATGACTGTCTAGAAACTATGGCTGGTATGAAAAATACCGTAATTATAATGTTAGTAATAATGGTTGACACTTCTTTTTATATTCAGTCAATTTGAAGTAACATTATTACCTTTATATAACATACTTTACATAACATGACACAATTCTAGAGATGGAGAATAGTTCAGTAGTTGCCAGGGGTTAGTAGTGCTGGATAGCAGTGGGGTTGGAGGTCTATGTACAGTTCCAGAAAGTCAATATAATGTCGTCCTCAAGGTGATGGTGATGGTGATGACGTTGTTCTGTTTCTTGACTGTGGTCGTGGCTACGTGAACCTGTATCTATGATAAAATTGCATATAACTAAAAGCTCGCTCTCGCTCTCTCTCTCACACACAGTGAATTTAATATAATTTGAATAAAATTGGTGGGTTTCTATCACTGTCAATTCCTGGATTGTATTACTGTGCTATCAAATTTAACAAAGCCATTATTGGGGGTCTCTGTATTATGTCACATACAACGTGTAATTTTACAATTTTCTGAAAACATAAAATCGAATTAGGAAAATATAATTCAAAGTCTTTTATTTACCTTGATGCTGAGGCACACACACAGAGGTCAATAACCTCTTGAGACAGGAAAGAGAGATTTTCCAAGGCCACTGATATACATTTTAATAACACTCTGGACTCTGTCCAACATCTAGCTAGAAATTTCTGACTTTTTAAAAGACCAGTAAGTCATACAGAATCTGAACCCACCACCTTGAGACAAACAAGTTAGACATGTGGACGTGTTGGATTTGCCATTTGATGAATGAGGAGAAACTTGTCCAGGAAGACTAGGAGCAGTCTGACTGAGTACAGTTTCTTGAGCACACCCAGGGGGAAAATGAAGTCATTGTTATCTGATGTGACACCGAGAGCCTGCCTGGTGAGCTTGCCACCAACGACGGCTGTCCACAGGCAGAGTCTGGGATCAATTAAGGTGCCATGAACTCCTAACCTATGTGAACTGTCACGGTTGAGTCCTGGCCTGGACGTTGAGTTTCCAGAGGTCAATCACTGCTTTCCACAGACAAGTAGGCGCTTGCCTCTTTTTCTACCTATGCTGACTGAGCTTGTCTTTGAAATCCTAAAGATGAGAAAATTCCCTCTCCCCATATTTCTAGAATAGGGAAGTAAAAAATGAGTTGAGTCTTATTCAAGAATGAACCTCTTTTATCTAGGCAGTGAATGACATTCAATAGATGCTCAATATATTCTTATCAGATATTAGTTTACATTTCAGAGGAGTTCCAGCTTCCAATTTATAAGCCAGAGCAAATGCAATATTGGCCATCAAATTGGTAAATGTTTATCATGTATCCTACATTGTCTTTACATGTTCAGTATCATTCCTCTCACACAAGCTGTGCAATAGATGGTATTTTAATGTTTTTATAATAATTATGCAATATGTAATAAATGTTCAAATGTTCAAATGTGCCAGTGAGGCACAGACAGGTTGAACAACATCCATGGTCACACACTGTTAAGTGGCAAAATTGGATGCAGGTATAGGCAGAGCAATCTCAGTGGTTAGACAGAACTTTCATAAATTTCTAAAGATAAAAATTGCACTTTAGCAGCTGCTAGGACTACATAAAGCTGGGATGAAGTAATGGTGAATAAGGCATAGTTTCTGTACAACTGCAGTTTGATAGTTACATACATGCAAGGCACTATTACCTCCGATTACTGAGTAAGAGTGTCATTCGCTAGACACAAGTACATATTCAACACTGAAAGGATCCATCCTGGTTTGGAGCTTAACAAAAATCTCACATAAAATTTCAAAAAGTGCTCCTCAGCTCTTTTAATGTTCATAAAACCCCATGAAATGGAAATGGTCAGCCCTTATTTATTAAATGAGAAAATGGGATTGACCTGGCTAAGTAGCTTGAAAGGATACCTCATTTAGTTAAGTGTTGAAATTTATCTCAAGTTTTACCTGTATGTCACTCTTGGGGTACTGCTGAATCTTGTTCCCAGTGTCAACCTTACATCAGCAAAATTTTTAATTCATTTGTAAGATCTGACTATGATTAACAATGCTAAGTTTGCTGAAGTATGATTTGCTCATCTATAATATAAAGCTAGTAATAAAAACTTACACTTTCTGTCTCAATAGGTTGACATGAGATAATATAGGAGAATAGGTCTTGTTAACTGTAAACTTATAGGCACATTTAAGTAGCTAGGATGGTTATTTTTTTTTTTCAGAATCATTTTTACTTCCAGAAAACAGTGACGAAATGGGAGGCTTGTTGGATTATAATTTGGGGGCACTATACATTCAATTTTGAATTTGATTATTTATTTTTTCACTCATTTATTCAATAAGTAAATTTTTGAAAGCCCTGTATATGAAATGACCACAGTAGACCCTGTAGGAAATGCAAGGTAATAATAACTTGTATGTATGTAAACTGTCAAACTGTACTTGTACAGAAACTATGCCTATCCACCATTATATGCCTATGTGTAGTCCTAGTAGCTGCTTATGAGCAGCTTTTATCTTTAGAAGTTTATGAAAAGTGTCAAAAGATAGAAATATAGAAAATAAGTATTATGAGCCAAAATAGTGCTTCTATAGGTACATCATTGAGGAAATGTGGGTAAACAGAAACTTCCTAGTCCATTTGTAGATGAAGTAGGATTTACCCTAGATAATAAAGACTGAAATTATTAGGAAAAGTGATTTCTTAAATTTAACCTTTTCAGTAAATTCTTCTGTCTAGAAATTAGATTCTGATCCCTTAGGTTGGGCTGTGGCCATAAAAACTTTTTTTTTTAAGACATGAACTTATGACTGGCCATAAGATCAGGTAAATTTGAGGTCTATTGCAATAGAAAGGTGAAAGCTATCCCCTCACTTTTTAGATGACTTTAAGGTTTCATAGGATCACAGTGGATCACAGTTTATCTTAGATTTCCTTAGTAAATGTTTGTATTTTTTTATCCTTCACAAATCTTTCCTAACAATGTGCCATGTTCTTTCCTCACAACTTTCTATATAACTTGTGTTTGAGGAAGATGTTGTCTTTGAAGAAAACATTGCTGCTCTAGTGTCGGAGTTAAACCTAAGGAATATCTCAATTTCAAATGAGAAAATATAATAAATAGGGCCTCTCTGCTGCCACAGGGGTTACAGTCTCAGCATTATCAAGTTATTGTCAGCCACTGTGGCACAAGTTCAATCCCCAGTCAGGCTGCTGAAAGACATGGCGCAGCAGACCTCTCCTGTCTAAACTGCTGCCTCCCTCAGTAGTGTATTTCAGTACATCTGCCTGTTTTGGTCCCACTCTGTCTCTGGTGAATGCTCTTACCCTTTACAACTCTGTCCTACACTCCAGTTCTTGCATGCATAAATAAATAAAAACAAATCTTTATAAAAGTAAATACAAATAAACTTCTTAAAATGAACTTAAAAAATACATAAGACTCATAATTTACATGGTGACATGATCTGGATATGAAATAGGCAAAAAAAAAAAAAAAAGACAAAGACCATAATAATACCTGTTGAGATCTTGGTTGATTTCACAATCCTGAGGATTTAATGGGCATTGAGTAGTATTTCTTTTACAGTTCACCTTATGGCAATATGCAAGAAAATACTAAGGTCTTCTATTAAAATAGTAGTGTGTGGTAAAAAGATATATTGACAAATTTTTATACATTTAATTTTTACATAAAATGTTTCCTTCTTTAAGTCTTCCTACTTTTCTATTGATATAACATTGGTTTATAGTATATAGTTTCATTAATGTTGATCACCCAGTTATAGTGAATAAATGTTAGCTAAAAATATAAAAATTCCTAACTATTGAAAATCATATATTTACTGACTTCGAGGATCTATTATGCAACCAAAATGATTACAAACTGGCTGTATGCTGAAATTTGAATCATAGCATACATTTATCAATCATTTGTTAGTTCAACTGGCAAATAATCTGAATTTATTAAATTGCTTATGGAATCACAAACTTCATTGGAATTTACACTGACACTAGTAGTGATGGAAATAGACAAATAGAAGACTTTATCACCTTGCTTTTGTGGGCAAGGACAATATAGAAAACTTTTGATAAAGAGTTCAAGTTAGGCAAAAATAACTGAAAAGTATGAGAAGGAAGACTTGGAGAACTGTGACATTATAAAGTATTTTTCCCCTTCCTTTCATCCCATTCAGAGAAAATAAACTCCCAGAAACTCGAAGCATTTGGGAAGGAAGCTTCAAAAATATATATAGGTTTAAGCACAAGAGTTAATGTTAGCACTTATCCACTTACAGTATGAGTTGGATCCAGTCACTTATCAGCATTCCATACAAATGGTTATAAATTTCAGAGTGGTGCTCATCCTTACCACTGCCCCTTATCAATTTCCCCAAACACACAGACACAGACACAGATGCGACACACACAAACACACACACACACACACACACACACACACACACCCTTCCTAGCTAGGCAGTGTGCTAGACTGTGGTTATTCAATATGTCATGGCTCTCACAGTCTGTACATGAATTTAGCCAATTAAATCAATTATAAAGACTGTGATAGGGTTATCCAGAGAAGTCTATGACTTCATAGCTTACAACAAATTCATGACTTTGCAAAATCACTTTACTGAACCACATTGGATTGGAAGAATGAATGGATTTAAAAAGAAAATTCTATGTAGTTATGTTTGAAACTGCTAATAGTGTAGGGCTATTTATGAGCAAACATAAATGTTTTCTGTTCAATCCAACAGGTGCTATTTAATACCCACACGACGAGGGCCTTTCAGATTCTTGGCATCTTTGAAGTAACCACCAATTCTCTGTAGGAAGAAATGTATTCTCTAGAGCTGTTTTTTCCAATAACATTTATTTTAGCAATTAACTGCTTAGTCTGCTGTGAAAATACAACTTTGCTGATTAGGCAACCAGCCCAGTCAAACATTGTTTCGGGTTATAATTATAGCTATTTAATTGTTCAACAATCTCATAATAGTTGCAAAAGAATCCCAGTTTGTTTACATGTAGCAATTTAAAACTTGCTTTCTTCTCTTCATCTATTTTTCATCTTTAAGGAGAACTGAGGATAATCTAGCTTAAGGACCCAGAATACAATTAAGACCCCTATAAAAGGCACTGAACTAGAGGGCTTGCTTTTGGTTAAAATAGGGAGCTGTTGCCATGATTTATTTTAATTTGATAAACAGAGAGAGCTGTTCTGTTCTGAGACTTCTTTCCCCCCACTCAGAAAAGGGGTGTTTATGTACAGCTGTGGGGAATTATTCACAAGAGGTTTAAACAGTGGAAAAAGAAAACATCCTCTTCACTTTTTGGATCCACCCAGCCCACCAAGGTTTACAAACTCAGCCAATGGAAAGATAGATTACGGTTCACTGAAAACTCCCCTTGGAAATGGAAACCCAGCATCCATCTGGACAGCTACAAGATCTGAAGGACTGACAGCAGCATTAGCAGCACCAGGGGATGGCAGGGCAGAAGGCTTTGAAAAGGCTTTCCTTTAGAGACAGTCTGTAGGTTAGAGAAGAACATGAAAAGAGCCAGTGTCCAGGGTTGTATAGAAATGCACAATGGAAGGAAAACTATGGATTGGAATATGGTTTTCGCAAGTTTTTATTCAACTGCCTCTTAGCCAATAAATAAAATTTTGATTTTCTTACTCTTATTTCATGCTAAGTTCAGATAAAAGGTAGGGTGATCTCTTCTTTTGATTTTACCTTCAACACAGGCACTCTTTTTCTGTGCATTTTATTTAATGACTCCAGTCTGTGCAAAAATAGAGGCAGAGAATTTAACTATGTGGGGAAATTGGTTAAACCACTTCAGAGTAAACTTGTTTAATAACAACTTGAATTCAGTGGTTAAATTTTTAATCAATCAATCATTAGGTATGCTGTTATTATTTCAAATTGAACAGCAAGAGTAGTGATTTGTGGGTTATTCTTAAATATACTGTGTTGATTCACTTGCTAGGACCCATAGGGAAACACAGCTAATGTCATGAGAAGGATAGATTTTGAGCTTTGAGAATATGCATTATTTGTGGTTTCCATTGCTTTTAAGTATTCATGACTTTTTTGAGAACCGAGTCATGGAATAGAGTTCTGAGGTTATCTAATAAAAATAAAACAAGGGCTTCCCTCATGGCATGAGGGATTAAAGCTCAGCACTATGAAGTTATCCACAGCCATTGCAGCTCGAGTTCAATCCGCAGCCATGGAGGTGACCCACATGACACAGCAGGCCTCTCCTATCTCCCCATTGCTCTCCTCAGCAATGTGTTTCAGTCGATCTGCCTGTTCTATTTCCCATTCTGTCTCTGGTGAATCCTCTCACACCCCCATACCTTTGTCCTGTACTCTAGTTCTTACATGCACAAATAAGTAAATCTTTTAAAAAAATGAAATTATTCAAGGTTAATAAATATATATTATTATGAAAGTGTAGAATCACATTGGGATATATAACATTATATTTTACTTACTAGAGTTAAAAAAGAAAAACTTAAAAAAAATCTTTGTTTCTTTGAATGAAATTCAAAAAAGTGACTTCTATCAAACTGTTTTATGTAAAGCAAGCTGTCATGAGTATATGTTTCTGGGGAAAAAATACGTAAAGAGAGTGTTTCTGTATGCATGACTTAATAAGTTAAGCTTCATTAAATCTTCCTTTAACATTGATTGAATATAGCAGTTCAACGAATAATACAACATAGAATTCTTTAAAACACTAGTATGTTGGCTTTAAATGTTTTCTTCAATTGCCATGAAGATGTCAATTCAGGGACAAAATTCTTAATTTGTCTCTGTGTCTGTGCCATATTGAATTTTTAAGTTTTCTTAAAATTCACCACTTCTAACACACCTAATTTTGTAAGTGACATAAGTATAAGCTCAAAATATGTCATTCCAAATTAAATTTCTAAATGAACTTTGGATATTACACCTAAATATGATGACTGCGTTTATTAGTGGTAAACTCAGTTGCTAGGTCACATACCCATGATTTGCAATTAGAACCTCTCAACTGATTCTTAGGTTGAACAGTTTTCTTGTTGGAAAAATTCTCCCCTGATTAACCAGTTCTTTTACCCTTAAAATATAACTTCCAAGAACTTCATTATGCCTATTTAACACAAAAGGGTTTTCTTTTTCAGCGCAGAGATAATGATGAGGTAGAGAGGGACTGAAATCAAGTGTAATCAGCAACGGTGGTTACAAAGACCCCATAAAGTAGTTTGGATTTCCATAATCTTTCATTTAAAAATAACAAACACTTGGTATTTATTAATTTAGTTTATATATATTTTTAAAAAGAATAGATAAGCACTGTGAACCACATATGACATAATTGGGGAGCTCGTTTATAAAAACCAGAAGTCATTCCATGAGAAGATTCAAGAAAATGTTTGCTTTATTTAAATTAGCCCAAAGTTCAAGTAGAGAGATATTTATTCAATTTTCTAAAGGGAAATAGAATCAAACCTTTAGTTTCAGTTTCTGGGGTTTTTGTTGTAAGAACAAAATGGCTTCGCGAGACCATTCTCCCTCCTGCTCTCCCTACTTCAGGCCAAGATTTCTTTCATGATAAATTTGTTTTCTTAGTTGTGTAAGTATGTTTGTAAACTTAGTCTCCATAACATAATTGACAGAAAAACTTTACAAACACAAATTGTGAGACCACTTCAAAGGTCATCTCTTGAGTGAGTTTCCAGGAGTGTGTGTACCAGAGGTTACCTAACTCGATGCCATCTTTACTGTTTGAGTCTCTGACTAACTGGAACCGGACCCCCCCCCCCAGAGGAACTCTCAAGGTTATTATAATACAAATGCCACAAGGAAGAGTTTCTTTTATGTTGAGGAAAACTTAACTTATTAGGATACTGACCACAACACAAGGAAAAACTGCTTGAACTAACTCTGGTGTGTAAAACGGGAGCCTGTACACATCAGAATCCCCACTAGTGTTCTGTATTATAAGTTAGATGGGTAATGAACTTGTAGCAGAATGAGAACTTGCACAGCACATATAATGCACAATGCTTTTTACTACTCTGCAAACAAGGGTAGACTAGTTAGGAGAAAATCAACTGTACTCTAAATTGCACATGCCTTCCAAATGCCGATACTACAATATATAAGTGTATATATACATGGACATATTATATATACACACACACGCGCACACTATATAAAAGTGTTACATATAAGTATGTGTATTTTAAATGCACATAGTATATTCTACAGGTGCCAGGGTTTTTTTCCTTCTTCTTTGGGAAACTAGTTGTACTGTCTAAGACTTGTAGCTTCATCCTTGGAAAAAACCAACAGTGTACCTTAGTGATGTGTGGTGAGACTTAACCCCAACTGCTAAAAAAATTGGGTTGAGTCAAAGCCAGTTTTATTACCAAAGAACTCTGTGCATATTTATTAATTCTAGTGGAGCTACCCAGCAAGACCTTGACATAAAGAAACGCACACCATGAGAAGCAAGAACTATAGCCATCCCCTCCTTTCTGTGAATTAGCCACTTGTCACTCCTCAGAACAGTGTTCACAATGCTACGCTCCCTGGTCACTTTTCACACACACATCCCAAGTAAAAGACAAAATGATTTAAATACAAGTGCATTATACTACAAACAATTCCTTACCCAGGAAAACTCAGAAATTAAACCAAAGTGTTTATAGAGCTTACTACGAACACCATCAAAATTATCTTCACTTAGGCTTTCCCCTGTTGAGTCAACTCAATGGAGGTCTTTGGGCTTGATGGTAATTCTCTCTTAGCACACAGGTGATAACCTGAGTAAGTCCAGGTGCATTTTGTCAGTCATCACTCTGGCACCTCAAGTCAGTTTTGAAATCCTGGGAGATTTCCCTTCCAACATCAGGGAAAGTATCAGATGGTCCACTGATTTCTAAAAAGCACAAATTTCTCCAAATTCAACTGCCCTGGTCTGGTAGCTTTGTGTTTTTTCACCCTGTTGATAGAGGGGATGCTTTCTCTGGATGCTTCGGTGGTGCTCTTTTGGGGGTGTGCTTTCCCACTGGTTCATTTCTGTGCAGACCTTTTGGGTCAGATCAGGCTCTTTTACCTGAAACTGAAATCCTAGATGTCTTCTCCCACCAACTTGCTTCTCTGCTGCCCTTTGAAGAGTCACAGTCCAAGAGCAAAGGCCAGATGCTCCTCTGATGAACAACCAACCTTGCTGCTTTCATAGTCTCAAATGACACAGTTACTTTTAGTTTTACTACTCTTTTTTAAGTGATATCTTATTTTTTGCTTTATTTCAGTCTTACATGCTACAATGGCAGAGGGTCTATCCTACCTGGTGCATAGTAGCTGCTCAAAAACATCTGCATGAAAATGAGTAAATTTCATGTATAATAGTTGTAGAAAATGTATAAACTATCCCTGGCTTTCTGAAGAAAGTTAGGGAAGAAGGAAACTGGAATTTCAAGTGCTGGGCCTTCCATTATTGCCTCAACGTCTGTGCAAAGCTGCCTTTAAACTTGTACCTGATGTCAAGCACTTGTAGACCCAATTTGTGGCTCCTTCTGTGGTCACCCAGGATATGCAGATCTAGAAAAGATAACAGACCCAAGCCAAACAGAGGTAGTCTTTAAACAGAATTACCTTACCCTCAACTCTATGGGTTTAAAACAAATCCATTCATGGCTAGAAAATGAATATTATTTATCCAAAAGGTCACAGCTGTTGCACTCTCTTGAGAAAACACGAAGACAGACCTATCCATGCCAGGTTTTTCTGATTGCTTAACTTCAATGATTCAGAGATAAAAATCCCAAAATAGGCATTTATAAAGGCAAAGATGTGAGCAAGAAAAGACTCAGAACTGAGTTTGCTACTCACTGCTATTCATTCTCAGTCTACACCCCCTAAGCTATTTTTCTCTTATTTTGCCAGTTTGCCTAGGTGACAGTTTTGTGTCCATCAAAACAGTCACAGACATTTCATGTTCCATACACTCTGTTCTGTCTACACTGCAGGCTGGTTCCGAATACCAGAGTAAGGGCAGCACTGAGTCCCATAACGAATCCAGAAAACATAAGCTCTCAGATAAAAGATGAAAAGAAAGAAAGACAGGAATATATCTTTTCCCAGGAATATCTACATCTCTTCAGAACCAGTTTTCAAAGTGGATTTTCATTGAATAGGGTTGGAATCTGCCAACAGGCTGCTAAGATATAATACAGTACTCACAATTCTCCAAGAAAGGATCCAAGATGTGCTGTCTCTCCCCACTTTCCCAGAGATGGGTAGGCCAAGAGGAAGGGGTGAAGGAAAGTGGGCAAAAGATTGTTGGAGCAGGAGAGAACTTGCTGGATTCTATCCAGTCATTTTCAAAGGATAACCTCTTCCAAACAGAGCAAACCTTCAGCGGGAGATTATGCAAAGCCCCTGTTTCCCAGCACCCTGAAAACCTGCCACCCCCCACTCCCCACTCATTCAGATGGGAGGATTAAGAAAGCTGGGGGGAAATGAAAGCACCTATTTATCAGGAGCCCACGTCAGGAATTGCTCTTCTGGGTTGAGTCCTATGGCTACCACGGTGGTGTGATCGTCTCTTACTTTTCTTTCCTTTAGAATGGGGGGAGTGCCTCGTATTATCGAACGATTCTATTTATTTTTCCAGAAAGGATGCTTAATTGTGTAAGTCCTGGCTAGGTCTCCTTTGCCAAATGATAGAAATCAGAGTTGGAAAAGACCTATTAGGTCATTTTCTCCCGACTCTTGCCAGTGAGAATTTTGCCTCTAAAATGCAAGATGAAGTGTCCACCCCATCCCTAGGGAGATTCGCTACCACAATCCAATTAATGCACTCTGCCAGCACACTCTCCCTGACACTCAATTTACATTTTAATATAATTGCTTTTCTTAATTCCATACTCACAAATGAAGTGCTGTTGACTCTCTCTTACTGTTTTCAAATTTTAATCCATTAAGTCCTTTTTCTTATTTTTTCCCCAAATACACTCATTCATTTTGGTTATTTTTTCCTAGACTCTTTAGTTTACTTGTTCACATTTATTATTCTTTGCACAGCTCTGTATCTCTTTGATTCAAAGACAATGAAGGCTTCTAATTTCTCAACTTGGCACATCTCACTAATGAGCATGCACACAGTGGAATTAAGCAGAGAATGGAGACACTTTAATGTTTTCATAAAATTCAGCCTTCCTTCCTATTTTGTTTCTGTCTTCCACAAGTTTCTGGAAGAGCAATTAGTGCTGGAGATATACAAGCAATTTCCAGTGTCTCAGCTTTTCAGCTCAGTGTGTGAGTGTTTGCACGTGCCAAATTTTCCTTTGTGGAAATCTAGTTCAGATGATCAGGTGAGGTAAAATAGAAATAAAAAGTAGGAGGAGCAGAAGAACACTAAAATAATGAACTTAGGGTTTGAAGAAACTCAGCCTCCCACCAGGCCCAGGGCTACTGTGTTGGCAATATTGGCGGGGGACACATGTGGCAGGTTTCTCTCTACCTCAGCTCTTTGCTCTCCTGGCAGTTTATTTCTTCATTGCCTAAGACCCAGTCTCTCTCCCCACCTCTCCTTCCCTCCATCTTGATTCGCTATCTGCATGATGACATTTGCCAGTTCCCATGCACGCCGGTCTCTCCAGGTCAGTAGGTCTAAGAGAAGTGTCTCTGATTCTTCAGGTCTTTGTGCAATGAGTTATATTCCTTCTAAACAAGGAGGGGACATGAATGATGGATCTCAGTCAAACCAACAGACAACTAATCAACCAGCCAACAGTAATCATTAAACTTCAGTAATCATACCACTCAATATACTCAAGACATTACTTTGCTCTTAGAGCTTGTGTTTTTGAACAAAAAAAAAAAAGTGAAAGAACATTATAAAACTGACTCTGAAACTACCCCTCAACTTTTCTTTTTGACTTTCCCCAATGTGTGAAAATGTTGTGACTACAACACACTAAATACCTGAACAGAGTAGACATAAGTTCAACAACTGAACACTTTGCCTGCATTTCCAGACATATAAATACTTAGAAGAGTACACATCAATAAAATATGGTTTGATTTTTTCATCTAGTTGTTTACTGTCACACTAAGACATGAATATGATTATGAATGTGGTATATACTAAACTGTGGAATTTCCTACAAAACAGTCATTCCTTGCACTGAGGTTGAGCTCTATTATTCAGGAAAATTCTTTGAGGGTAATAATATCATAACAAGAAAAATAACCTCAAAGTTTTATTTGAAGACTTTGGCATACATTTTAATTATAGAGCTACTCAAAAATATCCTAAAGAAAAATACAGGTGTAAACATTTCCATGTAACTCTTGAGGAAACTGAGACATAAACAGAACCATAATTTAGTCCTGGACACACAGTTAGTACCCACAGCTAGTACACGATGAAGAAGGAATGATATGTTATTTTTTTTTTATTCATTAATGCTGGGTGTGTCAAAATTACCTCAGCATTTCCCAGAAGATTGAGTTCACTTTGACTCTGCCTTAGGAGATCAATAGTCATTAGTTTCCTTCTCAATTTTCTCACTTTCAGATCCATGTATTGAAATATCAAAGACTTGTAACCTCCTGCCCTGTAAATATCATCAATGATTCACTGTCATCAGGGACAGTTCTAACCTAATAGCCATGGCTGTTGTCTTGAACTCATGCAGTTTTCTTGTCTTGGGTCCATCAAGAACATTCAGGAGTGAGCCCTAGATCCAGAAAATACGATTAATCTTGTTTTACTAGCATCTTTCATTTTCAAGAATTTAGCTGATCCTATGCAGATACTATGAGTAATGAAGAGACTACTTTGCTGCTCTATTCTGCTTGCTTCATGCTTTTCTCTCCTTTTATTCATTTTTTTTATTTAAACTTTTCTTAATTTTTATTTTGTACAGGTGACATTGCTTTACAACACTATCTATGATTTAGAGGAGTAAGATCACACCCTTGAGGTATATGTCATTTATTCAAGTCAATCTGAAGAGATCTTAGGAAACTCAAAGTCTCAGTCCAGATTCCACTGTCTCTACCTTGCAGAGATCTCAGGTATTAGCTTTCAAGAATTATGAACATTAAAAAAAATCAGAGAAAATTTATATTTATATATATGTGTGTATGTATATGTATATAGAGAGATATATATGGAAATATGGAGTAAGGAGGACATATATTAATGTGAGAAGGTACATTTCTTTTCAATTTAAGAAGTTTCCATTTACATTTCTACCTGCAGAGACACATAGTCGTGCATCTTGATGGTGATACTCTCTGTCCTCTGAATGGTCCCAGAGTGACCTTTTAGTTATGTAAACAAAGGACAGTTTGCTCTGGGGGCTCAGAATGTCTATAAAAGGACTATTTGTTTGTGGGTCATAAGGCTAATTGGAAGCTGTCTCTGTGATTCAATGTTAGAGAAGGTTCTCATGGTGAATGAGGCCCCCTGATTAGAAGGACACCATGACAAAGAGAAACTCCCATGAAAGAAGTATGTCCATGTCCAAGGACCAGCATGTATTTGCAGTTTGAAGCTATTTGGCTGAGCAAATGAAGGTAAAGAAAAGTGATAAACCCATACTAGAGATCTGGGGCAGCAAAGGCAAGGCAGTGGCGTCTGGGCAAACAGCCATCAGACTGGACACAGGTAACCTTCAGTCATTGTTTCATGGGGAGTGAAGGAGACATGCTTGCTCCTTAACTCACTGGACATTTGCAGCATTCTCGTTTAACCAACTCTTTATTGAGAACTGGCCTTTTTAGTATGGAGGAGGCCATATTCCCCTGGAGTTTTGAGAAGTCTGAAGGGTAAGGTTGGAGTTAAGATAGAAATCTCAAGAAGAAGAGACTAGGCTTGTCATATTAATGACAGAATGATGGCCAAGAGATTAACTAAAAGGTGAAGTAAAATTGGAATGATGGTAACCACAGACTAATGAAATTAGTCTGGTCATGGTCTGTCTTTGTGGCTTATCACTAGCTTTTGTCTGTCATGCTATAAGAACAACCTCCAAATCTCAGTGGATTGTGGCAATTAAGTTCTAAGCTTCACTTACTCTGCATGTCAGTTCAAGTCAGCTGGAACTCTGGGATAGTCTGTGGCTCTATACCAGGTAGCCCACCTCTTTTGAGATGTAGATGAAGGGGGAATAGAAACTATTTGAATAATGGTGACCATATTATGTTCCTTAATGCGTCTGCATACATGGCACACAAGTCATGTCTGCATGCATCTCATTCACAGGTTAGCAGAAATCACCTGGCCAAGCCTACATGGAGTAACCAGTATATTTCTCCCACAAGTTGTACATGCATATCTCATGGCAAGAGAAACTAATGCGTAGTCTTACCAGGAAGGTAGCAAATAATAGGAAAGAGGATATGAGTTAGTCCCTGAAGAGTATAAATTCTAAACAGTTCAAATAGTTGATTTTTGTTTTTGCTGCATTGTATTTATGAGAAAGAGAAATAAAATATATATTTTCTTGGGACCTCCCAGGTGGCTGAGGGGTTAAGTCTCAGTGCTATTACCTCTAAGGCCCTAAGGCTTCTTCATTCACCAGCCAGAGAACTAACCCACATGGCACAGCAGACCTCTCCTGTCTCACCCACTGCTCCCCTCAGCAGTGTGTTTCAGTAGATCCGCCTGTTCTACTCCCCACTCTGTCTCTGGTGAATCACCGCACTCCCCAAATCTCTGATCTACACTCCAGTTTTTCTAAACTAAACTAGAAAACTAAACTAAACAACAACAGCAAAAATACATCCTCTCGAATAGATTGCAGGATGTGGTTGGAGAGATACATACCAGCAGATACTGTCTCCATCCTACAATGGGATGATTTCACCATGCATGAGCTGTCCCTGAGGGTCCTCCTAGATATTTAAAATCTCCATGTATGGTTGTCCTTGTCCATAGTGGTGAGATGAAATGCCCATATTGTGTTTGCCAATGAGGTTTAATGGAATGAGCATTCTTCACCACAAATTTAAGTGATTCACAAAGAAAATAGTCTTCTCTTTAGTAAATTAACTGCCATTTCCAATCCAATAACATGTTTTAAACTTAGGTTAACTTTTTAAGGTTATTGCTCATAAAAGGACATTTGAAAGATGTATTATTGGTTCCCTGGCATCCAACTTGGTACATTGTTGGTGGTGTGCAGATTTTTGTCAAAGTTGCATTTTCCTATTTTATTGAGTTATTCCTAACTCTGGTCTTCAAAAATGCAAGGCCTGTGCAGATGCTATTATTAACATAAGCCAGCGTTTTGTGTTGGTAGATACTCAAAATGCAGATCAAGTAAATACCTTTAATACACTAACCTAACTTTGTTATGATTATATTAAGAGTGTCTCCTTATATTTGAAAGTATTTCAGAGTTGAAGCATTAGTTAGAGCTGTGCCACGCCATGAGAAATTGTTAAGACTTTAAAAATATAAACATTCAAAAACAAAACTTACCAAATTTTTTCTCTGCAAAATTTAATGTGTAGGAGAAAATTTGAGTTCTTTATACTCAAGAATTATATGTACACATATGATAAATAAATGTAATTATGTTACTATATCCCATCTTTATTAATTTTTTTTAAAGATTTCTTTATTTATGCATACAGAACTGGGGTACAGGCCAGAGATGCGGAAGGTGAGAGGCTTCACCAGAGACAGAGTGGGGAACAGAACAGGCAGATCAACGAAGTACACTGCTGAGGGGAGCAGCGGGCGGGTCAGGAGAAGTCTGCCAC
>NW_004567110.1:12582023-12604069 GCF_000260355.1 Condylura cristata | reverse complement strand
ACGAAGTACACTGCTGAGGGGAGCAGCGGGCGGGTCAGGAGAAGTCTGCCACACCATGTGGTCACCTCCGGGGTAGGCGGGAGTCGAACTCATGCGGAAGCGGCTTTAGATTCTCAGTGCTGTGCTTTAACCTGCTGCGCCACCAGGGAGGGCCCCTTTATTAACTTTTTAAAAGATTTATGTATTTATTCATATAGAACTGGGGTACAGGCCAGCGATGCGGAGGGTGAGAGGATTCACCAGAGACAGAAGAGCGAGGAGCGGAACAGGCAGATCTATGAAGTACACTGCTGAGGGGAGCAGCGAGTGGGTCAGGAGAGGTCTGCTGCACCATGTGGATCTTCTCCGGGGCAGGTGGGAATTCAACTCATGCGGAAGTGACTTTAGCTTCTTAGTGCTGTGCTTTAACCCGCTGCGCCACCAGGGAGGGCCCTCCATCCTTATTAATTTTTATTTCAACTATAATAGACATAATGTTATTACATTGTTACCTTTTGCAAGCATCTTTTCATTGAATAAAAAAATTTGGTGTTGACTAGAGCATTTGCTAAAACAATTTTACAAATGTAGGTTCTTGATTTTGGAAAAATACATATAGTATGGCCCTCCCTGGTGGTGCAGCGGGTTAAAGAGCAGCACTTAGAAGCTAAAGCCACTTCAGCATGAGTTCGATCCCCACCTGCCCAGGAGGTGACCACATGGCTCGGCAGACCCCTCTGCCCCGCCCGCTGCTCCCCTCAGCAATGTACTTCATCAGTTGGCCTGTGCAGCTCCCCACTCTGTCTCTGGTGAATCCTCTTACCATCCCTGCACCTCTCCTGTACCCCAGTTCTTTGTGCATAAATAAATACATCTTTAAATATATATATAGAAGAATTAATGTTGCCAGAGATTGCAGCTACCACCATCTTTGACATCACTCTCTCTCTCTCTCTCTAACTTATATGATACTTCTATTTTTATTTTGAAAAGTCCTCACTAAAACCTCTTTATTACCCTTCATGTCTATAGAAATTTTGTCCTCCAGGATCATTTTTCTTTTTAAAATAGAAAATGATATGTTTCCCAATGTCAGCAGAGCTAATTAGAAATGGAAATGGAGGAAGGTAATTCAACATACAGAAGTAAGGGTGCCTGGCTTAGCTAGACTTGCTGTTTAACAAAGTGACTGATGTTGGCACATCTGTCTTCCTCCTGCTTCCCAGCTCCTCCATGGGGCACAATATTCAAATTTGTGTACCAGTAAAATAACTAATTATTTCCTGATTTAAAATACCCATAATTTCATGATATAAATAAGTGTTTAATAGGCTATATTCAATGTTCAATCTGCAGATAGCTGCCAAAGCTACATTCTCTAAGGTTGTGATTGTATAGAGAGTTCTTAAGTAGATAAAAATGAATTTTTTTATTACTTATGCATAAAGAACTGGTGTGTAAGCCAGAGGTGCAGGCAAAAAGGGTGGTGAGAGGATTCACCAGAGACAGAGTGGGGAGCAGAACAGGCAGCTCTACTGAAATACACTGCTGAGGGGAAGCAGCCAGTGAAACATGAGTGGGGAGCAGAACAGGCAGCTCTACTGAAATACACTGCTGAGGGGAAGCAGCCCTGGGTCAGCTCCCTGGCTGGGAATGAGTTCCTGCTGCAGTGGCTACAATCCTAAGACTTAACCCGTTGAGCCCTGGAAGGCCCTCTTATGACTGTATTTGATTATAGTCTCCATGTTTTGGTGGTAATTATCTCATAGTTACTATTTGCAAATGATTTTAAACAATTAAAAAGTCACTGTATTGAAGTTTTTCATATATATTATTTTCTATTGAGCTTAGGATCTAGGTGCATTGAAATCTTTAAAATACATAAAGTTCTGAGTGATAAACAGGGCTATCTTCTCCTGGTAGATGATTCCAACACTCACACCCTCTACATACCAGGACAAAATAACCACCAGCATTTGCTCATCTCTGTTCTTTCTTTTAACCAGAGACCAACTACTCAGCATCATTAGAGTAAGTCCTTTTCTGTAAATCATAGGCTGAGAGCAATTTGTATTTTCATTTCCAGATTGTTCAGCCTCAGAGTTCCAGTCCCTTTGTATTGATCAATAAGACATATCCGAGAGAGCCCTGGATGTGTCCAGCCTTTCGTCACCAGTCCTGTGTGGGTTTGCTCTGACAGCATCCATGTGGGCTCCAGAGAAGGGCTGGATTGTTAAGGAGTCTAAGTATGAACCTTGGGCGGGACCCAAGTCCTCCAGATGTGCTTGCTTTCATATTCTCAATGTGAATTCAGGGAACTACCCTCTCTGGTGGAGGGAGATAACAAGGGTCTTTAGCGTCCTTGCGTAATCAGGAAACTGTGGTCATTTGAGTGGGGATGGAACAGTCTGCCTTGCTTTCCACCTACGCTCTGGCTAATAAGCATGGCAAGGCTGGCCTTTTAACGCTGGCCTACTTGGGGATTCTGAGATTGTTCTAAATCCTCACTATTTGTGCAAGGTCAGAGATTTTGGCTCCTTTACCTATGATTCTATGAGACAAATGAGCGATTTCTGACTATATAAGAAAATTATCTGAGGAAATAACTTATCAAATGAGTCAGTGTCTGAGCAGTACTTCCTCTTTCGGAAGACTTCTGAATCTGACATGCTGAAGTTTAGTGCTGGGAGAAAGTAGTTCAAACTAAATTCCTGTGGTCATTTCTTCCACTTTCAGGCAATGGGTCATTCAGTGTGGCTGGCAACTAGCCAGGCATTTTGCTTCGCTGTCTACACTATGTAGTGTACTCTTTCTAGGGCTTGTTCCCTACCAAAATGGGAACAGAGGCAAGATATAAAGACATCTTTAGTCACTTGCTCATAATCGTGGTGCTGATGCAGTGAGGAACCAAGTGAAATGAGTAGAAAACAATCTAGGGTCAGAAGAATTCTGCCTAGCCATTCTTTCTTTGGATTCCAAACAGTAAGTCTGATTTCAGTGTCATTAAGGTGTTAATTGACACACATCAATGAATATACTTTCTTAGAGTCTCTAAGCTTATTTTAACTATATTTCATTTGCTTAAGAAATAGTGCTGATCTTTTTTGTTTAGGTCAGCATATTTCATCCTTTTTCCTAGTCAGATACATCTGAATTGTATAATTCATCCTCACTCCTGCCATTCCCAGTCATCACGGCTGGGGGTGGGGTGGGGGGTGAGGTGCATGAGAGCCAGCACTTAAAAGCTGTATTAGAAATGTCTGTCACAGTTTGGGAAAGAAGTTTTCTTGGCCATATTTGTGTGAGCTGAAAAGTTTGGAGATTATCAAAATGCTCATTATTTGAGGATGTGACTCAGTAAATTATAGGATATATATATATAATTTATATATATAAATTATATATATAAATATATATATATAAATATATATGTGAATATATATGTGAATATATATATAATAATATATATATTATATAGAATTGTAAATATATGATATATATTTAATTCTATAAATTCTTTGTACTACTTTCTACTCTTAAAGTTATGCTTGCAAAGAACTTTTAATGCCATGGAGAAAAATATATAAATATAAAGAAGATGCAAAAAGAGTTATAAAAGGAGGATATTTTCCTATTTTCAGCCTAAGGTCATCCGGACAAACACAAAAGAATAGGAAGAAAGCCTGAAAGAAGTGCACCAAAATGACAATAGTAATTCCCTGCTCATTGGACTCGTGGTAGATTTCTATTTCTTTATGGTTCTCTTTGTCCAATAATCTGCCAAGAACTGACATATTTGATACCAGAATAACACTAAAAATGGAATAAAGGAAAGGAAAAAGTGCTTGAGGCAGAATTAGAGCTCGTGATTTCTGTCTCCCATGGTAGAAAGCTAGATCTGGGGGCGTTCTTTCATATTAAGTCAGCAGGACCACTTGCAGATAATCCTGTCACTTCTTCCATTGTTTCCACCATGCCCTTTTATTCAGCTTCTCCTTCAAAGTCAAGTAGACAGAGTTCGGCTTCCAACTCAGTTTACTTTCATCCCTATAGGCAAGGAGAGCTCTTATTGGAAGGAGAGTTCAGACATCTCTGGGAGTGCTCCATGTTCTCACAGTCTCATCTTGAACTGTTTTTAGACACTGCCTATTCATCGCAGGGGGAGATACTTAAAGATAGCCTTGTCTATCTTTGTTCCCATTGGTTGGCAGATGCCTCAGAAAAGGGACAGAAAAGCCCATCCACTCTTGGACCGTAAGCTAGCCATTCATGTATTGAAGTCACTGGAGGCTGAGGTAATGATAGCAACCATTCAAGTCGGCAGACAAGAACACTCTGTATGTAGTACACAAGACTGGCGTGATTTTCACTGGCCAATCCTCACATGGAAGACGTTATAAGACTCTGATTGGATAGGCTCTGACTGATTTTAAAGGGGCACGAGGTGGTCTGAGCCAGTGCCATGCTTCCAGATGGTGAGTCTCCTTTCTCTTTCAGTCTAAGTAAAATTTCAATTTCTAATTGCATTGACCTTCGGAATGAAGTGACTGAAACAAGTGGAGTGGTATGAAAATAAGTCACAATGAAAACTTATCAACATGATGAAAAACAATTCCAGTCTCCTTTTAAGGGATGAGATTTCAGTACCCCCAAATTTGTCTTTTGCCCATATGAAACTAAAATCACCATGATAAAAAGCTACTGGCAAGAAGTAAGTCCTGGAAACTGTTTTGTGTATCAGGATTAAAGGCTGACAATGTGGCCATTGAAAACATGCTGATTCTAGACATTTGGAATTAATGAGTTAATGATAGGAATAATCTTCTTTTTTGTTTTTTTTTTTTTTAGATTTTAAAATTCCAGTTACAAGCAGTTGTATTTTGGGGGAGTTTATCCACACACAACCTCAGATGGGCCACTACTGATTGGCTGACCTATACTCACATCTGGGAATTTGTCATGCCTGGAGAACCCAGGATCTCATTGACAGTCCAGGAGAAGTGGAATATACTTGATTTGAAAGACAGTTTTCCAGAGTGTCACTTAACATTTTATTAATAAAGTCCAAAAGAGATCTGACTATGGATTAGACAGTGCAGTTAGTAGATGAACCATGTATGAGTAGGCTTAAGTAGCACCTGTTAAATTCTTCTCTCAAAGGTGGAGAATTTCAGCTTAAATTGTCCAGGTATCAGCTAATGTTTCTTTTTTGCTCAGAAGATGAACTGAACTCACACACACTTTTCTTGAGATTATGATGATATCTGAGGCTTCTCCAACTTGTGTTTTATTTTCCTTTCAGGTTGATTTTGTTGTTTGTCCTAAATGAAGGTAATGGTGTGACTGGCAGATAACCAGGTGGATTTAAATAAATGGTGACACTCTAAGTCATCTTTCTCTGACTTTCAGCGATATTTGCTCTTCCATTTAAATCCCTCTGTGGTGCCTCGAAGGTTAATCACAGCACTATGAAGCTATACGCAGCCACTGCAACACAGGTTCAACCTCAGCCAGGTAGTTGACCCACATGGCACAGCAGACATCTCCTGTCTTGCCCACTGCTCCCCTCTGCAGTGGATTTCAGCTGATCTGCCTGTTCGGCTCTCCACGCTGTCTCTCGTGAATCCTCTCACCTGGTACCTCTGGTCTATACCGCAGTTCTTATATACATAAATAAATCTTTAAAAAAAATTTAGCCCCTCTGTGGTAAGAAGTAACATTAAAAACAATGAAAACAAGAATTATAATAAATTTATCTGAGGATGAAAAGAGAAAGAATTTAATAAATTTCCATCCAGTCTTTAGACAGACAGGCAGATAGATAAGAGAGATCAAAGGGAAAATTAACTTCTAGCAGGTACCTTCTCTATCTTGACTTATACTTACTTAATCTTCATCCCCCGCACATAGTGCATAAATTGTGCATACATAAAGGCACATAATGAACACTGAATGAATATTTACCGGAATGACCCATTCAGGTTCATACAGCATCTTAATTCAGAAGCAGGATCTCCTACTACTCAATAGAGTACTCATTTATGGATTATAGTCAGGCATGGTCATGGGGATTAACTGACAGACTGAATAAGGCCACATTCAGTTGTGTACTAGCAAATATGCGAATGCCCATGTATGTGGTAATTTAGCTCCCATTCTTCAAAGCTAGAAAGAGACTCTACTTGCTGGAAGGTAAGCTTGGGTTGTGATTCATGAGATGAGTCAACAGCTATTTAATCTGACCTCTCCCTTCACCCACCTTGAGACTGGAGGTCTCCTTCTTGGTCCGTCAGTCCTGGGCCATCATCTATGTGTCAGATGTTTTCATTCTTAACCTTACCTGTCTCTTTAATTGCTAGTAACTCAGTAAAAAATTAATTTGCTTTTTTACCCATATATTGCAAGTTTTTAAAAATGTTACTTGATTCTTAGTATTTTCAGACCACTGAAAATGCCTGTTTGTCTGACTCTATTCAATGAAACAGTCCAGAATCCATGTGGTTCTTTTTAGAAAGAAAGAAAATAAATGCAAGGTCTTTCATATTTAAAGAGTCATTTTAAACTTAATTGTATAGTTGCATCTCCTCTTCAGTTGAAAATGTGATCCTTAGTGACATGAACTTACTTGCTTATATATATATATATATATATATAATGCCGCTGTGTGTTCAGTGTAGCATTATCTCTATAATCACTAACAATGAGACAACTGAGTGCAATGTATGACTCCCTTGTTATATTTTTTATCCTATAGATATACTTCATCAGAGACATATAGTCAAAATATTGTCTTTATTTAAACATTGTATTTTTATTTGATTATATGACTAATTTTATACAAAGTGGTAGATTTCTTTTTTTCTTTCAGTTTTTAGAGATAGTCTTTAAATTGTTTGGAGATAACCTTTTTTTGGTGTGAATTTGGCTAATTTAGCTATTAAAATATTTCCATGACTTCACAGAATTATAAAACAAGATTAGTTTAGAAAAGTTTGTCTTTCTTTCTATATCCTTTTCTCTTTTCTACCTTCTCTGGTAAGTAACCATTTTTCTTACATTTTGGTTTATCCCTCCTCTGCTTCCTTTTGAAAATGGAAGACAAATACATATATTTCTCTCTGTCTAGTTTCCCTTACATAAAAGCTATTATACAATACACATATCTTTACATCTTTTGGGTTTCCTCTTAAAGAGATATACTTGTTAAATGACAATAAAAATCTAAATCCCTTTCTTTAATATGCTAGTGTATTATAGCATAGTGATGTGCCATGATATATTCAGTGCGGTAAGTGATACTTGCTGATGGGCATGTGGGTGATTTCCACTTTTTACAAATAATGTTCCAATGTCAATATGTATTCTGCCTTTCATAGGTTTGTCAAGGCATTATGGGATAGGATCCAAGAAGTGGATTGTGCATTTTGTTTATAGTAGCTTTTTTTTTTTTAAGATTTGTTTATGCATACAGAACTGGGGTTCATGCCAGAGGTATAAGAGCAGTGAGAGGATTCACCAGAGACAGATTGGGGAGCAGAACAGGCAGACTGACAAAGTACACTGAGCAGCGGGCAAGACAGGAGAGTTCTGCTGTGCCATCTGGGTCATCTCCCTATCTGGGGATCGAACTTGAGCTGAAGCAGCTGTGGCTAGCTTTATAGTGCTGCACTTTAATCTGTTGCACCACCAAGGCCCTGCAGTAGCTTTTATATTGTTATTTAATATAATAATATAATTATTTAATATAATAACAATATAATTATTTAATAATATAATTAATAATTAATATAATTATTTAATATAACAATATCCAAAATTATGTATCTGTAAATAGAATTTGATTTACCTTCCCTTGTATATCTGTTTGCTCTTTATTATCTAACTGCATTAGCTAATTCTTCTAGTACAATATTAAAATGTAGAAAAGACAGTGGGCACTTCTGGCTTGTTCCATGATCAATATTAACACAGCTTTGGAGGCTGTGTAGTGAAACTGAAAGAACACTGTCTTTGGTACCAAATAGGCTTTGACTTTCAATTATGCTTTTACCATTTACTGGTTGTGTATCTTTAGGCAAAGAGTTTAACCTATCTGAGTTTTAGTTCTCCCATCTGTAAAATAGATATATGATAACTCTTATTTTAATTTTTTTGTGAAAATTAATTGCAATGATTCATGTAGAGACTGATACATGGTAGGTAATATATACTTGCTCTTTTTATTTTTCCTTTTACTTTTGAACTAACACATTGAGTGCTCTGTTAGAATCCCTGAAGAATACAAGAGGAAGTAAAAGAGCCAAAAAGGGAAGAAACTGAAGCAGTGACAGTCATTGTGACCAGTGTAGGATGCAGATGGAGACAAAACACCCTGAACTGAAACGTCTAGGTAGCAAGCAGGAGGTGCATCATTTTGGCTGCAAATAGGTGCTTATAACGCTAAAGGAAAATCTAACTACTATCTCTGCAGCGCCCTCTGGTGGTAAATACTTTGCTCTAATTTAAAATACCGGCTCATGAAACAGAATATTAATAAAAATAACCAGTGTTTAGGGATCCTTTTTCATTTTCCGGGCACTTTGTCAAATAATTTACATGCATTATTCCATTTAATTCAAACAAAATCCTATGAGATATGCATATGTTAACTTTCTCTTCAAAGGAGAATATTGATACCTATAGGGGTTAATTAACTTAACCCAGATCACATAGCTAATTACTGGGGATGTTGGAATTCTATGCCACACATGTTTAATTCTAATCCGCTGTATGCGGGTTATTTCAAATCCTAGCCAGATGTTTGTTTCTTATTTGTTATAGATCTACAGTTATGTATGACAGTATAAACTATGAACAAAACGTGGATTTGGAAGGGTTCTTAGAAATCATCTATTCCCCATCAAGACTTGACAAATGAATAAATGAAGGCCCAGAAGAGGAACTGCCTGTCCATCCAGTTATTGAACAATCTGAGTTAAACCCCAGGGTCCCCCTGACTCCTAATTATTGTTTTTTTTGATTGCACAAAAGCTGCCTGCCCTTATTTGATTTAATTTGCCTCTCTCAATTGTTTGGCATTGCCCCAGGATAGTAAGAACAGCCCTAACCTTCACTTGCAATAAAAAAGAGGGATAGGAGAAAGGTGGCAGGGAAATAATCTCTACTAAATCTGACAACTCATTAGCTACATAGTATTGAAGAGATTTAATTTCTTGCTTTATAGCCTGTGTTCAGTTTTCTTCTCCAGTAGCAAATATCAATTAAACTCTAACAACAAATCATCTTACTGTAGTTGGCAAATAATCCTTTTCAGGAGAATTGCCCTCATTGTCTCACCACAGGCAAAATTTACAATTCTTTCAGCCACAATTCTCTGTTGCTGTTTCCTTCAACATCGGAAGTCACAGCCCCATCAGAACAAGAAACAAGCTTGCCCTGTGAGGGCATTTTCCCATATAATGAAGTGACTCCTGCAGAAATCACCCTGCCGGTGGTGACAGGCCACTCGAACTCCTGAGTGCTGACCATCCGGCTGTCTGTCATTTACCCAGCTGACCAGTACCCATGCAGGATCTGATTTTGTAGTTAAGTTGTTGACAACAGAACACTAGAGTCTCCTAAAAAGACCCGCAGGGAGACAATTTTATGCCATTTTCAGGTTACTTTTTGTAACCAACAGAGCACATAAAAAGGCTACACATTGCCCATGAGGCCCTGGTCTCTAATCATGACATACAGGCAAATAGAGGCTCATTCATTAAATGGGCAGACTAGGGTGGAGATGACTCAGCTTGATTGGCTACTCCATTTTCAATTTCCTCTCTGATCCCTAGAGTATATGCTTCCTTGATGTAATCATAGTTTTCCCTCATCTGTTGTTCTTAATTTGCTCTAAATAACAACCTGGTTTTTACATATACATGTTACATTACCATAGACTTCAAAAATCATGAATCATTGGCATTGGTACACAGGTATAGGTGTACATAGATGAGAGCTAACCAACAGTATCTCTGCAGGAAGCACTATACTTACACTTTTTGATGTCAGTAGTGAACCTCATAATTCCAGGGAACTTGGCTACATGTTTGTAAGTTTTGAAACTCAGTATCTTGTGTGCAAAAAAAAAAACTTGGAAAAATTTAAGACTTCTAGTTCCTATTTCAATTATAGTATTCTGTGATACTAGGACTAACCTTGAGGTGATCACTAGTTGCTACATGAACACAAGTGACAATACAACGTAGAGTAAATCAAGAACTTGGAAATCTTGCTTGGTCTACTCACTCTATCCTATGTGCATATAAATCATGTATCTTTATCTTCAACTCTTGTCTTAAAAAGAACAATGGAATCAACTGAGGATAGTAGTAAAATGAAAAGAGGACCCAAGCATTACATAATTGGTGCCTTCAACTACAAAAAGGTCAGTGAAGGTACGTCAAGACAATGTGACCCAACTTGCTTATAGGACACTAATAAATATACAGGAGGAGAAAAAATTCATGGTCATGGAACAAAGTTACCAAGTCGTTTGAGGATGGAATATTCTAGTTCACTTTACAGTGGTATCCATCTCACTGAAAGTTTCATGTACTCTGGATGCAGCTTGAAGAGATTAAATAAGGGATTCAAGTATCATGTCCCTTGTCATCATCCTATTTTGTCATTCTACAAGTCTAGTCTTACTAGTTCATTTATGAGGTAATCAATCAAATCCTTTCAGAAAAATTCTCTATTCTTAGAAGAGCTCTACAAGCCAAACAGATTGGTCATGGTCTTATCTTTGGTGATTTGTAATCCCTCCTCTAACTATCCCACATTGCAAAGAGAGGCATGTTTCCCAAGGAGAGTCCCCTTGCAATTAAGTTCCACAGAACATGAGTCTTCACATCCGCAATCTTTAATTCACTCCTCCTGGGTAGAGTCAAACTTCATCATACCCCTAAAGTGAAGGGTTACCTACCACAGTCAGGAAACTAACTGGAGAAGTGTATCTGTCAGAGCCTCTAGCCACCCAGAAGGAGGTCCAAGAATCTTAATCCTTAGTGAACCATGAAACTCTGGGGCAGGCAGCTTACAGCTGGGGATTTGTTTGCCTATGTAAATTCCATCATAAATCACCTCATCCTCAGCTCAAAAGGGGAAGGCGAAGGCCAAGGTGCCCCTGCAACATTATTATTGGGTCACAAAGGCTCAGGATTTATGAGGTCAACAGAGCACAGATTGATTCATTCTTTTATTAAGTTAGTGACTTTAAGTCCCATTTTTCAGATGAAGAAAGTAAGAGTGCAAGTATTATAGACTTTCCTTAGTCTTCATGTTTGCTAAGAACTCTCCATCTGGCACTGTTTCTTCTCCAGCCAATCTGCTGTGACAGTGATTTCAATTCCTGTTAATGTTTCAAAAGTCGGTAATGGTGGGATGGCCGGTAACATTAGGCCAGTGGAATACCCATCATTGACTTAATCGCTGACTGTGTGGCTGTGTATCACAGTCTGTTGCTAAACAGTCATAAGACATTCCTCTACTCACGTCATCAGCTCTGCGTTTCCTTGGTGAGGAGTCACAACATGTATTTCTTGACAAAATGCTTTCTGTTTTAAGAATATTGAATGGTCTCTCGCAGCTGGCTCTGAATAGTCATAACATCATAGTGAAGCAAAAGGGAAGGTGATTTTTAAGACAGATGGGGGTAGCTCTAGGGAGGAAAGAGGAGGGGAAAAAATGCAGAAGACAATTATAATTCCCATACATCACATTATAGCTTTGAATGTGTCTTCATGTGAGTACAAATTTATGGATGAATTTGGAGTTGGAAAGTGTGAGTTTTCTATGTCTGATGGACTCACTAGTTCTGCAGGCTGAGAACTCATTAACTGTCTTTGAGGCTGAATCTTCTTTGGTATAGAAAATGGAAAAATTTCCAGTGCCTGAAGATGCCCACAGTCTAGATGTCCATGATGATTGAATTAAATAAGATGGCATGTGGAAATTCTTTTGAAAATCAAACAACATGTGGCAAAAAGGTAATTGTGTGGGTGAGGCCAACCTTGTGGTGGCAACAAATGCTCTGGTTACCACCATGAGTCATCCAGTGACAACGCTGGGCTTCTGTCACCTCCTCAGCCAATGGCCACCTGGGTTATACATCTCGCTCCATCACTTTCCAAAGTGTGACATTGAATGACTTACTTAAATTCCTCAAGGCTCTTTTTTTTAAAGATTTATTTATTTATGCAAAACTGGGGTACAGGCCAGAGGTGCAGGGACGGTGAGAGGATTCACCAGAGATAGTGTGGGGAGCAGAACAGGCCAATTGACGAAGTACACTGCTGAGGGGAGCAGTGGGCGGGTCAGGAGAGGTCTGTTGCGCCATGTGGATCACCTCCTGGGCAGGTGGGAATCGAACTCATGCTGAAGTGACTTTAGCTTCTCAGTGCTGTGCTTTAACCTGCTGCATTACCAAGAAGGACCCTCGTGGCTCATTTTTACCTTCTGTAAAATAAGGACAACAACCCCTTTTCTATTTCCCAGGGTTTTTTGAAAGGAAAAGCCAAGCCAAGAGATGTATAATAAAATGCTTTGAAACTTGAAACCCATAGTTGGCCCACAATTACATGGATCGTATTACCAAAAATCAGCTCCAGGAAAGGCATGAGGTCTCCTGTCCTGGTGGAGAGAGGATGTTAGGACAGTGACAGCAAGCCCCCAAGGAACTTCATTCCATTGCATTTGAAGGCTGTAAGGTGGGCGAGTAAGATAAGTGTTCTAGGAGTACTGTGTTTGGATTTGACTCCCATTCCCAGATGTAGGGCCAAACTCAGGTGAACATTAACTTCTCTATGTCTGTTTGCCTATTAAATTAGTACAAAAAAGTCAACTCATAGGGTTCTTTTAGTGAGTAAATGAGTACACTCCTCCCCCCCCCCATATACAACTTAGAACTGCACAGAACATCTACTGCTATAAGTGACCTCCTTCTAGGGCTCAGCCAGTTTGAACCTCATGCTCCTCTTCCCTAAGATGAGCCTGCAGAAAAGATTTGGCTTGAGCACCAGGGTATGGAAAATCATATTAATATTTATCTCTAGGTTTGCCTGCCAAAATTTGCCTCATCTAAGGATGCTACTAGTTGCTGGAGGTTCAAAAACATATTGTTGCAAATTTCCCAAAGCCATCTGAACTGTTGTCAATACTTAAGTTTTTTTTTTTTTTTTTTTTTTCTGTAAGTAGCCTTTGGGACACATTAGGGTTATGGGTCTTTTCTTTATGATTTCATTACTAGGTTAAAGTGAAAATCAGTTTGAATGAAACCTGAACTCGGTTAAAACGAGGCCTGGGACCAAATTTAGCTGCAAATATTGGAACCTATTAAAATAACACAAACTCCTATAACCTCTTGGGGAAGCTTGATGGAATCCCAGGTCTATGTAGCTGTATGTGCTCCACTGACACAGCGAATAAAAGGGTTACGTGAGACAGGTGTGACCACATTCTCATTAGAATATGAGCAGAACCTTTAGCTGGAGTCCCGGGAGTTGCTCCAATCAGAAGCTGCAGAGAGAATTTCTTAGAAATTAAGTTTATGGCTCTATTTCTATTGACATAGACATTTAGCTAAACAGACTCTTCAAACTTTACCTCTGGAAAAGGCTAACAATATTTCCAGGCAATTCACTTGTGTTCAACTCCTTGACTTTAGAAGCACTTATTTCTGTTACTTGTTATGCTGTGGCTTCACCATTTACCCGCCTTAATATTAATTTATATGTTGTCTTTGTTGATGTCACCTCTGTAATTGTTGTCTCTGTGCTACGCTCTCTGAGGATTTTGACCTAGCATGTAAACTTCAATTAGGCCAACCAGTCGACCTCAGAGGAGAGGTGGAGGTGCACGAGTGTGAGCAGGCGCTCTCTCTCTCTCTCTCTCTCTCTCTCTCTCTCTGTCTCTCTCTCTCTCACACACACACACAATTTAGGCAGAAGCAATTTGCTAAATTACAGACTACAAATCAATTATGGTGGGAATGGTTGATAGATTGTAGAGAGTGATAATGCATTTGAGATATTTCATCCACGAATTTCTCTCAAACTCTCTTCTGGTATTTTGGTCTAATCATCATCAAAGGACTGCTATTTGGAATAGATCCAAACTCTCTAGACAACTTCCTCCAACTCAAGAATTGAAGCCATTGTACTCCTTCAGGCACCATTAGCTCCAGCCAGACTGTTGCTCATATAAACCTGACGCCTTCTCAGTTTTGTTTTTTTAAACTTTGTCTCCATTGGTCCTTCTGTCTTGAATGTCCTTTCTACTCATTCAGCATGCCCACATCTACTCATACTCCCAAATCTAATGTGAACCTCTTCTTTCAGAACTTTCCCGATTCTTCCAGTATAAACTCTTATTCTGACATCATTTAAACTTTAGGTCTCAAAAATGAGGATACAGCTGACTCATCTCTATAATCATAATAGCAAAATATAATGCCCTGTTTAGATTACATAATAAATAATGACTGGTGAAAGTCAATCCTTCTTCCTTCTTCAGGGTTTTGTAATAAATAAGTGATAGATATAACGATTTTGTTACATGTGTTGTTTGAATGAAAACTAAGACATGTACCACATAAAAATTTGCTAGGGGTTGGTGGTCTTTAGAGTTGATGGATGTTGGGTTCACTCAGTATTCACCTTTCTCCAGAAGTTAACCTTGTGCAAGTTAATCAACTGCCTAGATGGAGTTTTCTTCATCACAAAATCAGGATTTTAAATAAAGATGTAATATTATTGCCTGGAGATCGATGTAGACTTTCCAGTACAGTTCCAGCTGAGTGGACTGGTCTTAATAAGGACCCAGTGCTTTTGTGAGTGTCTTTTATCACTCTAATGTAGCTGTCGCTCTGTCCCTACGCTTATAGCCCAGCCCCCTGTGAACAGACACAGGGCTGTGCCCGCATCGATCTGCTTGTACACTGAATGTTGGGATAACAGGGAATGAATCAGCACCTGGCTGTCTTTGGACTCTGATACAGAGCTATTCGGTAGGTAGAGCAGGCTCTGCTAAGGATAAGGATAAGAAGATGCACTTCTTCAAATTCCTTTTTTTCCCCCAAAGACATCTGACCTCCAACTTACAGTTATTATCCTCGTGTTTTAAGGCAGGGTGTTGGGCTGGGGAAGCAGGGTATTAAAGACCTCAGAGTCACCTCTAGAGGGGGAAATTATACTGAATCACCTCCCTAGAATATCTTTCAACAAGAATGAGTCTGAGTGACCAGCAGCTACCAAACAACAGATTTTAGGACAATGGTACTTCTTCCCTTCTTTTCTCCCACAGAAAGACTATGAAGGGCAAGTGCTGGGTTCCTGTTGTTAAGTGGAACCTAAGTGGAAGAAAAGAGGGACTTTTGTTTCTGACCTGATAATCAACTTGGAAAAAAAAAAGGCAGTTAACAAAGTCCAGATGGCTATCTGGTAGGGTTTTTACTAAGCTTAAAAATGCTCTGTTTTAAGGTCTTTACAAGTTTTACACAATAGTAGACACAACTTGAGGAAATGATACCAAGTAGAACTGATATTATTGTGACGTAAATTCTATGCATACTTTAAATTACATATGGGTATATTAATTTTTTTTTCACAAAATAAGTTACTAGAACAGCCCTAATTAGTACAGGCTCAAGTAACTCTGTGCCTTGATCACACCTGGAAAGGGAATTAACAACATCTGCTAATTGTGATCTTTTGGTCTGACCGTCTGCCCCAGAAGGTGGCACCTCACAGGGTGCAAAGTCTGACAGGACAGGTTTAAATGCTTAGTCCTCCAGCACTAACAGGTAACCAGGCACACTCTCCAGTCATGGGAATGATGGCCGTGAGCTTCCTAGTTTGGCTTGAATAAAGAAGGTAGTAAACTCCCTGGTGTTGCCCTTGCTGGTCAGTCAGTTCTCAGCAAGCCAAGAGAGAGTCTGTCAAAATACCAGCCAGATGATGCCAGCTCACAGCGCAACCTCCAATTCTCCCTCAGATTCAAGCAAAGCACGCCCTCAGTCACGTGCCTGCCGGAGCCTTGTCCACCATTGTTTTCTGCCTAACTCATCTTGCTTTCCCCCTTGTTCACTGTACTCCAGCCATACTGGCATCCATGTGATGCCTCAAACATGTCCGGAACCCTCCCAGTGTGGACTCTCATAATCGGTGCTTTCTTTACCCACTTTCCCTTTCCTCAGATATCTAAGTGGCACACTTATTTCTGACCTGGTATCATTACGCAAATGTTGCCTACTTAGAGAAACATTCCTCAGCTAATTTTTTTGAAGTCACCGTTCCTCGCCATGTGTTCTATCTCATTCCATGTTGATTTCTCCCCCTTCTCTTCCACATCCTTTATGTTTCCTATTTATTATTGGTCTCTCCAGTAGGACGTCAGCTTTAACAGGCAAGGACAGTGACTTTTCTAAGTTGTGTTTATTAACTCGTAATACATGGAATTAATGTCCAGCGTTTGACAAATATTCAGTTAATATCTAATGAATGGATGATGGCAATATGGATAAATTAAGGACTTTAGGCTTCTCTAAGATTTATCTCTTCATTTGGGAAATGGAAGTAATATCTCCTAGCATGATTCTACCACAACCTAGTACCTAATTCATTGCAAATCTTGTCTCCTTTTTCTCTAGGCTCATATACAATTATTTTCCAACACGTGTATCTCAAGGATAGAATTACAAAGTAAAATTTTCCTGATACCATCCACTATCAGTATTTCATTTTGCAAATTAGTCTGACAAGTAGGTTATTTGTGGTTGGTCTTCACCCTTTGATACACTAGCTGCCCATTAAATATGTATCCCTTTTCCTTCATTTTTTAATGCATATAAACACTGTCTCCACCAAAAGACTCCTTTTAAAGATCCTTTGCTTGTTTTAGTGAACTCTAAAATACCACAATTCAAATACTAAACAGAGACTCGATAAATGTTGTTTTAAACACATATAAAAGATCAGGACCTTAATAATATTTTTCTCCTTTCAGGACCACAGATGGTTAGGAAGCCTGAGCTGGCTGTCTCCGGGCATGAGCTATTTTCAGGGAAAGTGTGGACCCAGCTAGAATAGCAGTGATTTTACCTTATACACCTCCAGATTGCTTATGTCCCTAGGAGACACTGAACAAAGGCCCGGCAGGCTCTGGGGCTTCTCTGGTTAGATCTGGGTTTCCACAGAGATCTTGAGGCGACCACATGCAGGCTTCAGTTTATTTATGTAAGCACTCCTTCTGTAGGATCAGACCAGAGAAAGGGGAGGGCGCTGCCAGATGTGTTAAGGAAGGCAAGTGCCTAGAAAACCTTGGATCAGGTTTCAGCCAGTAAGTATAAAATGCTAAGTGTAATCCAGGCTGCTCCAGCTTCCCTTCCCAGGCCACAGAGCCCTGGGGGAAAGGATACTATAACAAATAAAGGTGCCCTTGCAAAGCCTGGGGAGATATTCACAGATTTTCAGTGAACTTTCCAGTCAAGATTCCAAGCTAGAATTGAACCACATGTGTAAGTGACACATGTGCACACACACTCACACACACACACTCACACACGTCCTACATAACAGTGGGTGATGAAGGCAATATGCTTTATAAGCAAAATCCCAAGATTGAGTCCTGAGTGATATTAGCCATACCTTTATTCATTTAGATCCAATATGGAAATTAAATAATAATGACTGTAAACTTTCTTCCTACACAGAAATGGGGCTAAGCACAGGCAGAGTAGATACAAAGATGAGTCCTCAGGAAGAGAAATCTATAAGGTTATTATTAGAAGCAATTTTCTGGGTTATATAAAGATAGCAGATATTGAGAAATAGGAAATGAGTCAAGAAAAAGAAGACTTCTTGAGAGGCATATAATTAAAAATGAAGAACTCGAGATGTGTAAAAACATTGATGATATAATACTAGGAAAGAATTAGCATTTTAAAAAACTAGCTATAACACGGCTGACCCTGAATGAGCTATAACAGATAATTATCTCAACTAATCATAACAATAATCTTTTATGGCAATTTTCCCCCCTTTTATAACTGATAAAACAGAACATAACAACATTATGTTCTGTAATAATTCATAGGTAGGTAATATATATAAGAACTAATCATCTAGATTTGTCTGTCTCCAAAGCATGCAATTTAAGCATTCTATGCTACATGACTTACAATATGAACTTTAAACCATTTAAAACAGGAGATAGCCAATTCTCTGAGGCTTGGCATTAGAAAAGGCACATCACAACCAACACCAGACTAGCTAACTGTGGTAGCAAAATGGTGGTTGAAGGTGGTAACTCTGGGGCCTTTCCCTAACAGGAAAAGATGACTAAGATAGATACTTTCCTTTCTAGACAAAACTAGAAAATCAAGTGAGAGCTTCTCAATGCTACCTGCCCCCACCCCACCCCACACACACAGAGGTGCCAAGGGAAATGATACCCCAGACCCCCACCAAGCCGTAAATGAGTCCCTTCCTGCCATGGTTGGTACCAACACCAGGCAGCCTGGAGAATATTTTTACATATGTACTGATCCATTGTCTTCCTCCACCTTCAAATTTGCCATATGAGGTATAAGAATAGACTTTCTGTCCACATAGACAGAACCAGTGAAAAATCAATGTCAGCATCCCCTAGATGAACAGAACAGCACTTCATGCTCTGAAAGTTAAGTTTGCCTGGAAACTACAGCCCACAGAAGTTGATAGGATCTGTGTGCTAAACCTAAATGGAGCAGTTGTCTAGAAAAAAAAAAAAAATTGCAATGTGATCCAGAGTCTCCTAGTGAAATATTCAAAATGTGAAGGAAGTTATTGGAAGACACTTCTACCAAAAACCAAAGAATTAACCACCTAAATGAGAAAAGAGAATTTAAAAATGGTAACTGTGAAGTGATTCATATGCTGGATGTCTTTGACAAGGACTTTAACTTATTTTTAAAAGTAATTTATTTCCGGCCCTCCCTGGTGGCGCAGCAGATTAAAGCACAGCACTAAGAATTGAAAGCCACTTCAGCATGAGTTCCATCCCCACCTGCCTGGAGGAGATCCACATGGCGCAGCAGACCTCTCCTGACCCACCCACTGCTCCCCTCAGCAGTGTACTTTGTCGATCTGCCTGTTCTTCTCCCCACTTTGTCTCTGGTGAATCCTCTCACCCTCTGCATCTCCTGCCTGTACCCCAGTTCTATATGAATAAAATAAATAAATCTTAAAAATAATTATTTTCTTACATCATGTTTCTCCCTTCAGGTGTAAACCCTGTAGTTCTCCCTCTACAATAGCACCTGTGAGCCATCACCATGCAAGAGTTCCTTGCGCTCTTCCCTCCCTTCTTTTGAACTCTTTCTCCCCATTCCCCTGATGTTTGCTTCAAATCTATAGTCAGTTTATAAGTTTTTGACAAGCAGTTTAAACAGCAGAGATAAACTGCTTCAGTGGGATATTCCAAATGCACTTGACAAGAATGACAAATGAAAAAAATATATATATAGAAAATCTCCCCCAAAGAAATGAGACATAAAAAAGAACTGAATGAAATTATAGAGCTGAAAAATAGAGTAAGTTAAAATGTCTCACTGACTGAGGTTGATAGCAGAACAAACATTACAAAGGAAAGAACTTTGATGGAGTTCTGGGTAGAAGAATAGAAATGATCCAAATCTGAAAAATGGAGAAAAATGGAATAATTATAATGAAGACAAAATCACAGGGATCTGTAGGTAGTAGCAAAGATCTAATATTTATACCATTAGTGTCCCAGAAAAATAAAGAGAAAGAAGAAAATTTATTCGAAGAAACAGTGACTGAAAACTTCCCAAATTTAGTAAAAGATACAAACGTACAGATTAAGAAAAGCAGTGCTAAGTACAAATAGGTTAAATGCAAATAATTCCTTACTAACTTCTGAAAACTGAAGACTAGAAAAAATTCTTGAAAGTAGCCAGAAAACAAAACAAAAAAAGACTATCAATAAGAGAAAGATGAACTTGACTGTGTAGACTTTTCAACCGAAACCATTGTGGCCAAAAGAAAATGGAAGACTTTTCAAGAACTGGAAAATATAACGGTCATCATTGAATCCTAAATTCAGAAAGAGGTAGTTAGGTTTAGGACTTGGCAACAGGTCCTTCCCCACCAGCCCCACGTGCCTTTTAAACAATCCATGGCTTCTACACTATTCATTAAAATAGAGTCTATCATATATAGTGTGGTCTAAAAGTTCCTGGCTTACCCTGGCTCTTTCCTATCTCACCTATTAAACTGTAGACTTCACTAGCTTTCACTTTTTTATCAAGTGGGTTTGTCACATATTTTCTCTCTTTGGCATATTCTTATCCACCCCACACAAAATGTAACTTCTGCTGAGTAACTTAGTAACTTCACTAATTTGTAATAGCCTATGAGAAAAGTTGCTCTCTTGGACTTTGAGAGATAAAATCCCAAAGAGACACAAAGGGTCAGAATTCTAATAAGGAAGAGCTGGTTGGTATTTGAATTCAGTTTTCTGACTCCTTAGCTTCTTTTCTTTTTACTTGAATAGCACCGTCTTCATTCCAGCCCTTATATTCAACCCTTATATGCAAAAAGGCAATGAACATTTTTGTTTATTAAAACTGTTTATTAGAATGTTAGAAATTCAACTGCAAAAGCATGATCCCCCTGTTATTTTTGTGCTAACTGGACTTTCTACAGATTCCTGATCTGGACACTGAGCTGAAACCATGGTGGTTTGGCCAATCCTTCATTAGTCTCTTGATAATTCCAGCTCACTCTCTTCTCTCTCTCTGCTCAAGTTTCTGTTCTTTGGCAATTAATCATGCATGTGTTTTGCAATATCTGGTGAATTTCAGTCTGGTATTATTTAATTCTTATTATATTGTTGTTAAATTTTAAAATATGCATCTGATGCCTCCAACTAGGCTTTAAGTTCCTTGACATGAAGGGGGAATATTTTGCTAACAACAACATACGATTATCATTTGTGTGCACATAACTTTACAGAAAATTCTTCAACATACAGCCACAATTCACTTTTCACAACAGGTTTGTGAGACCACAGAATACTTACTCTACAGGTAAAGAAATGGAGAGGGAAAAAAAGAAGAAGAAGCTAACTTGTCTACAATCCCATAACTGTTTTGCAGTAAAAATAGGTCTTTCTATGTCCGACTTAAGACTTTTTTTGTTCTATTTTTTCCAATACACCAGGCTACTTTCACATACTGCCATAGTTACTAGCAGGGGTCTCGGACAGAGTAAAGGCTTACTATTTATTTGTATACCATAAAGTCTTAATAGTTATTTGGGGAAATGATGTTAGATAATTTTTTCTTTATTTAAGTAATATTGATAAATAATACTATACATAATTTAGGGAAACAGGCCCACACTTCCTCAGGTGTATGTAACCACACCGCACCCACACTCAAGGCACAAACAGCCTTTACCTGAGGTCACTGGACCCAGCTCCCCCTTTGTCTCCTCTCTCCCCCTCCTCTATCAGCGTTCATTCTGTAGCCATATATCTAGTGTTTGTTTTGGTTTAGTTTTGTCAGTTCCCCTTAATGTCCAACATATAAGTGTTTGCCTGTCTCCTTCTGACTTATTTCATTTAGCTTTATTCATTCATGTGGCCACAAGTGGCAAGAGTTTATCTTTTTCTTAATATATAGCTGACTAGTATTCATATATCTATAGTGTGGAATATATATGTGTATATATATGACTCCTTATACACAGTGTATTCATATTTGAATATATTCATATAAATACATATGTATTCACATAATACACCCACATATATTTGTATATATTCATTTATTTTCACAAACACACATACTACATTGTCTTAACTAACTCCTGTCCTTGGGTGCTTAGCCTGTTTCCATATCTCGGCTGTTGTATATAATTTTAGATTTTCAAAGAAACCAAATTAGGTAAAAGAATCAGAAGGGTCTGGATGGGCAACACAGATACCTGACGCAAAAATAAATAAGTGAACTCACTGCTTGGATT
>NW_004567110.1:12564754-12581543 GCF_000260355.1 Condylura cristata | reverse complement strand
GCTCCCAATACCTTTTAACACAATTTTCTTGGTGTCTGTTTAATTTTTTAATTTATATTTTGCATCTTTTTGTCATTTTTTTGTATTCCCCATTTTAAATCTTAATCTAATTGAAATAACATTGCATTACCTTTTTTATGTTTCCAGTGTATGCTATTGAGACTTTGTAGTTCTACATATGTGGGTATGTATACTACATATGTAACTAAGTTCACTGTAAAATTCCAATTCTACCTTTTATAGTTTTCAATATTGTTAAAACCATGCGTGCCTCTGTGACTATCACAAAAGGGGGATAAACAGCTCCCCTTGGCCTCAGCTCCTGGCCAGTGGGAAGGAGTGTGGAGTCTGTTTGGGAAGTTAGAAACATATGGTGATTCAGGATCCTGGGCAAAAGAGGGTAACAATAATAGTCATTTTTCATTTTCTAGTCCTTGATGTCTAGAGGACTTTGGGGAATTTAACAAAATATACATAAGACCCAATTCTGAAAACAAAGCAACACATCCCCTGGTCTTAACAAAGCAGGGTTAAGGGAAAATAATAAACACTTTCCTTCCTTTGCCACCAACATTACAAACTATCAGCAGTGACACAGGGGACAGAGGAGTCAGAGGTTATGAGAAGGGGACCGAGTGAAACAAGAGGAACTCAAGAAGAAAATAAAGGTGACTAGTCTCCTAATAAATGTTTCTAGATGTCTGTAGAACAGGAGTATGCATAAAATGCCACACACATGCACAATACACATACAATACCCACATCATCAACTACAAGTAAGAACACCTTGGAGATATAAACTGTGCGTATCAACACATAAGAGGGAAATAAATGTCTGTCTGCAGTCACAACAGCAGTCACTGGCGTGCTTAGTAAGTGGTAAAGCATACAGCCTAATGATTCAAAGATGCTTGTGCCATGTTACCCAAAAAATCATGTTATAATAATTTTGTTCCACTTTCCCGGATAGGACGTCTCAGCATCCTTCAGTTATCAAAACGGTATGCAGATTGGTACATGTGCTATCCCGTGCATCTTAGGGATCATTAAATGTGAGTAATTATTTTTTTCTTTTCTTGGCAGTGAGACTATGAACATTTTAAAATACCTTTCCATGCCTATCTAAGTTTAAGTTTTGTCTGCATAACCATTAATTGCTTTTCATAAAAATTAATTGCCAAAAATCTAACAATGCCAGTAGTTAATGAAAATATATTAACACAGAAATGCAAAGAAACAAAATGGTGTATAATCACTGTTTAGAGATGTGATAAATTGGGGTATGCAAACATTTTTACAGTGGAAGTGAGACTTTTTCTTTGAAGTAATAATATTTTATCAATATCTTTGTGTCTCCATAATGTAAGTGTGACTAAGTTATGCTTCAGTCATACAAGTGTTTCTGCAAATAGTTCACTGTTAAATTTTCACCCCAAATGTGCCATCTCTTTGACCTGAGAAATGTATATGATTGACTATATAGATTGACTATATTTCCCAATCTGAAAAATGGGACTAATAACAGCAGCTTACTTCGTGGAGCTTATTGAGTATTCAGCGAGAGTCCATGTGAAATGCTGAGTCCAGCACCTGGCAAACTGTAGTAAGTACTAGCTGGAATTATATGGCTTCTGAGTGGTTCTATGGAAAATCCTCAGAAGGGGCAGGATTGCCAGTCAGCCTGGAAGGAGGAGCAGGGACCTGCTGTATCACTTAACAGTGATTGCAACAGAAGGAATTTCTGATACTCTCCTTGCTCGTCATGGATGATATTGGACATTTTCCCTGAGCTGCAACAGTAATCCGTATGCACAATGGCACCACTGGCTCATGGACTCAAGCATCAATAGCATAATTGCAAAAGGCATCAATAGCACACTTGCAAAAAATTATTCACATACTATTAAAGACTCTGCTGCCAGGCACCTTGATGTACACAAAGCTTGAGCTCGTCCAGGGAGCACCACGACTGACTTCATGGTTGTGTGTGTGTGTCTAAATAATTGTAGTTTTGGGCCAAAATTATGCATATTATATAGTAGGACTTTATCCCTCCTCATTAAATGTGCACTTATTAAATATTTACTATATGCCAAGTATCATGCAAAACAATTGAAAATATGAAGAGGAATAAAATAATTCCATGTCTAAAAGCAAGCAGTGCTCTCTCTGTCTCTCTTTATCTATCTATCTATCTATCTATCTATCTATCTATCTATCTATCTATCTATCTATCTATCTATCTCTAATAGAGGTGTAAGTGTGTGTGAATATACTGGATTTCTACATATATATATATTTATACACACACACACGTGTGTATATTATATACACATATAATATACATATAATATACAGTGTCAATGTACATTTGGTATAAAAGTTCTCCCCTCTAGTTATTATTCCTTTAAGTTGTGGCCGGTTCTCAATGCCCTGCCCTTGGAGCTGAATCTTGTGTTGTGCTCATAAATTGAGTGTCTTGGATTACTAAAAGCCCTTTTTGCAGTGCTTGTCAATTTCCCTGGTGTAAATATCTCAGAGATAGCTGATTCACATCTTCCATTTTAGTGTTGCTGGGCAAGAGTAATCCACTGTGTGCACAGCCTTTTCCTGCTGGATGGTGCAAGGCCACAGCACCTCACCAGGTGGCTTCTACAAGTGAAGGAAGGATAAAGGTGTCGCTGTAAAAATTACATGACAGGGGACCCTCCCTAGTGGTGCAGCGGGTTAAAGCACAGCACTTGGAAACTAAAGCCACTTCAGCATGAGTTCGATCTCTGCCCCAGAGGTGACCCACATGGAGCGGCAGACCTCTCCTGACCCACCTGCTGCTCCCCTCAGCAGTGTACTTCATCGATCTGCCTGTTCTGCTCCCCACTCTGTTTCTGGTGAAACCTCTCACTGCCCATGCACCTCTGGCTTATACCCCAGTTCTGTATGCATAAATAAATAAATCTTTTTTAAAAAAGAAAAAACACGGCAGGATAGAAAAGAAATTGGAACCAAAATTATGACCACAACAAGCGCTAGAGATATAGGGAAAACATCTTTTACATAGAACAATTCCAACTTTCCACTTTTCTGCTTAAAAATACTATTACTTACCAGTGTACTTAAGCTAACATCCAAAATCCTTACCGAGGTCTACACTGTCCTGGGTCTCCCATCACCAGGCCTTCTCCTTTTATTCGACTTTCATTGATCCTTGCAATCTCATCAAAATGACATCAGCTCTTTTCTGACCTAAGTCTTTGAACTGCGCTTTCTGTCTGGAAGACTCCCTTGCTCCCCTCTTTGCCCTCGGGAGATCCAATAACTCCAATCAAAGAAAATGATTTTTCCTTAGAAAGGTATCTGTCTCTTTCTGTTAGGTCATGTCTCCTGTTGCATGCTCTCATGAAATGCTCTAAGTTTCCCATAGCACTTACAACAATTCTAATTAAGCAATTGATTTTAAGCCTCTCTCTCCCTCTTCAAAGTGTAAGTTGAAAGGGACCATGTCTGTCTTATTTACTGTCAACTCCTAACCTGTAAATTCCATCAATAACAGATGCAGCAACAAAGTAGTGAGCAGAAAAGTAGGAGTTTATTAGCTGCAAATTGACCAGTACAGATTCTGAACTAATGCAAACCTTCCTCTTCTATCCCAGCATTCCCTGTGAAAGAGAAAGATTTATTTGCATATTTATTTTGCCACAGAGTGAGTAAGGGAAGGTAAGTTTCCTAACCTAACCTAGCCATTGTGACTCTGTAAGTGCATAGATAAAGCAAGTCAAACAAATAACTAAACTTATCCTTTGGAAATGTAGCAATGCTTGGTAGATATTTTATTTCTAAATTATTTTCCATCTCTAAGAATCTCCTAAGAATCTCTGGTCAAATCTGCAATGGTTTGACCAGAGATAGTGTCATTCCTCACAGAGTCCACCCTGCCTTGTCTCATCAATCAGTAAACAGAGGTCTCACCTGTCTGAAAATGTTTTGCTGTACCTCTTACTAATCTACATCAAGGAAGAGGTGCCTATTCTTCTAGTGATGTTGCATGATGGGGTTGGTATAGGAGAGGAAGGGGCGGGTGGCCCTGGAAAACTGGTATGTTCTTTGAAAGTTATAAAGACTTTTCAGGAAATTTGAGTCCTCTGAGGCCCTCATCCCAAGGTCCTCCAACAGTTTTTTCTGGCTGCAGGTCAAAACAAGGAAATAGGGAATTCTCCAGGCAGAACATTAAGAGGGTGTCACGTTTCACCTGCACACTAGAGAACCTTCTCCCTTAGCGCATGTGGGTTTGCACACACTTCAGCTCAACACCCTTGGAGGCAAATGGAAATATTTTTTCTATTAACCTCTTCCTCTTCGCCCCTTGTGACTTGATATTTCCTTCCCAGGTTGATTTTCTCCTGTAGGCTTGGAATTTGGATTTGAATTGCTAGTGTTGACTAATCGGGTGCTGTTTTGCCTTTCTTCAGTTTTGTTTCAAAGCTGTCTCCTATTTCCCCAACTACAGGGTGCTTCTTCAGGCCACGTGCCATTCTCTACCCCTCACTGTATTTGCAGCTTCCTTCAACTCTTCCTTCATCTCTATAATCTCGTTCAGTCTTCTTGCATTACTGCTTGTGAGCTGAGCCTTCATTTCCGGAGCTGGAAGTATGGTTTCGATTAGAAGGCTGTTTTCCCCCTGGTCCTCACATACTGGCTTTATATCTCAGTCTACTTTTCACTACTGTCTTCCTGGCCACAGTTTGCCTTGTTAAAGCATAATGATCTCATCTTCTCTTTAATGACTTGACCCCATTTTCCCCCTGAACCATGTTACATTATGGGTGACATTATTTATGTTTTTTTTCCTGCCCCTGTGACAAGCTTCAGACTGTCTATTTTCCCCCCGCACTGGGTCAGGAAGCACAGACCATGTGCTTAGCATATCTTAAGTTCATTCTTCCTTTCAACATGATTCCTTCTGGGGTTCTATAGAAGCCTTCTAATATACATCTATTGAAGTCATGAAGACAATTTTGCCGAGAACATCAACCATATTAGCATATCAACCATATTGCATTTGTCACAAAATTCCTATTTTTAGCTTAGAAAAGAAAATAAATGTTGAGTCTCATTTCCAGTAAATAGAGGAGTCAGGAACTGTGCTTGCTGCTTATGATACCAGGACTGTGCTGGAGGTAGTTTATTTTTAGGGCAATGGGGAGAAAACATGCTATCAGTTGCACATGGCTACATCAGACACAGATCTAATGCGCTCATCTTTCCCCTCCTATTGTCTAGCTCTGATGTCTTTGTTGCTGATGCTCTATTATCTGGAAAGTTTTCTCAGCTATTTCTTTCATTCTTTTCATTAATTTTAAAAATATGGCATATTTTTTTCAGGAATTAAGATTTTATCAGAGTTCTTGCTTATGCCTCGCATTTTTTCTCATTTCATTAATGTAATATCCTTTGATGTAGTTGAGATATGAGCTATGATTTTAATAAGTTTTGAATTCCTTCGAACAAAAGTTTGAAGATGAACTGTGGGGACATAATATTCATGACATAATATGTAACTTATTTGGTTGTTAATATAGTTATAAATCACTGTGAGCAATTAAAAAGTTACTAAAAGCTTATTGCAAAAAAGGTATAGAAAGATAAAAAAAGACATAGAAAGTCTGATTTTCTTAGAGGGAAAGAGGTGGAAAACATGAAATGGGAAGTAAGCATGTCAAGATGATGCTCCTTGGGCAAGGTAAGGATGTCATGCTTCTAGAAAGAGGAGGGAGAGCCAATGTTAGGATGGGGGAAGTGTATATCAAACTTTGGCTTGAGCCATCCGTCAATATTGGTTTAGTTTAAATTATCATTGACCAGCTCCCCAGCCAAATCCACCTCCTCATGGATTACTCCACATTGGTGTCATATAGGTCACTTGGAAAAAAATCAACTTAGTAATGAATAACATTTCCTTGGAACCTCGATTGCACTGAAGTTTCTCTCTTGAGCCAATTTTCCTATATCACTTGGTTGAATGCATTTTTTAGGCTTTCTTTGCAGTGAGGAGAAATTGTTTTAATAGATTTTTTTCTCCCACCTTAGATGTAAAACCTGTGCTCCTCAGAGTGATGACAAGTTCCTATGTGAGTCCTTTTAGTCCTGGCGGTGCTTCCTGGGGGATTCCCCACTGTGTCATCTTAGCCTGGGTCTTCCGCCCAAAACAGGACCTTCCTTTAAGTTTGTCTTCAATAGTTCTCACATTCTGAAATCTACTCCCTAGTCTATTGATTATTGTAATATTCCTGAAAATGTGTATCATTTGCCTCTAACTCTTGATTTAATCCAGCTAGAATTTTAGTTTGATGATAATTGTTTTTTCTGTATGGGAGGAGAATGCTTTAATTAATATAGGAACACATTTAACCTTAGACTTCCTTTCATTTTCTTCCCCATCTCTTTTTGGTAAAATAGTTCAATAGATGGATTTGAAAACACTGGGGCATTTTTTTTTTTTTTGCATTGTTGTCTAGATAAAATTTTCTTTGTTGTGTAATAGAGTGATCTCAATAAAAAGGGGAATTCCAAGTTCCTTGTCCCAACTAATGAAGGTTGGAACTGTGAGGTGAGTAGAAATGGAGAGGACTTGGAGGAGACACTGGGGGCAGAGGAACGTGTGAAGAAGGCCCTTTTGCTTCGCAGCGTGGACGTTTAGCAGTGACTTTGGAAACATGGAAGGAGACATGTGGACCTCAGACTTGCAGATATACTTGGAAGTGAGGTGGGTGAGAGACCCATGGGGAGGCAGTTGTTACCTTGTTTTGTACTTTGATTTTGCTTCTCTTTCCAGACTTGCCTAACCCATTTCTGCCCCTTTCCTATAGCTTCTGTACAAAAGGTCCTTAGACTTGTGGCAAGTTTTCAGATCTTAGTTGCCCTGTTTTGTGCCAGCCCTGTATGGCTGAACATTTACCCACTAGGGGAGGGTAATTTTTGGTGTTTCAGGGAAACTGTATTCTTTCTCTTCTTCTTCTATGCACATTAATCCCACTGAAGTTCTTTTATAATAAGGAAAAAATAATAAGGGAAAGATTTGTCTTAAGTGGCAAATGGAAGATCCCATGTATAGCATGCAAGTTGGGGGTCCTGAGGTGTCCCTCAGTCTTCATACTTAACAGTTGCTCCAATTGCTTCATATTATCTTTAAACCAAATTATTCTGTGCTTCTCCAAGCTCCTTTTTTTTTTTTTTTTAAAGATTTAGTTATTTGTGCATACAGAACTGGGGTACAAGCCAGAGGTCAGGGGCGGCGAGAGGCTTCACCAGAGACAGAGTGGGGAACAGAACAGGCAGATCGACGAAGTACACTGCTGAGGGGAGCAGCGGGCGGGTCAGGAGAGGTCTGCCACGCCATGTGGTCACCTTCGGGGCAGGCAGGAATCGAACTCATGCGGAAGTGGCTTTAGCTTCTCAGTGCTGAGCTTTAACCCGCTGCGCCACCAGGGAGGGCCACTCTCCAAGCTCCTTTTAATGGTATGCTTGTATCTGCTCAATAGGATTTCTTATTTAAAAAAAAAAGCCATGATTAAAGATGAAAAGTGTTATAAAAAATTAAACCTGAGAAGGCACTTTTTATAATATCCTTAAACTATGAAATTATATTTGAAAAATAAACCAAGCTATATAGTTCTGCAAAGAATAAGGTAGCCTTTAACAGTATTTATAGAAGGGCATTCTAGGCATAGGAACCTTACAAACAAAGGCAGGAAAGGGAGCTAAATAATTCAGCGCCTTCAAGGATATTGGCTAAAACTGCCACTATTATCTGCAAGTTATAATGGCTATTTTAGTCAATACAGCTGAAGGCATTTATTTATTTCCCTACCATTACTACTTGCTAGAAATCAGTAAATCTTTGGGAGGTGGGGAATAATACTATTATTAGTTCATCTGCAAGAAGGCCTAGACAAACATTTTAAAAGGGCAATGAATAAAGGTTCAGAGAGAGATCTGAAGTGAGAAATATTGTTGGATCTTGGGATCCTTGTGTTCTGCATTTGCAGATTAGTGAAATCTGCATACTGTATAGTTAGGGCTACTATAATGGTGTGTTTGTACTAAACACAACATCATTCCTTCAAATGCAACTTAACAAATATTTACATAACATTTGCATTGTTTAATGTATTATAATCAATCTAGATAAGTATTTGACTACACTATTTTATATATGGAACTTGAGCATCTGTGGATTTTGGTAGGGGCAGGGAGTCCTGGGGTCATTCTCCCACTGAGCCAAAAGACAAGTTTATAACCTATGACAAACACACATTTAAATCTCTGAAATAATATCTAAAATGCAACATCTAGTAGAAGTTGAGACAGAATCCATGTTGTAGTTGATAGAAGATGTTCAGATTCTGCTTGATAGAGAAAAAGAATAATCAGCAAGCCCAGCCCCACAAATGGGGTGGGGGTGTCATGGGTGTAATAGTAAAAGATGCAAAAAAGATGAACAGATTTTTAGAAAGTAGAAAACTCTTCCTTTTTCATTCATTAATTTCATCTCTCCTCACCTTCTTACTAAAAAATTCTGGTTATAGAAGAACAGTTTGTGTTCTTTAAACATGTTCTCATTATCTCTAGCTTCCTGGGTGGATGTCAGTTAGTTGAATCCAATTGTACTGCTTTGATATGTGGATGAGAGAGAAAATGTACCCATTTCTCCCTAACTCATTAGCTACACCTTGACCTAACGTCAAGGGTTAGATTTTGACTTTGGCCCCCAACCCTTCTAGAAGGAAGATCTAAATCTCCATTCATAAAGGAATTTCTCTCTTGCTCTCCTCACTCCACCTCACTGTTTCTCTGCCTCTGTCTCTATTTCTGTCTCTGTTCTACCTCTAGTCCCAGTGTAATACAAACATGGAGACATGGAACTTGGACTGTTGCTGGCAAACTTTTTAAGGAAATGAGCAGAAAATGGAGGAAAGAATAGAAAGTATGCATGGCACTGCAAGGGGAGCTCTGGTGAAATCTCTCCCAGAGTGAACCCAGGGACCCCGCACTCACTCCAAAAATGACATCAAAACCATCTTACTGTGTGATCAATGATCTAAACAATAGGTTGGGAAGCTATAAAGAACAAGCAGCCAGGTTAGTATTGTTGAGCTTTAAATGAACAAATCTTGAATCCTGACCTACCTTGATGATGTCATGCAGTTTAACTTGGAGTATCTGTGACATTCAACCAGGAGCATCTAAACTGATAGAATCTGTATAGGGTTATGATCACCTAATGATCTCCTTTTGGAGAATGATCACCAAACAGGAACAAATAGGATATATATGAATAGATGAAAATTAAAACTGTGGATACAGGAGAGTGACAGTTGTAGAGAATAGGGACATTTAGAATGAGTTTGAGCATTTTGTGTGTTGGAGGATAGACACCATTTACTGATGTGTTATCAAAGATGTCATGCGAGTATAGTCCAAAATTACTGCAGAAAAGTTTAGAGATCAGAACAGGTATAAATTCTGGATATTATAGACATCATGTATCTCAGGGGGCAATGTCTACAATGAAAAATAATGGAGATGATTTGTGTGTGCATCTAAGGTGGGGAAGTGGTGATCATTGTGTGCTAATGTGAATACATACCTAAGTCAGGTCAAATTTACTTCATTTCCTTTCACAAGAAGTTTAACAAACAGATAAGATGGATTTCATAAACAGTGTATCTGGATTTCACCAAGGAAATTTGCCAAAGGCTTACATGGTTTCTTGGCAGTCAAGGCAAAGAAAATGAGGATGATATTACAGTTAAAGTTACAGCTGGCTTAAAAACTTGTAGGCAGGAATTTTTATTGATTGCACAAGTGCCACCTGGAGTGAGGAGTCAGCAGCAACTCGCCAATAACTCTCTCATTTGGTATTTTGTATAAATAATGAAAATGTATAAATTGTAAAAACAAAGAAGTTGTGCTTATCAAGATTGCTTGCACCATCACGTGGGTTAAAAGAACTAACATGATTCAAAAATGAGATCGTTTGATTTTAAAAATGACCTCATGGGCTTTAATGATCATTTTGCCATGACCACCGATATTTATTTACTAGCAATATTTTCTTAACTCCCACTGAAAGGAAAGCATATCCAAGAATAAGAGGTCCAAGGTATACAGCAAGTGTGGAAATATATTATAAAGATGTGTGTGTACCTTTGTCTATTTGTGTGAAAACCTCTCAAAACAGTATAGCTACACGCGGGGGAGGAATTGCTAGGCAAAAACACCGTCAAGACTTTAAGCTCAGTAACTGACCCGTATTTTGTACCTTCTGGGCCTGGAGTAAAGAGCAAATTTGACATGAAGATCATGACTGTAACACTACTCTGTTTACCCCGACTACTGTGAAGAACTCACTTGATTATGAGGGGTGCAGTCCTGTAAAATTATAGAACAACTAGGACTGGAGCGTGTTTGTTCAGAGGGGATTACATTGTCCTCTCTTTTAAATGAAATATTCATACTTTGAAATGTGTGTGTTTTGTACTTCGTACAAACCTCAGCCTTTGGGGGCAGGAAGAAGAGGCCACCCCACCCTGGGTGGGGGAGGGAGGGCTTCAGACTGCAGAGGTGACCCCCAAACTCTGCACCCCAAACTCTACCTTGCACCCCTTAGCCAGCAACTGGACACGCCCTCTACCCTGTTGGTTAAAACAAATTGTTCTTTTCCCTTTGGCTTCACCAAAGACCACTTTGCATTTGTAGCAACAAATGTCCAGACTCTAGAGAGGTTCTGACTCAAGGACAACTTCTAGACTCTGCCTGGAAACAATGGGAGAATAAAACTGCTGATTAAAATTGTGTGTATGTCTTTGCAGATATATAAGTGCATCATGAAGATTGTTCCAATTGAAATTTGAAAAGAATCATCTCTGCAGGAAATAATTACAGAAGACTTTGATGGGTTGCCTTTTATTTCATGCTTTATACTTGGTATTGAAATTTTGGTAATGAGGGTGTACAGATTTTACATTTAACAAGACTATGAATTTAAATTCATTTTCCAGATGTAGCTGAAAATTGAAACGATTATTTGGCTCATATCCCATACCTCAAAGGGGGGGTGGTGGTGGAAGATTCCTCATGAGCTGGTCTGAACTTACGTTGAATGTTTTATTTTTATTTAATCTTCATTTTAGGGATGAGGTGAACACTCAGAGAGTTTGTGCCAGTGGTTGACTGTAGGAACGCCAGCTACCGCGTGGGCACCTGGAGAAAGTGGAAGGGCAGTCTCTAGGCCCGGGAGTTGGCAGGCAGTCTGTTTAACTTATTTTTATAATATAAATTATTTATTTCTATATATTTTACCTCACTGTTCATTTTTGTATTATGTTTGCGTCCTCCTTTCAGGTGTCGTCCCTGTAGAATTCCCACGACCAGCTCACGGTGTGCCATCGCCATAGTGCCTTGTGTTCTAACCTCCCGCTTGACCTCTCTCTTCGCCTCCCTTGCAGACTGTCCAATTTATAGTAGCCTGTGCATTTTCCAGGCAGGCTGTTTTGGCTTTTAAGAGCCTTCCAAACCTTGTTGGTGTTAAGTGATGGCAATTAACTAAAATATTAAAAATAGGTGTGGATTTAACCCTTACTCTACTGTGACCGTTGATCAGAAATGAAGGTGGTTATGGAAATAAAGGTTCTTGGAACTCGTGTCTAGGTGGACCAGGGATTCAGAACATGTTTAGTAGCTAAATAAATGAATGAATCAGTATGCAGAGTGTCCTCCTCAGGCATTCAGAAGGAAAACTGAAATGCTAGAGAGGCTTAGAAAGGACTTGGGTTAACACTGAACTTTTCCACTTACAGCACTTACTTTTCCACCTTTTACAGCAGCTTCATACAATCTGTTAATAATAACACTCATGAGCGGGACTCCTGCTCTGTATGGAAGCATCACTATCTCTAAGCTCTTTCCAAAGATAAGACAGGTTGAGTCTTTATCTGGGCCATTAGGGAGGATAAGATCCTGCTATACTTGTTTTGTCTTACAGGAAGTTGATATAAATTGAGAGCAGAGACCATTGAAGGTACTTACTGTGGGAATTTTTTTTTTTTTTAATGACCTTGTTTTCAAGCTTGTTGGATTTCTAGGTTCTCCACTAGAAAACCCAAATACAGGCAATCTTCGTAGCTAAACAAGAATGTAAAACTAAACTTCTGAATCTCTTCACATTCCTCCTTTTAGCAGAATTTTAAAATGTATGGTGTGTTTGTCTTATGATTTTGAAACTTTAGGTACAGGAGAATCTAGACTTTTTGTATACTTGTCAAGAATTTTATTGCTTTGTACAAAAATGTTACCTTTCAGTGAGAACAATACAGTGGAAGCAAGTAGGAATCCCGTTTGTTAGGGTCTAATGTTAAGTGACAGCAATGTCAGTGCTGTTTGATGTGCAAAACTGGAACAAGAACACTTCATCTTTGCAACATTGGTATGATAAAGATATTGTCTTAGATCCTGTTTTCTTTTGGGGAAATTGAGCCACTGAGAAGTTAGGTGGCTTTTTCAATGTGAGCAAGGTCGTTAATGCTGTGAGAGAGGATTTGGCCCTAACCTGTGTCCTTAACCACCCTAGACCTACCCAGTATAATCTGCTGATACTGTCCAATAAAACTTTACACTCATTTTGCTTTTGGTTAGAATATGATATAATACTATGTTATTTTCCCCTTTGTCTTAATATTTTAAGTGATTTTGGGTTAAAAACAAGCAACACCATTAATAGCTAGCCCCAAGGCAGTTAGTTATTCAGAACATGTTCATTAAGGAAATGAATTTGTGAATTAATATGCAAATGATTAAGTCCCATAATTCACTTACACATGTACACATATTTGCAATCTTCATTTGCTACTATGTGGGAAGTCAGACCCAGGAAGTAATTGATGGACAGGAAGAAGTCAATATATAGAATGGGAGAAAAAGGGAAGCTCAGAAAATAGGGTGAGCCTTGATAGCAATGGAACAGTAGTGAAGTTACACCTTATACCTTATAGTGTCATTTCAAATCATAAGCCAGTACATTTTCTGTCTCCGAAATGTTCTTTTTAATTACTATTATCAGATACATCAGACATATAGAAAATAATTTCACTAATTCTCAATTATTAGTCCAGACAATCAACAGACTTAATGTTTTGCCCTATATGCCTCAGAACTTTTAAAGAAATAATAAAAATAATGATCAAAAAATTGAAGCAATGTGTGTATTCTTTCCCAGTGTAATTCCCTTCACTTACCATGTTTCAAAACTTTGTCTCTAGAACTTTTAAAGATACAGAAACAATCATAGAATTTACTGGATGCTTCTCTCTCCATTTTCTTATTCTTTTTATAGAACTAACAAATATGCCAAAATGTGTAACTTCCCATCTATTTTAGGTTTTAAATTTTTGTTATATGCCTCGATTGTAGTAACAGTTTAGTACTCTTTATATTTTTTCTTACTGTCATTAATATCATAATATTTGTTTTCTAACTCAATATTATATCTACCATGATTTTCAAAATTATTCAGTGTCCATATTTTTTCTCCTTTTCTGCAACTTGTTAAATAATGATAAAAGTCTCTATTTCTTTTTTCTTTGCTGTTGAAAGCTGTATTTCTATTCTCTTTGTGGTAAGCATCGAATGTATGACATACATATATAGCTATACAATTTTCTAATGGAGTCTAAAAAATATTAAGCACTCTGATTTACTCCTGAGCAAGACAAAACGCTTGCCATGCTTCAAATATTACATGATGATTCTCTTTCTTCCTCAGGATAACTTTCAATATTTGAGTTCACTTCAGAAAAAAAAAAAAGCATTATTCTCTCTGAACAGTGGTTTCAAAAAAGCTAGCAAATTGAGTAATCAGGTTGGTTATGGAGAAAACAGGATTTACAGAGGATTCTCTTTCCAGCTCTTTTTTCTTCGCTTGGTATAATCTCATTTCTCATGGACTGTATCTCCTTCCCTCCTTCAAAAAGCTTTCATTGATCATTTCAGCCTATGATGAGTCCACATTTGAAATTCTTCTTTACTTATGACTTTGACATTCATCTGACTATTAATCATAAATTTTCTGCTAGTATTTTAAAGCCCTGGCTTTTATTGAAACTCTTGATTGCCATATTGGTAGTTTTCTATTTTCCCTTAAGTAGTTATTGTGGTGGTTGAGGAAAAGAAGCATAGTCTCATCATTCTTGCTAACCCCTTGCTGGGTCTTCCCCACAGTAGGTTCTCAATCATTGCTCTTTGATTATCTGTCAGTAAGGGAAGCATAGGGATTGAAACCCCAGATTCTGTGCATGGGCATTATGGACCCATGGTGTTAACCATGCGTCATGGAGGCGGGCAGCTTATTCTGCGAGACATGGGAGAACTATCGCCGACTAAGACAGCAGTTTACCCCAACACTTTGACTCTGCTGTTTTCAATTCCATTCTTCTGAACTCCTGACCATATGGAGATAGTTAAACCTCCAATGCAGGGCAAGAAGTAACAGGGAATCTCTGAGCAGGAAGATGGAGAACATCTCACATAATTTTCAGCACAGGAACTGACAATGACCAACCATACCGGGTATGTTTGAATAAGGAGTAGCTTACCAAGGTTGGTTTCTGCTTTGTTGTCATTTTGTCAGTGAATGCCTGCCTGTTTTGTGTGTCTTTGTGTGTGTGTGTGTGTGTGTGTGTAGAAAGGGGGACACAGATGCAATATAACACACTGGACAGTAGGAGGCAATATGATGTAAAAATTGGAATAAGACATTCGTGGATTCAAATTTGTGTTCTAATTTACTTGCTTTTGTGACTAAAATTGTTGGAGATCAACTTCCTTGTTTGGAAATGGGTACAACAATATTCAGTTCCTAAGACTATTTTAAAAAAGTAGATAAGATTTACTGGATGAAATATGTGTTGGCTAACACATTAGATAGTAGATGTTGACATATCTGTGCTCTACCTGGCTGCCTTTAACAACTGATAAATTTATCATTATACTTTATTATTTTACTTTATTTGATATTATCACATCACTGTTGATAGAGTCAATTGTGTATCTCTGTCTCTCTCTTAAATTCTACAACAGAGTAATCCAATTGAAATAGAAGATGAGTCACAAATTAGGCTCATAGAGAATATGTCAAAATCACTAGAGTCACATTTAAAAAGCAGAAGAAATAAATTAATTTTGATACTATAGCTTTAACATAATATACCCCCAACTTTTTTTCACAGTGCCATCAACATTTGTGAACAAAGGTAACATCATCTGTGAACAAAGGTAATAAAATATAACTGATATAAACAATGTTTAATGTACTTTTTATACTAAGTTCTAGAGATCAACACTATACAATGCTCACAATATGTTAACACATGCATGTACACAAGACCCAGAAGACAGAGAATATTCCATGCCACTCTTTTATCATGTATTTTAAATAATAGATTTAATGAATAACATAATTCAAGAGAGAAGCTATTTTCATGAATATTAAAATATAGGATATATTAAATAAGAAAATTATGCTATTTTGAGACTGATACCTTGAGTTATGATTTCCATATACTTAAAAACAAGGAATCACTTGTGGTGCTGATATAATATTTTCCAGTAGAGGGCACAGATCTTACCTGTTACTAGAAAATGAAAGCCTAATGGAACAAGACAGCTTATTCAGTTTGGGGAAGCAATTCATATCTAAACTCTAGAAATAGAGAAGCAATAAGCTTTCTCATAAGTACATACTTCATTTCATTGCTGAACCACACAACTTAGCCAGTGGGTGTGAAGGAGAGGGCAGGGCCTATATTCCTTAAAGATATTTGAACTAGGCCCTCCCTGGTGGCGCAGCGGGTTAAAGCACAGCACTGCAAGCCTCCACTGCACCACTCAGCAGTGTACTTCATCGATCTGCCTGTTCTGCGCCCCACTCTGTCTCTGATGAAGGCTCTCACCGCCCCTGAACCTCTGGCCTGTACCCCAGTTCTGTATGCACAAATAAATAAATCTTAAAAAAAAAAAGATATTTGAACTAGATAAATGTGTGTTTAACAGATGGACTACTTTAAGTAGTATTCAGAATCCCCACGAGACCAGCCATCCACAGAGGAAGTGAGTGGGTCGGCCCACATCTATGCGTTTTTAGACATCATTTCATTTGTTGTTTTCTAAATTCCATAAATATTTTGATCTAAGGCTCTTGTCAGTGCCTCTGTATTGGCAAAGAATTTGTCAATCTCCATCGCTTTCTCCTACTCTCTCTCCTCTTTTATTGTTCTTTGGCATTCCTTATGAAAACATACAGAGGGAAACGGGGAATACATGGGATTCAGACTTTTTCAGAAGTGGGAAGAATGTACAGTAAAGTTCTGAGATTTTTTTGAGTAAGCATGCCAGAATTTACACGTCTACGTGAGAGCTGTTTTCAAGTGTGGTATTCTAGAAAGCATCTTACTTATCCTCACAAAATTGCCCCATTGAAGATATTTCTGCGACTTCAAATGGCACATAGAAGTATCATTAGCTTGTAAACTTATAAAAAAAACAACAAAATAAGCCTACTCATTAGCATGCCTTGCTTTCTTCCTGAAGCATTGCATGACTTAATTCAACAATTAATTTTTTTTAAAGATTTATTTATTTATTCATACAGAACTGGGGTACAGGCCAGAGATGCGGAGGGTGAGAAGATTGAGAGACAGAGTGGGGAGCAGAACAGGCAGATAGACGAAGTACACTGCTG
>NW_004567110.1:12534892-12564124 GCF_000260355.1 Condylura cristata | reverse complement strand
AAGTACACTGCTGAGGGGAGCAGCGGGCGGGTCAGGAGAGGTCTGCCACGCCATGTGGTCACCTCCGGGGCAGGCAGGAATCAAACTCATGCTGAAGTGGCTTTAGCTTGTTAGTGCTGTAACCCGCTGCGCCACCAGGGAGGGGCCCAGAGAGCTTCTTAATGTGGTGCCTTAACCTTTTGTACTACTAGGGAGAGCCCAAAGGGAAATATTCTATCCCTTCTCACAGGAAGAAAGGGTTTAACTGCCACTATATGAAAGTCAGACTCATTTTTAAGTAACTTTTAGTTAAAAACAAACAAAGACTCTAAATGATCATATTATTTGTACTTTTTACTGTTTTCTGACAAATCTTGTACCCTAGAGGATGGCCTAAGCCTTCTTATTTCATGTTAGCACAAATGACTATGTTATTAGTAACAGTCTATAGGGCTTACACAGATGGCAAGTCTGAATTCTCCTCAGTCTACTTGCAAATCTTTTACATGTTCTGAGACATGGGTTTTTATCTGCCTCCCATGTCACTTCATACCCAAACTAGAGCTGTTTTTTTTTTTTTTTTTGCTCAGTTCAACACCTCTTGATTGAACGATCACTTTGCCCACTGGGATTCTCCATATGAATACGACACTGCACGGGAGCCCAGTTGCTTAGAGTTGGTTAAGGAGCCAGTTCATTTTAATATTTCACAGTCATTGTAGTTTTGTATCACTTAAAGATGACTTCTGACACATGGTTCATTAGGCAATTTCCTCATTGTGTGACCATCGTGGTATGTGATTACCACAATGCGGTACATGGTGTAGCTCACTACACACCTAAGCTGTCTGGTGTAGCCTGTTAGAAGCACTGAGTCCCCATCTTCCACTATGGATGGCATGCTAAGTGATGCTAGGGGGAAATGGTATTTCCTATAAAAGGACATCATTTATTCACCAACTAGTAGCATTTTTTCAATCTTCAAGTAAATACCTAGGCATGGAATTTCTGGGTCTTATGGTAGATATATTTTATTATTTTGCAGAAACTCCTTGCTGTTTTCCATAGTAGCTGGAACAGTGTACATTCCCATCAACAGTGCATGAGGTTCTTTTTTCCGAATATTCTCACCAAAATTTGTTGCTTCCCGATATTTTGATATGGACCATTCTCATAGGAGTGAGGTGGTAGCTCACTGGGGTTTTGATTGGCATTTCTCTGATGAGAAGAGAGAGCAAACATTTTTTCCTGTGCTTATTAACCACCTATCTGTCCTCTTTGAAGAACTATCTATTTAGTGTTCTCCAATTGTTGCTTGGGTCTTTTTTCTCTTTTTGTTGAGTTACATGTGTCCTTGGTAGAACCTGGATACCAATAGTCCCTTAGGAGATTGTGATATGCAAATATTTCCTTCCATTCAGTAAGATGCTTTTTGGTTTTGGTGATTGTGCAGCACAATATAGTTTGACTTTTCTTTCAGTTTATTTTCTTTTGTTTTCCTTGTTGTTAGCACCAAGATCCCAAAGATATCACTGAAGCCAGCATGGTTGGGTGTTGTGTCTTTGTTTTCATCTCTGTATTTTCTGGTTTTCAGTCACATATACAACTCTTTAGTTTGAGTTAATTTTTGTATATGGTATGAGACAGGGCTCTGGTTTCTACTTGGAATTTATAAAAAACATGCCACAAATCCTAGTCACGGAGGAGAAAAAGAACTTATGCAATTCTCTAGTCTTTTTTCAATTTGGTTTGATAGGCATTTTAGAATGACCTGTGTCTCTTCTCTGGGAATTGGCAGTTTCTTGTGACCTTGTCTTCTGCTATTTTAAATCGCCACATAATTCATGTTTGCGTTCCAAATCCTGATTCTTTCTCTTTACCTCTTTTTTATTCCTCCCATTCATATGTGCTTCCATGTATGCCTGAATCCTATATTTATCTAGAGTGCATAGATTCTTTTTTTTTTAAGTTTTATTGATTTACCATTGTTTACAAACTATAATTTGGGAGCCAAGTTTCATACCTTGATGTGTGTATACACTTGACTTACTCACTACCATCTGGTAACTGTCCATTTGTGATTGATTTCACTAAGCATCATCACCTACAGATCCATGCATATTGTGCAGAAGGTACTATTTCATCATTTTAATAGCTGAATAGTCTTGTACTGAGCGTGTTTGTGTGGGATGTGTGTGTGTAGACCTTCTTTTCCAGTTATCTGTCAATGAGTATTTAGATCAATTTCATGCCTTGGCTGTTGCAGATAATGCTGCTATAAACTGAAAGGTGCAGATATTATCTTGTGCTAATGCACAAAAATCCTCACAAGTGAGTCTCTTTCCCAATGACTTTAGCATTATATCAGTAGATTTCATGCACAAGTGAACAAATGACATTTCTGCATGGAGAAAGAGTATTAAAATCTTTTCCTGGTTATTTGGGCATGGTTCTGTCCCTCATAAATAGTAAATTCAAATAGTTCATTATTTATAGGGTTTTGTTTTAAAGAAGTACTATTCACAAGCTATACCAATGACCAAAAGAAATTCCAAGTATTACTTATGTTCTTTGTAAGACATTAAGATATATCCAATTCAGAACCTCACCAACACTTCTCATATGTTTGTCATACACAACCCTCAAGAGGTACTCATTATGACCTTACTTACAGCTACACTCAATACTTTTCCTTCCAGTAAAAGCAACTATTAGTCTACTTTTCACTGGATATCTTGGGTATCTCCTCTCTGTCGTAGTAATATAGATTGCCTTAGGCATCTTATACCTCATTCTTTCTCTAATATTTTCTGCTTTTAGTTTGATCTGTGTGTATCATAAAAGCATAAGAACTTGTTTGATTGAAATAGAATCTTCTGTCTTCAGAAGAGGGTGTTTTGGGTTGGCATTAAGTGGCACTTTTCTCGGCAAAGCTGGACTGGTCAGAAAATTTGCAAACACTCCCATATTGTTAATGACATTATTTTCATGCTCATATTTATAGCTCTTACATACAATAAAATGGAACATGTTCTTAATACAAGGTAAACTGAACCTAAGCACTTTAAGCAAACCATTGATTTCATAGTGGTTTTACATTAAATAATTCAATGTAACTAGGTCTCATACTTTATTTGCAGCTCCCATCACCATAAGTTGATGTCCAAAGGCTTAGAATCTTGCTTTTATTAAAATCAAAATCTGATGTTATAGGAATGGGAGCTCTTAGATGTGGCTTTGCCCCCAACAATGTTTTCCAAATAATCTGTTGCAAATGTTGAAATAGGGTACCAGTGAGGAGTGTTCTTTAAAAATTTGGGCTCTATAGATCTGTGTCTTGGATAACAAACTAATACAATGACATGTACTCTTGGCCCCTCCAGGCTTAGCTTCCTGGTTTCAGAAAGGGCTCTGGATGTGTTACAAGTTGGAAAGAGCCAGAAGGAAGAAAAATAAATCTCCTTGTTGACTGGAACTTTCATTTGTTTTCTAGGAAATGTGATGTGTTCGTTCACATTTTGCTTCATTTTCTTTGAATTTCCAAAGCAGCTATGCTACAGTTTAAACAATATTTTAGTGTTTGATGATGTCCCTGTCTTATTTCTTTTATTTTATTTGTATCACCTTTTGGCCCTGTAACGGTTTATAAGATACTGGAAAAATGATTTTTAGTAGAGATTCTAGAAATATAATGATTGGAGAAAAATATACTACAATGGCAAATTCTGAGAGAAGCTAGGATGAATCAAGTGTGTTCTATGTTCTGATTATTGTGTAAAATGTTCCAGTGTATTTTCTTCTCTTGGCACTTTACAACAATCAGTAAGAACCAATTATCCTGATTTTTTAATGAAGATTTTCAATTTGAAGAAATTTTTTATTTGTTTAACATTGCACCATTAGTACATAACACAATTGAGATTTCTGCTACCTTGTTATTTCATGAAATACTTTTTCTGTGTTTATGTGCATATTCATACAACTAAAAATATTATATGTTTAAAATGTGGTGCGCAGTTGAGTATACATATGAGCTTGTTATTTTATCAACCACTCTCCTCAAACCTGCCATATAAGTTCCCTTCTCTCTACCTCTCAGGATCTCTGACAGTCATAACTGTTACACTCACAGCTGGTCAGTCTCATTTTTAAGTTCAGACAAACTTTCAAATTCAAAATTTCTCCTTCCCACAGGTCCAATATAATTCTTCCTTAATTGGACAGTGGGAAAAATCTATGGATTATTCTTTATCTCTCACACTTCCAGTCTTTGCTCTTCCATGTTTCTTTGAACCCCAGTAATGGATTCTCCAGGTTTAGAGAAATGAAAATACATGAGAAGGATGGATTGATGTTATTCCCTTAACTACTTAACACCTTCTGTGTGGCAGGTGTCAAAGTTCAAAAGTCAGAGATTTGGAGATGAACTAATCTGCTATATTGTTTTATTATTAAAAAAGACCTAGCTAATAAGACTTTGTAATTTAGAAAAGTCTGGAGAATAGCCATAAGAGAGCCCACTTGAAAAATGAATTATAATAGTAAGAGGGGAAAGCAATAAAGATGATTTTGATGGAGAAGGTACTTCAAGAGTTAGAAATGGAGAAACATGTGAAGTCTATTCTGAGTCAACAACAGAGATAGAGAAGATACAGACTGGAAGACCATCTGTATTTCATTTCCCAAGTACATGTTCATTGAAATTCTCATTCACAACATATGAGTATTTGATGCAGGACTCTGTAATTGCTCAGACTCTTTAAAGACTTTTGGAATCAAGAAATAATAGGCAAACTCACAATGGGGATTGTGTGTTGAAGGGTAAGGAAGGAATAGAAAGAAAAATAATGAATGTATGCTTTCATTTAGAATAAAATATGGTGAGTTTTACAAGCCTATGGGAATTTTATTGTTGAAGAAAATTTCTCTTTTGCTCAGCATGCTGAAGTTTAGGTAACTTATCCTCTGAGAGCATCAAACTCTCAATTGCTTATTGTGTTGTGACTTATTGTGTGGTCTACTGGCCTATTAAAATCAGTCCTGAGACTTTTATCTCTGGTCATATTTATTCAAAAATTACTTTAAGTGGCTTCAGATTTTACTGTAAATGTTTACATTATTTCCTAATCATTTCAAAGAACATTGTGAAATATTAAATTTCTAAAAAAAAATGTGCTTATAGCAGAAAGTCTGTTTAGGTACCTGAGTCTCTAGTGGCAGAAAGGATCACAACATATTGTGTCAATCATATTTTTATAAATACTCAAATTTGAATAATTTTTGGAAATCAGTCTCTAGTCTTTTGATGTCAGTTAAGTCTCTAAATAATAGCAACAACAACAATAACAGATACAGAATTCACTGATTCCTTCTCCCACTGTTCACAGGACATCAGTTCCCTAAAACATGAAATAGTCATTTAGAGAAATTACCAGGTGGCTTCTCTCTCTTTTGCAGTTCTGCATACTCATATACAATTTCATACACATATTCACACACTTGCACGCACATTCACATCTACTCTTCCACCCATGTCTATATGTCTGCTAGGTATGGACTATCTTCTACAATGTAACGATCTGAATAAGAAAGACTTTCTAAATTCACATTTGGAAACCATCATACATTTCAACACCAGGTCAGTATAATGATGAGGTACAATAAAAGGCAGCAAGAAATACATTGGTCCTGGAAGAAAATACATGAGAGGCTGCAAGAACTACGGGACCATCAGCATGTTCTGGAAGAAGCTGGGCGAGTACCACAGGGTTAGATTCTGAAGGTGCTTGATCAAGGGAACAACATAAACTTGAATAAATGAGTGTTTATCAATAGAATACACTCTTTATATACAGGATTTAACATCATAATACGAACACCAGGGAATGGAAAAACCTGCTACAAGATGGTTCCCAGAAAAATGAAAAAATTACAGCAGAATCACTGTGACAGATGATGCAAGATGGAATAAAATCTACCAAAGATATGGGCATGCTACAAGAGATAATCTATTTAAGACCAGCGAACTATTCCCATGGGAAGACAGAAAGAAGATTCCACTTTCCCAAAACAATCAAAAGTGCACCAAAATAATTTAGAGGCTTAATGGTAAACTTGATTGACGATTAAGATGCTGTTTCAAAACCAAATTCTGTAATACGGTGCAGCTGATAGAATTCCTCAACACTAGAGGCCAGAAGAGATTGTTGAGCCATCAGAAACCAAATAGACAACATCAGATGGGTGACAGGGGTGCAGTGCCTAGCTACAAAGAGCTATAGAAATAGTAGAATGTGGTGTCTCTACCCTCATCTGGTGACAAGGTTACTCCGCAATATATGCATTCATAAACAAAAAAGAGAGAGAGAGAATCAGGACAATAGCTCCATCACAAAATCGTGATGCTTTGCCCAGATTTTGAAACTAGTTTTGGGATTAAAATCTCAATGAAAGAGAAGTTGGATCAATTACTACAAAATGATTCTGCCACTAGAGGCTCATTTCCTGTTAGTTATCCAGGTGGAATGGTCTCTCGAGGTCCACGTGTCCATGGTGTAATTGTAGGGTGAGAGTAAGGACAGCTGTAACCCATACTCTACATCAGAGGCGCGTGAGGAGAGAAATACAGCGGTGACTGACGCTCCACGGAAGAAAGCCCACTCCGCAAGCCTCCTTGTCTGAAAAGGTAAGACGTTGATTCTGCCCTCTGGGAGTCACTTCAAAGCTTAGCGTTCCCTCTGGCTCTGGGTTCTGGCCTCTAGGACGTTGTTACCAGTTAATTAACCTCCATAATAACATTTAAGGAAGACGTCGGGACTATGTCCTAATTGAGAGGTATGCCATTTCCAACATCCATTTCTAACTGATAGAAGTGTGAATTTGAAAGTGGAAACTGATTTTTTTTTTTTTACTCTGAGCTTTTTATCATTGGGAAAACCATTCCCACCAAAGGGTAGTGTATGTCTATTCAGTATATTTACAAAGTCACATGCTAGTACCAACATTGATTTCTTCTGTTTTATCTTTACTATTGTAGTTTTTCTCACATCTGCTTTCTTTGTTTCTTTGCTTCCTCTCCCCTATGATTCTTTTTTAAAATGAAGGTTAGTTAATGATGGCAATTTTGATAGAGAGTGCCGAATTCTAACCATTAGACCACCAGGGAGTTTAATGATGGCTATTTTGAAACTGAGGTATTGTTCTGTAGTAGAAAAGCCATATCTCTAAGCTTATTGTTGCTTATTTTGGGATGTTAATGAGATGTTTTTTGTTCCGATACTTTCATAGGGCTGTGTCTTGTTACTCTGCATTGGTAGATAGAAAATAAGTCCCTCTCCCCTGACCCCCTCCCCAAAATGTCCATGTCTCAGAATATGCAAATATTGTATGCTACATGACAGAGCAAAGGAGATTTTGCAGATGTGATTAAGTTAAAAGATTTGCAAGAGAGATTGTTCTGGATTTTGCAGGTGGGCCCAGTGTAACCGCAGGGGATCCTTATAAAAGAACATAACAGAAGAATCCAGGTCACAGAAGGAGATGTGCCATCATAAGCAGATGGTGATGTGATACAGGGCCATGAGCCAAGTGATGTGGGCAGCCTCTAAAAAATTTGGATTTTCTACAGAATGATTCAGGGGATTTCTTTTGCATTCACCATTTTTGCTTCTTAAATGGGAATGACATTCTATAGTCCCATTCATATTTATTAGGTGACTTCTAGCTGCAGGCCACTCAGAGTTTAAAAACACTGAGAATGTGATTGATTTATTTCATTTATATGTATATATATATATATTGCATCATTCTTCATTTTTGTAAATGTATGTTTCCTCCTCTCAGGTATAGTCCCTGTAGAGTTCCCACCACCAGTGGGAACCATCACCATAGTTCCTTGTGCTCTTCCCTCCGCTATTTTGATACCACCCCTTCCCCTCCCCTGAGGGAATGTCTCTGATTTATAGTTGCCTGTTAACTTTTTAAAAAAATTATTATAATTATTTTTTTCCTTATTATTTGGTTCCCATTATATCCCTCCTATTAATGAAACCATCTATATTGTTATTTTTCCTCTGGCTTTTTCACTGAACATCTTTTCCAACCCTATCCATGTTGCTGTGAATGGAATGAGCTTATTTTTTGATTGCTGAGTAATATTCCATTGTGCATTCCATTGTAACACATCTTCTTGACCAAGTCATCTGTTTTGGGGCATCTGCTTTGTTTCCATATCTTACCTATTGTACATAGTGCTTCAGTAAACATAGGGGTGCAAGTATTCTTTTGTGTTAATGTTTTTGAGTTCTTTGGGTAGATTCCTAGGAGTGGAATTGCTGGCCCACATGGCAGCTCCATTTTTAGTAGTATGAGAAAACTTCACACAATGTTCTATAGTGATTGGACCAAAACTGGAGAATTTTAGAACAGTGGCCACGAATAAGGGTAAACAGGCTTTGCTCAATAGGTACAAGTCTCTGTCATAGGCAACCAGTATCTTCCTGTGGAAGGGGCTTTCATTCTACACTCTAAGTATATGTAGGAAAAACTAGGTAAAATAGGAAATGGGTTGCTTGATCTAAATTCAACATTTAATATAAATTAAATTAAGAAAGTAAGGAAAGTGAAGACCTTCAGCGAAAAGACTATAGTAGTTTGAAAAATAGAAGATCTCTATAAGTGGGATGAAGCGAGTAAGGAAAAGGGTGATGTATGATGTAAGGGTAAAATGAAGGCAGGAATTAAATCACACCAGACTTTGTAAATCATGTTACAGTGCTTGATTTTGTTATAGCCTGATGAGATTCAATTTAAGAGCGTTAGTGACACTGAAGAGATACATTTTTGGAAACTCCTTAGACTGTACCATGGAATGAAAAAGTATTAGTGGATATAAGAGGGACCTGAGATTGCACAGAAGTTTGGTGGGAGAAGTGTTAATTACACCCTGACTTAAAAAAGCTGAGATGGACAGAGGCGGACTCATTGGTGATGTGTTTAGCAATTTGTTTTTCTCATTGGAGTCACTGTCCTTCTTAGTTTGGGATAATGCATGCACACAAACACACTTTTGCTCACTATCATTGATCAAAATTAATCCATAGCTTTATTTTAAAGGAACACCTGATAGTGGGGAAAGAAATGCTGGAAATTTACATCGAACTCATATGAAGAAGGCTATAGTGACTCAAGGACTGAGTACCGATTTGTTGTACAATACAATGTGTTGAAAGAATATACAAAGCCAGTGGGTGAGAAAGAGTATAATAACTGACTCCTACCTTGTGACCATGGGCACACAGATAATGAAGAGGTGAGAATTAAGCCATCTGATCATGAGAAGGTGCTGGAAGTGAGGCAGAAAGTCTTTCCATTTGGCCTCCATTGTTTTGATTTTTCATTGAACTGGGGAAAGTAGAAAAGGTACAAGAGTAAGAACATGCCAAGAGAGGCCACTCAGGCACTCGAGTAGCTATCCAGCCACTGGGAAGTAGAAAGAAATCATTAGCATAAAAAGAAATGCAGTATACAGCCCATGATTGCAAAACCATACTGAATTCCCTGTTCACTTAAGTCATATTCACATCTGGTCCATATGTGTAATTGAAAATCTCAGAACTGCATTTTCATCAAGGAAGATAAAGATGCCAAATGTTTCACTAAGAGGATTTATTTGTTTGTGGGTAGACATGTGGTCAAGGGAGAGCTATCCCTGGAACTGGGATTTACCTCCAGTAAGTGAGAGAAAATCCTCCTTTGTAAGAAGGTAGATAAGCTGTTGTAAACTTTCACTTGATTTAGCATCAGTTTATAAATGGAGGCTGAAACAAAGCTTAGATGATATAAAATCTATCCAGGGTGTTTTGGGATACTTCTTTAAGATTAAAAAAAAAAAGGAAAAAAAGAAAGTACAAATTGAAGCTCTGAATTACTAAAAACTCATTGCTCAAATTCAGGAGACAAATGCCTCCCCAGCTTGATGTTTAATTGATTCTTCATGATGCCAAAGCGTCCAGATTGTTGGCTCACTGGAGGTGAAGAATAAGAATAAGTTGATGAATGGTGGAATTTCTGAGCTGTCATCCAGATGTTTTGACCTAATGATGAATAAATATTTATTGCAGATGATAATAATTTCATTTCAACATGTTACATGAAATCTATTTAAAAGATTACTATTGCATGCAGTCAGCATTGTATAGGATTTAGTCTTGCACTCATCCTTATCAATAATTCTGATGCTTTTTCTCTATGAGCATGTTCTTATCTTCATTGCTTCCTCCCATTGATCATGCAGGTGTAGCAGACCCATGATTTGTCTTGGTGGCCGGCCAGTGTGCATGGGCAAGTGACCTGGTAGAGTCAGGTCTCCAGGAAATGCTTCTCACCAAAAATATCTAGGGCTTTGACCAAACTGCGTATTCTCCTTGAGCCTCAGTTTTTCTCTTAAATAAATAAATGAAAGGCCTTATAGTCAATAGTTAAAACAGGAATATTCTAGGCAGCAAGTAACAGAAACTGATCTAATAGTAACTTAAACAAATATGTTTTTCTTAATGAAACCTTGTTAGACTTTGCCTTATGTGTCAGTAAACCAGAGATGTGTAATAGCATCTCTAGTTAAAAGTGAAAGTGATACTGACCTGGGCTTGTTTTCACTCCAAACCAAAAGAGGTGATTCTAGCAAGTAGGAAAGGGGAAACGACTAGCTCATATGTATTGGTTTCAACCATAGGGAGTACTGATGTCATTTCACAATCAAAATTCTGTGATGGGGAAAGATAAAATAGATTAGATTTAGTGGAATTGTCACAGATGTATTTGGAAATCTTTGTCCTCTTCCTTTGACTATTTGGAGAGTTCCCTGTAACTGAGAACCACTTGAGTCTTCTTCATCTGTGATTATAAATTCAACTTTAAGCAAAAAATATATCATCAAAAGAAGTTATTACTTATACAGAAACAACAGAATCACTTCTAAATCTTGAAACATCAGCATTACTGGTAGGATTCATGGACTTTGTGAGAAAATTCCTGGACTACTTTCTCATAATTAATGATTGTCAAAATGCTGCCTTTTATTGGCAACCAGGTTTTTGTTGTTGTTGTTTGTTTTGTTTTGTTTTTCTTTAGTCTATTTGTATTCATTCTTTTTCTGCCTTTCTGGAAATGAGTATAAATATATCTATATATATCTTTATCTACAAACATATATATCTGGTTTTTGCCTTTTTTAGATGACTTCTATCTTCAAAGAGTGCATCTATTTACTAAATGACTGAAAATAAAACTTTATCACTATAGAATTTTGAAAGCCAAGCATGTAGAACAAAACTGAACCAGAGATTTGTAAAGTTCACATATATGATTCTCTTCTGCTAAAACTGGAATCAAAACCACATTAGAACTTTAGGACACCCATTCATCCATTCATTTGACAATTATTTACAAGACCCTCTCACATAAACTAAAGTAAGCAGGGCCCTAGACTTTGGGACAGAGAGGTGTAAACAAGGTGGAGCATACTCCTGAAGCTTTTATTTTGGTGAAGATACAGGAAAAAATTATGCGCAGTCAGTTCAGATACAACAATAGGTTAGAAAGTGACAGTGGGTGTGAGAAAGGTGCAATTTGAGGTAAGATGTTCAAAGAAGGCATTTCGGTGACTTGTAAGGACTTCATGTTCTTTTTTTCATACTTATTCCTAACATAACTTATTTATAAGAAGTTTTTTTTTTCTCTAAAGATGTTATTTATTTATACATACATACAGAAGTGGGGTACAGGTCAGAGGTGCAGGGGCTGTGCGAGAATTCACCAGAGTGGGGAGCAGAACAGGGAGATTGATGAAGTACACTGCTGAGGGGAGCAGCGGGTGGGTCAGGAGAGGGCTGCTGTGCCATGTGGGTCACTTCCAAGTGGGGGATACAACTTGCACTAAAGTGGCCATGGCCAGCTTCACAGTGCTATACCCCAACATGCTGCACCACCAGGAAGGGCCCTATAAGAGGTTTTTAAATTCTTCTCAGATAATTTACTCCCTTTCTCTATAATTATCAGTGAATACTTGTGGGGGAGACCAAATTTTATGGAATTTGATATATATGTACTTTTGTAACCCTTTTTAGGATATAATCATGTTAGAAAATTAGATATAAATACAAATATATATACGTACTAGAATACAATATATTAGAAAAAATACAATATATTAGAATGTTTAATGTATGTCACACTCCAAAACAAAATCACAGAATCCAATTGGCTAGACATTTATAATTGACTTGTCATAACTCAACAATATCATTTTTTTAGAAAGAAAATGAAAAAAGATTCCTTAGCCTTTACTCTAACATAAGAGATTGAATTCATTATGTGTATCTAAAATGCATACGATGTGAATATTCCCACAAAATGGGCTCTTATTTTATAGAATGTGCTGTACAAACACAAAAACATCTTATTATCAGGATATGATCCAGAGGGAATTTTGTGGAAAGTGGCTTTGTTCCCACCCTCCCCCACATTTCTGGTTCCGCTGGACATATTCACACGTTATCATGTGTGTCACAGCTTAATGTTAGCAACTTCTGATCTTGATATCTCTGTCATAGTGAGCTGATCCCACCCCAGACAACTAGTAAGAACTGTCCTTGTAAGTGATTTTCAAAATCACATAATTCTTCTAGATGGATGATGTCAAAACTTGATAACACCTACAAAAATACCCCACAAATTCAGCTTTTCAAATAAGGTATCATCTCCAGAAAAGAGCTAGTCAATGAAGAAATATAAAATAAAATGTAAATTTATTTACTACTAAACACTAGTACTGACCCATTCTGTCTTGGACCTGCAAAGGAATGATTATGGGAGAGAACTCATTTTTTCATTTCTAGTGGAGGCAAAGACAAAGGTCAAAAGCTTTCTCATGATAATTTTGTTGCTTCACAGAATCTAAGAGTTGACTGGAGATTTAAAGAAAAATGGAAAAATGAGAAGCAGGATATTTCTTAAGTCTTATACTTTTGCCAAAGAAAACAAATCTCCTCTTGTTTCTTTTTTTAAACTGAGAAACATGCAATAATTTAAAAAAAAAAAAAAAGGTTGCCACTGCTGTAAAGGGATACAGATAATAAAAATCATGAAAAATTGAAGCATCTTTTTCAAGGGCCATAAATTTCCAGTTCCTTCTCCAAGAGTTGAGAACCAGCGTGGGGTCTTCAATGTTCAGGGTGTTCTAATAAGGACATCAGCTAGCAAGTTCCTCTGGAGTAGCCTTCTGTGTTCCTGATTCTAGAGAAGTGTTCAGAGAAGCCAAACTGTCCATGAGCAGTCTGGCATAACAACAGGAGACAAAATTTGGGCCACAAAATTTATGCCAAAACCATCTTTTGCATGAATTTTGCAGAGAGAATATAAATCTTCTGTTTTCCTTATAGGTTAGTATTGATTGAACAGAACTATCTTATGTCTTTCCTTTGGATATTAGAAAAGAAAGGAAATATAAAGTTTAATATATTTTTTTCTCTAAAGATGTAATTAAAGACTGGGTAAGTGTTTTCTGAAGTCATGCTTATGATTATTGCCATGCTAGTATAAAAGGGGAAAATAAAATGGCTTTCTGAAGGAATATTTTAAAAGCAGCAAATCCCCAAATTGTCTTAGTTTATAGGTTTCCAAGTGGAAGTCATATTCTTCTCCAGTACTTGACAAGTACTCATCATAAATGCTACTGCAAACTGCAGAGTATGGAACTGGAAATGGAAAACAGCAAGTCCAAATATAAACCTTAAATTCTGCAATGATTAAATCATGGGAAAAATTAAAAAGGTAGTCAAATTAGAAATGAAAAGAAATAATCGGTTGCAGAAGAGTGAGCTTCTCCTTTTGATTGAATAATATTGGAAACAGGAAAGTTTTATTTAAATAGTTAATATGTGGAAAGGACTCAATTTACAATTAAGACACTAATGCAAATATAAAACAGAATGAAAGAAGAGTGCAGTTTCTAATGGAATAAAGCAAGAACATCAAGAGAAGATTATTGATTGATCTAGTCATTCACCAAATACACTTTGGTGCCAATGAAAATTATCTCTAAGTTCTAGAGATAAATAATGTGTCAAAATAAAGGAAAGGAACTTAGAATGCATATCCATGGAAAACTAAGTGTTCACACCCTCTTCTACATTTACCCAGAAACCCAACTGTGAAAACAGTATCTGCTGAACACAAAATATGGAATACAGGAAGGCAGTCAGCCCTTTTCTTTTAAACTGGTGGATTTCTGGGTAGAATTCATTTGTAGTTTTTAGTATCTTGCGATTCTAAGGATTTCAGAAGTGATAAATCAAAACTAGTATCTGGAGCATTTTCTCCTGGCTCAGCGTATTGAAATTGTGCTCTCAGTGATCATTGACCTATTTCTGTCAATTCAGGGAACACAATTATCGTAGAAGAAAACATATTCTCAGAACTACCCAGCATACTCCCTAGTACCTTATGGTTACAGGATTCTTGATCTTCTTCTACTGTAATGTTGATTTTATTGTTACCAGATGTCTGGCCCTATGCCTTGGGTTACCCAGGTTCACTGGCCCAACAAACAAAAGAAAACTGAATCATATTGAGCACATACATTTGATGAAATCATGATATGTAAAAGCAATAAGAAGCACAGTGCCAAAAGGGGGGAATATTGAAGTGTTGTCTTCTGAGGGTAGATACACCAGAGCCAAGAACCTTTAAGAACTGAACTCAGCATTCTAGAGAAAGTTTTAATTTAATTTGTGAGCAAATTCCAGTGGCCTCCAGGACAATTAGTGCCTCTACATGATTCACAAAGCTTTGTGTTTAGACACTTTGTCCGGCTTTGTAAGCGATGAAGTAAATCCCCTCACATAAAAAAAAAAACAAAAACAACAACAAAAAAAAAACCAAAAAACAAAACAATCTCAGTGGTATTTGTCAAAATTGGTTTGCTTAAAATTGGACCTTTAAGACATTTTTATATTTATGTTAGATTGATCTTGGCAGGTGGTTTTTTAATCCCCACACTCAGTAAATCATGCTGAATATCTTACCTTAGTCATAGACTTCCCTGTGACTCAAATAAAAAAAGAGCTGTGTGTTTAGTAACACAAGGGGAGAAATTTCAGATGATCTAAAGTCAACTTCACCACTCAGTGATGAAAGCGCCACCTTTCCTGGGTCCTATAAGCTATATTGCTTCTGACTCTGCCATGATATACTGCTCCTGGCTCCTACATGCTACTACTCACTCTTGCATAGTGCACTACTCCTGGTCACGCTGCACTGCCCCCTATCCTTACACTTCTTCTGGCCCTTAACTGCTACATGGCTCCTAGCTCCTATAGCCTCTAGGACTGACCTTACTCCTGTTGACCTCTTGGGCTCGACCCTCACAAAACATGACAGACAGGAGCAAAGGGCACCACTGGGGTTAATGTCAAAGAAGTTACTTGGAGCCAGAAAATGGGGGAAGTGAACAGTTCTGCCATGTATGAGGTTTAGGGGCTGGGAAACGTCCCTGAGTTTAGTTTCTGTGTTTGGGTAATCTGCGGTGGGCTGTCTGTCTAATATGGAGGTGATGACTAGACAAGGTACATATGAAACATCCTGAAAATCACATTCTGTAAATTGGAAGCAGGTTACCATTTTAAATTATTCTCCAGTGTGCGAAAATAACCTTTAAATTTGACATCTGAAACGCAAGTATCTTCACAAAATTCGATTCCTATTTTAACGACCATTTCAAAGTCATTTGAACAAATCCTGACTCATATCCTTCCATTTCCCTTCAATTCTATATGATTTGAAGGAGCCCTGTAAGTTTTTGTTAGAATAGTCAAGTCATTGACTATTCAGAGAACATCAGGGACTGAAAAGTAGTGCTAAAGTATCCCGTCTGTCTACTGAGGTGAGTCTCTGGGGATTACAATTTACAACAAAAGTCAGAATGATAACATGGCTTTCTGGTAACAGGGAACATCTTCTTAGCCAAAACACATGCTTAATACACACTTGTGTGTGTGTGTGTGTGTGTGTGTGCAATAAAATGAGATTCCATATGCTATCTTAAGCATGCTGCTACACAGTTCAATAGTATTAAGTATATTCATATTGCTGTGCAACAGATCTCTACAATCTTTTCATCCTGTAGAACTGAAACTTTATACTCATTAAGCACTCATTTCCCTCATCATCCCCCCTAACCCTTGGCAATCACAGTAGAAGACACAGGAGAAGTTGTTAGTAATTGTGTAGGAGGCTGTTGGGAAGGTCGGAGAAAATGTTGGCAATAACTAAGTGAAAGTAGAAGGGGTGGACATAACTGGGGTCCCCACAGTGTGACCCAGATGAGGAGGTTTAAGCAAACATGTAAGGGAGAAAGGAATCTGCCTTAATTTGGAGAGGCTTCACACGGAGTGTTCATGTTTCACCCCACTATTCATCATGGGCCAACATATATACCAAAATACCTACAAAGTATTGTATTTTTATGCAGTTCTTATCTTTTTTATGACAGCTGATATAAAAATCTTTATTCATTTGAATATTTCTTGAGTTCTTATATAGAGAAGCAGGCCAAGGTTACACTAAAATGTCAATCTTATAGAATCTGTATTCCCTGTTGTCTATATTTTATTACACAGAATCCTCTTCATGTTGTTTAGTTCATTCAACAATTTATTGTTGGGTTTTAGAATCACTCACTACATGGTACATGGTAGTTCCATTATATTTAGCTCATTCTTTCACTAGTAGAATATTTGATAGCCTCTACTTATTTGGTTTACAGGAAATAAGTGTTAAATAATGACATATGGTAGCCATTAAATAGATGAAAACTATTGTTAAATATCTCTACCATATATGTAATTAAATTTTATGTATATAAAAGATATATAAAAGTAAATATTTACTGGCACAATATCTTCCTTGGTTGAAAAACCAATCATTCTTAATGCGACCAACAAAGTACAATGCTGAGGGGAGCAGCAGGACAGGTCTGCTGTGCCATATGGGTCACCTCCAGGGCTGGGGATCAAACTTGCATTGGATTGGCTGTGGCTAGTTTTCAGTGCCATTGCACCACCAGGAAGGGCTGACTAGTTTTTGTTTCTTTTTTTTTTTAAATAATTAACTAATTAACCTGATTTTAATTGAAGTAGCACTGCAATAACATTATATGCTTCAGGTGTGGACAGTCAAGAATCCACAATTACATACTACATTGAGTTTACCACTAAGAATCCAAATATATCCTTTATCATCCCCGTGTCACATTTTCTTCTGATTTACCTGTTTAATATGATTATTTGTGAGTTTATATGCATATCATTAGTTTTGCAAAAGTGTGACTCTGTGTGTATTTATGTCACAAAGAGGAATAATTACACCATCTCCTTAGAATATCTCCTTGTTATCCTATAGCAAGTTACACAGTTTAGTTGGGCATATTTTTCCATTAACTTTTAAGAGATGAGGAAATTGAGTCCCTGAAAAATGAGTCATTTAAAGCTGCATGTTGATTCTGGGGTTTAGCCCAGGCCAAGGTTAAGATTTCTGAATCAAGTTTAAAGCATTGGAATGTTCAAACTCCTCTAACTAAGCCAACTGACACTGCTGGTTAATTTTATGCTACATATTGAATGCCTGTGTTGTAGTGGCCACTGGATGGATTGACACCGAGAAATTAGGCTAGTTGTTAGAATATCCAATGACAGACTAACCTCAAAAATAGATTCAAGGAAAACAATATCGAGAACTAGAAATACACAATTTAGACTACATTTTAAAGACATATTGTGGGCATTCCTCAGAAAATCAAAATGGCAGCTCATCAAAAGGATACTTATTTGAATTTTAGCCACTAAGAAAAATCTGAACTCCAAGGTAATCATTCGAAACACATATGTTTTTTCTTGTTTCTGATCTTTTCTGATCTCTGCTTAGTTATTAAAGGGAGGCCCTGCCAGCCAAGTTAGGGTGTAAATACAGCCAGAAACACAGCTAGAAAACACCAGAATCAAGTTTTTTTTTCAGATTATTTGGAGATATTTAAAGCAAAAACTATCTCTAATTTACCAATGTGGTTCAGCAAAATCTATGATCTCTGCTAAGAAAGTGGCTTGATCCATAATAATTGGAAAGCCTGACTTAGGTTCTGATAGGAAGCATGTGCTCTTGCAGACTGTAAAGGTCATATAAGGATTTTTGGTGTGTTTGAAACCCAGAAAGAAGACGGAAATTGGATACTATGAGGAGCCCTTCAGTTGAAGAGCAAGAGAGAGATTTAAGGTTAAGACACTTAGCTTCATTTAGAGAAATACCTGAAAACCCCATACAATTTATCCATGTTATCACTTGAAATTATTTAAGTATCATAAAGGGATGATGGGGGGGGGGGTGGAGAATAGTCAACAAGTGTATGTTCTGCTTCTACTGTGTGTTTAGTTGAGGGTTTATTGTAAGCAAAACCAAATCTTTGACCATGGGAGTTTACAACCTAAAGGAAAGGCAGGCATTTGTAATAAAATACAAATATAGAGGGGATAATTCCTGAGGTTGGTATTAACACACAAAGGATTCATACATAACTTAGCTCAGAAAGTCAGTAATGATTGTCCTGGGAAGCTCCATGTCAGTAATTTGTTCACTTTTTCTCAAATTGTTTTTGTGTATGTGATACAAAGTTAAAATGAAATCACAACATCGAAGCTCAGAATAGGAAAGAATCTTCGAGATCACGTACTGTCCCCAGATGCAGTGAGGTTTAATGCATGAGCCCAAGAAGTCAGTGGCAGATGCCAAGACAAATTGAGCCATTACATGGCACGTGAGGTTCCAAACACATTTTCAATGGCCCCTGAGGGTACCCAGGCTCACTGCTTAGTAATGGACTTTGTTTGATTAAATTTCCATAGCACTATTATGGGAAGCCAATAAAGTTGGTGAGGATAGAATCATTTCTCCCTGATGTGGGATAGACTTCACATGTTTACTAGGACTCTCTGGTTTGTAATGTAGAGTCTCTTTTGTCCCCTCAAGAATATCTCTGTCTATGACCCTCAAAAATGGACTTCAGTCAGCCTCATTTACATGTCAGTGAAACTCTTCCAAATCTATCAGTTAACAAATAATTCTGTGGTATAGAAAACCTTCCCTTAAATGACAAAAACTTTCATATTAGCTCAGAATCAATTTATGTGTGTGTATGCATATATACATATATAGGTATATCTATATATACATAATTTCAGTATAATCTCCAAGGATTATACAAACATGTTCACTAATCACATTCCAGATTGTACTTAGTATCTGTCTCTTGTTAGTGGAAATAAAAGATTAGCTAAGCTTAAATATGGAGGTAGAATAGTTTGGTAAGAAAATGTGTACTTAAACACAAGAGCAGTGACTTTGATATTCAAGATTTATGATTTGGGTTTATTTTTTTATTTTTATTTTGTTTTTGACTTTGGAAACAAGGAAAAATTTCCCATATTAAAAACAGTGCATTAGTTTCTTGTTGCTGTTGTAATGCATTACCAAAAGGTTAGTGACTTAAATCAATATAAATAAAAAAAAATTGAAATCAGACATCTGAAATAAGCCTTATAGGAAAAACAAGGCACATAGTATGTGTTTCTGAAGATTCCAGGAACTATTTCCCATTTTTTTAACTTCCGGTCTACATTCTATGTGTCTTTACCATATCACTCCATCTTTAATTACCAACTCTATCAGGAGGGTCTCTGATTCTGACCCTCCTGCCTTTGTGAGGATGTAGGAATGGCCCAAGTCATGTGTCACCTTCACTAATACTTTTGTTTCTGGTCTTTTTGATATGGGCCATTCTCACAAGGGTTAGGGGGTATCTCCCTGTGGTTTTGTTGTGTCAATGTCCTTCTTTAGCTTGCTGTTTCCTGGTGTACCTTGCTGCCTTAAGTTATCTGGAAAAAATGCTTCTGAATTATATTTGTTCCTTTACAAGACACATCAAAGACAATATTTTTCCCAAGGTAACTGCAATGAGTTTTTAACTCTTGTTAATTATGATAATATGAGGGATAGATAAGGCAGGTAAAATAATGTCCAAAACACTGACATTTTTTTTCCCACTTCTATTCTCAAAACAAATTCTTCAAGAATACAACAGAGGAGTTAGAAATCCAGTAACAAATAAGGCAACTGGAGTTTCTGTCTGAGTAATGCTCAGTGTTTAAGTGGGGAAACTAAAACAACTGATTATGTTAAAATTGACAATAAAGAACAAGGACACCTGGTTTGGGGTGTGGAGGATCAGACTGACTTCCCAGAATGAAGGGCATTTGGACTAATACACAAAGAATCCTTAGCACTTAGCTAGGAATAAAGACAAAAGGAGGTTAGGGAATAGTCTCTGATTTTTTTTTTAATAAATATAATTCAAGCAACCATAGGAAGTGCCTGAAATGTTTACGCATTCAATAAGTGTTTGAAAACTGATTTTTAAGAAGAAAATTTGAAGCATTGAGAACCATTCATGTCATCAATTAAGAGAACATATGAGGGTATAAAATCTGTTGGATACTGAACCTATGATAAGAAGAAATGAAGCTTTCTGCACTGTTTCCTTGTAGGAAAGAATGATGAAAGTCTGCTACAAGAAACTCTGAAAAAAAAATTAAACACACTTTTTTATGTTTAATACATTAAAAAGGTCTATGGCCATTGAGACATTCTAGAACTTAGGTTCAAGAAGACATATTTTATTTCTTTTTAAATTTCCAGAACATACCCAGCACCCTTGAAAAGTGGCCAGTATGTCTAAGTGGTTGAATTTTTATTTAGTTTTAAGACAAATAAGGAAAACAGCATACTTGTCAGCACAGATCCATAGCATAGAGGGTGAGTGGACATATTATTTCCAAGGTGAGGCTTAGGTTAAAAATGATGAACTAATAACTTTATTTTTGATATATTTAATGTTCAGATCAAGGCAACTATTATGCTCTACAACAGTAGATTTCAAGGTATCAAATCAGGGTATTGAATTATCTGGATAACCAGTACTATGTTGCAATTGATGAGGTCTAAGACTCCATGAAGTGTCTGCAAGTATGAAGCACCAGCAAGGGTGAAACTCTATCCAGGTCCTATACTTCATTCTAGGTGACCAAACAGAAATAAACCTTTCCATATAGTCTATATGGAACATATAGAAATAAATCTTTCCAGATATTCTATATAGAACTATAGAAATCACTATAGCTATATAAATGCTTTCAACATTTAGGTCTTTCAACCTCTTTGTCATTTTCCTATCCTGAAAGTAAGGATATTAATTCCCACAGAGAACAGTATAGGCTTTTTGATTAGTTCGGTACCTGCCATGTATTATATAGCTTTGAGAAAAAAGAGTCACTAATTCTTTCCAGCAACATCTAACTCATTTGGAAAAAGAATATCTTACCTTTAGCCTTCATTTCACATTGAAGATTCACCTACAGGTACTTTGTGACACACCATTGAAACACAGAGGAGTGACTTTAATAAGACATGGACTGTGAAGAAAAAACAAGACAATTGCTTAATTTCACAACATCCTGAAGTGCCAAAATGGAAAAATATCTGCATTTATCTGTTACAAATCTTGACCGAAGTTAAGCTGCTACTAATCCTTGGAACTATTTAGACTTTCCAAGGGGGTGGGAGGATAAAGAAAAAGAAAACCAACACAGCTCTAGGTAAATCTTTTGCAACTGTTTATAAGACAAAAAGGAACTTTATAGAAACCAAATATAAACAGCATATGTTATTAAACTCAAAACACATGAAAGAATAAAAGAAAGTCACATATATTTTCTCAGTGTGACAGGGTCTGAGGCAAGTTTTGGGGGAAGTTTAAGAAGCCCACAAGAAAGGCCTTTCAACCACTGAGCCTCTTTCAAAGATCATTAAAGCACACCCCTCTCAAAAAAACAAAAAACAAACAAAAAAAAACAAACAAAAAAGGATTTTGACTTTTTAATATGGATGCTACTCAGAATATATTAAAGCACATATTCATTGTCACGTGGCAACAACCATCACTGCCTAATGTAAATTTGTAATGAGAAAATGGAGCTCTTTCCTGCTGAACCCCTGGAAGCAGATGGGGTTGTTCTGAATCTTCTTCTCATGATAAAGGTTTTATTACCATTTCATGAAGAAGGATAGTGTTCGTCATTTGTTTTGGAATCAATTTACCATGATCGCCATCTTGCATTGACCTCTTGTAGTGTTGAGTAACAAGTGATCGCAGACACACGGGTTTAAAGTCACCCACAACTCCTAGCTCATAGCCCTGAGGCCGCAAGGCCCCACAAGGCTCACATCAGGCAGAGCAGAAAACTTAGGATTCTCTTCCCAACTCGTTCTTGTTGTTGGCACAATTCAGTTCATTGCAGCGATAAGACTGGGGTCCCTGCTTATTTCCTGGCTCCCAGTGAGGGGGCCTCTCAGCTGCGCCAGGCCATCCACATTCCTCCAGGCCAGCTTGCCCCATCTTCACACAAGCAGCCAGTGAGTCCAGTTCTTGCACTGTGAATCTCTGGCTTCCTTTTTCTAGCACTGACCAGAGAAAACGGTGCTGTGAAAGACTATGTGTGATTTAGATCAGGACCTCCCAGGTATTATCTTCCAGCCATATGACATAATAGAGTCACCAGAGAGATAGTGCATTGTATTTGCAGTTCCAGGGATGAAGGCACTGAATTCAGGGCAGCTTTTTAGAATTCTGCATCCACACCCTGTGTGGAATTCATAGGATATCTGCCAGTTAGCATGAAAATACTGCCTGTGCAGTTTCCAATGATGAACACCTGAAGCTGATATGTTAAAGTGCAATGTTATTTCATTAAAAAAGAAAAAAGTATAGCAAAAATCCCCAGAACAAAGTAACTTCTATAGAATTTGCACTCTTGCTTAAATAAGCATTCCCAACGTAACCCCTTTTTCTGTATCATAATCACTTCCAGAAAGTAGTTGAAGGCTGGCTTCTGTTTCCTCTCTCTAGTTTGGAAAATGTTAAATTTAATCAAAATCTATTGGGTCATTGTAGGAACCAAGATTTATGCTCTGTTTTCTGGAGAACAATTTTGAAAGATAAGACTCTTCCCCACCCCACCCCACCCCACCCCATAAAGAATATTTTAGTGCAGGTGATGGATACACAAATCACTAAGATTGATGTGTTAAGTGTTCCACTGTGAGTCTGTGTGAAGAGTGATTCCTTTGTAGTGCTTATTAGTTGAGTAACAGCACCTTGGATGCAATGAGGTGGGTATCAAAACCACACATTTTAGAGAATAAAGAATGGAATAAGACAGGGGTTTCACCAATTACTAGTTTTTAAACCTTAGGATATTTGTTTATCCTTTTAGAGCTTCCATTTATACAAATATTTAGTGGAAATAGCCAGATACACTTCTTGTGTTTGCTGGAGGATCATAAATTACATAGATGAAAGCACACAAGTAGTTCTGAGCATATTTCTGTCTGTTTCTTTTTCAATCTTTTTAGCCTCCACTTCTATGTCAACCAAAAAGTTGATGACTTTATGTTTATGTTCATGATAGTCAAAGGGAAGATCTTCCCCAGACCCTGCCTACAGGTTAGAGTCTTGATCTTCCTTTTGTGAGGTTTTAGCTAAGACTTGATGAATGCTGCTATCAAAGATAATTAGAGTATAGATACAGAACAATAACTGGTTGTATTTCTTTGTTTTTCAGAAGCTCTTAGGTATTCAGAGATAAAAACCACCAAGCCCGGACTGGAAACTACCCTCATATAGTAATACACCAATTAGCAACACAGATACTATCAAGGGGCTTAACAACAGTTGGGAAGAGCTCGTACATCAGCTATTTCTGTATCACTCTTGTTTGCGCTGATGATATACTTATCAAATTTTTCTACACAGGCATAAAAAAGATGCATTTCAGACATGAGTTCTGAATGAAACCAGGTTTTAAATTAACTGGGCCTGAATCAGTAAGATAGTCAACCGAGTACATGTCCTTTCAAGCATTTTTCATTTCGATTCTTTGTGTAATTGCAGAATTCATTCCACGACAGACAGGCTCTGCATTGGGCTTAATTGTGAGAATTATGAGCTTCCTGTATTTATAGTAAACATGGGAATTTGAGCTGCTAGCGAGGCTTTTTGTCAAACTCATGATGAGTGACTTGTAAAAGGTGAACAGATCGAAATGTGAGATAAGACCAGGAGAGGTGGATCAAGTATCCCAGTGGCTCAAACTTTGTTAGTCTGTGAGGTTTAATAGAAAGGTTATTCACAGTTAACCACAGTGAAACTCCCAATAACTTGTTGATTCTGGTTTAAGAAAAATATATCATATTGGCTTCACTGTTTCCTCTTCCATTCTTAATCATATTCAAAAGTAAAGCAAAATTCTTAAAACAGTGTACAATGTACATGACATAAACATAAGAGTTCCACTCTTCATCTTTAGGACTTCCTGTAACATTATAGGAAATCCCACTGATTTCCTCTATTCTACTTAATAGATATACAATAATAGTTTAATGAAGAAGATATGGATGTTTCCATTATTTTAGTAGCTAGAGAAGAAAGATAATCTGCCTTTTGCCTGTCCATAGAAAATATTCCATATATATAATACATAATATAGGTGGTAATATGTAAGAGGTATAATACCTTATAACATTACCACATTTTACATATATATTTAATAAAACATAATATGCAGTATAGATATTATATAGAATCTGTAAAATAAATGAGTTCTGAAATATAATTACTCCAGAAAGTTCTCCCTAATATTTAAGTATTAGTCAATCCTGCACCATCCATGATGTATTAACTTTCTTTGAAAACTATCACATCTCTTAGGTAGTTTTGAATTATTCCTTTAGGGTATCTCTCCTCTAATTCCATAAGCTCCCTTGGGTCTCATTACCTCTGCCGTTAGAATTCTATCTCAAACACAAAACCAAGGGCCTTTGTTCAATAAATATTTGTTGAAATGATGTACAATTACAGTGAGACTTCTAAGGAGTCAGTGTATGCATCTGAGACAATTGGTGAGTTATTCAATACACAGCTGCACCTCTGTGCTCCTATATGACTCAATTTACAGATACATTTCTGGGTCTCAAAAGGAAAAGGAAAAAAATTGGAAATGTTAACTTAATGAAAGTAAGTTTCTTCACTGAGGCTGAATTTTAGAGAAAAATGTGCCAGACTCTAGCAGTAGATGGCTTTAGTACCTGTTACCCCAAATTAAATGCCTCAGTCATGGCATTTATGCTGCCCCTTCCTTTCTGCTTCCTCACAGACTGTGACTGCTTCACACATAGAGTATTTCCCCATACATGTGAGGACTAGCCAAAATAACTGCAAACTGTTAATAAGTTATCTTAGGACCAAAATGCATCGTCTAACAATTAAAATGCACTAGGTAAATATCCGTGAGACAATTATTTAGTGATGCCTCAACAGAGACTGTATATGGGAAGCATATCACTGTATTCCTAAACTGTAAGATTACTGAGTTCTCTAGCTGATAATATTAGCTGCAGTTACATATTAAATATTTTTCTCTTAAAGACAAAAAAAAAACTCATGGTATCAGTCTTCATCTTAACTCAAAAATTTCAACCATTTTTTAAAAAAAAGATTTATTTATGCATACAGAACTGGGGTACAGGGCAGAGGTGCAGGGCAGTGAGAGGCTTCACCAGAGACAGAGAGTGGTGACTGATGAAGTACATTGCTGAGGGGAGCAGCGGGTGGGTCAGGAGAGGTCTGCCACGCCATGTGGTCACCCCGGGGTAGGGATCTAACTCACACTGAAGTGGCTTTAGTCTTAGTGCTGTGCTTTAACCAGCTGTGCCACCAGGGAGGGCCCTCAAACATGTTTTTAAATCACAAACACAAACACAAGCATTACTGCCTACCTTTTTTTTCTATCCTTTAGCAAAAGTTCAGTTATCTATTATTATTTGCAAGTTGTAAGAGAATGGTCCCAAGGGAAAAGGGGGACTGCCCCTCCCAAGGACGATGGAGGTGAGTAGAGAGGAGAGGAGAGGGGAAGAATAAAGGAAGCAGGATGGAGAGCAGGATGATGGAGTCCAGGAGGAGCACATGCAACAGAGACCTTGGAAAAGCTGTCCTTGCTTCTTGATCTTGGAGAGCATGGATGGAGATGTCTGAAACAGACTTTGGGAGAGACCCACAGGGAAGTTAACAATGGCAGGATTGGGGCCCGGGGGGCCTCTTACTCTGCCTGTTAACAAAATAGCTACATTAACCACCTAAAATTATTAATCTCCATTTTTAATCTTAAAAATCAATCATTGTGATTCAAATAGGTCTGGCTTATAGTTCATCTTCCTCTCTTTCCACTATATTTTCAATAATATGGCAACAGCTAAAGTACTAAGTTACTTCTAAATTAAAATCCTATGCTTTTCACAATTTAAAGCTACCTATATTTGCATTGCATCACAACCTTTCATTTTTTTCACAATCTTTCAATAGTTCTTGAGGTAGTTTGCAAAGATTTTTATTACATCCATCCACTAAAGACAGAATGTGATAAATTGTCCTGTGTTACAATGAATATGCTTAAATGTTCTAATTTTAATTAACATTTAAAACTTTCCATTTTAACTCTAATTTTCAACATTTTAAGCAAGTTTTCAGTATCCACAAGATACTGATCATCTAGAGTTATATTAAGAAGAGCAGGATATGAGTCGAAGTTATATTATCCTTTGAAGTGAAACAAACAAAAAAGACATCTTTGCCATTGTTTCTGGGTCCTCACAAGGACTTTTTGTTGCCATAATTCAGGAGATGATGAATCTTGTGGCTTCAAAGTCTGTGTGGGAGGAGGATTCATTGACTCCAGAACGGTGCAGTAGAAAAAGAACCTCTTTATCTGTAAATGGTTGGCATTTTGTCAGTCCAGGTTGAGAATAGCTCAGGAGAAGTTTCAGAGATGCGGGCAGGAAGAAGTGGGCTTATTTTTAGAAGATAATTGTCCTCCAATTAAATAAAACCCCACCTCCACACAGAATTAGATGGGACCATAAATTTTGTTCCATAGATTTAGAACTTTGAGAATTTTTATTTTAAAAGTTTTGATTTTTTTAATGAGATTTACAAAAGTTAGCAATTTTTTGAGACATTTATATAAGCTTTATTACACAGCTTGTTATGATTGAGCATTGTGGGGGAGGGGTTGCAACTGTTTCTCTCTTAACTCAGCCCAACTTCCCAATGCTTATTTTTGAAAATGCCCTACGGACTCTCTAGTCATCAAATATTATTAAAACCCCATGTAAAATAACCAGAACATTTGTATTTAGTTTCCCTATGGATTATGCAGGGGGGTTCCAAAATAATGCAAAATATATTTGGCCAGCTTGTTTTGCACTTCGTGAACCTAATACTAAAACAAATGAATGAAAAGCAATAATATCTGAACTTAGCACACAGCTGGCTTTGTCAATTATACCACTAATAAAGAAACGATAGAGAACCAAATGTCCAAGGAACGGATCTTCTTTAAAAACAAACAAAATGCTCAAATAGCAAGTGAGACAAACATAGTCAGAAGAACACTTGTAAAGCAGCAGGCTGATGAGTAAGCCTCTTGCTAAGGTCAAGCTCAGGGTCAGGTTCCGGGAGTTCCGGAGCTGTTCGGCCTTCTACTGGTCATACCTCTGACACATGATTTGTTTCTTCTAGAACCCATTATTACTCCCACAAAGTATAAAGCAAAATAATAGCATGCTTTGTTCAGTTATATTCCACATGTGTTGCGTGCCTATTGTGAACTATACACACTGTTTCGATGCAGGGAAGAAAATAAGTTTATCTGTGCTTGTAGAATCTACCTTTTAGTAAGGGTGAAAGAAAAGATAGACATAATATTAAGCCCAAGTAGAGTGTACTGAAAGAGAAAAATGAATAATTCTGCAAAACAGGGAGTACTGGGGAAACAGATTTGAAGTAGCATAGTTAGAAGGAAACTGCCTTCCTCACTCTTGGGACACGGAATCTTCTGCCATGTTGCTCAAGATTGAAATTCAACTAATCACTGCTCAAGGAACTTCTCACATAATTTGCATATTGCTGCACCCATTGGACCAGAAACCTAATTTGCATAGCTAATCAGAGAGAGATATCCCACCTTTCTTCCATACAAACCCTACCAACTGACTTTCACACTGTTGTCAAAATCAATTGACATTTATATATGGGTCTATTGCTAAATATTTTTTTCTATTTTACACTTTTGCTATAATATCTTGACTACTGTACTTTTGTTATAAATCTTGAAGAAAATGTTGTTAAAGAAAAGGACTATGTATTTTAGTAATATTGAGCACCCGCTTTAAAGAGGAAGAACTGAATAATCCATACCTGGCTGAAGATATTCCAAGGAAAAAGAATGTGAATCTCTCTCTTCTTTTTTTTTGGCCAGGAGGCAGCTGTTCTTCTAAATAACAAATCATTGTTGTCAAATGTCATTTCTCAGCATCAACTCAGAGGTAAACTTCCAGGAGCCCAAATTCAAAGCCATCCTTCCACTAAGGAGTGGAGTCAGAAGGCTGTGTGTCGAAGGCAGCATGTTAAAGTTAGAGGGAGCGTTCATGACATGTGACCAACATCCATCATTGATATCAGTGGAGAGAGTCCAGAAATACTATTTCAGAAATGGAGCAAGGAGAGTGAGATCCTTAGGTTAGCACTTGTCTTAATGGATAAGTCAGCCATGAGGACAGGAAACAGGAGGAGAAAACCCTTAGCACTGTTATACTGAATGCATGTTTAAAAGGAAATGGAATCACAAATAACTGCAGCTCTCCTGTCTACCTGTGACTAGGAGGTGTTTCTTTTCACAGAACTTTTCCCTTTGCAAAGCAGCAAAGGCAGCGGCTCTTGCTGACTTGTGGCTATGCAGCCGCTTCTCTTTCTCTTTCTCCCTGTTCCTAATTAACCTGTCATTTTAAAATGTAAAAACAAACAACAAACAATTACAAATAATTGCGTGTTTTTTTTTTTGCTCCTTCCAGAAAAACCCAAGCCAAAAAGAAAACATTCTAGAAAGTCTTAAAGTCTTAATAGTTGCTTATTATCAACTATTTAATCGATTTTTAAATAATGTGATACAGTGTATATGATGTAGTTATATTTCATTTTTTTTT
>NW_004567110.1:12527724-12534582 GCF_000260355.1 Condylura cristata | reverse complement strand
TTATTCATACAGAACTGGGGTACAGGCCAGAGATGTGGAGGGTGAGAGGACCCACCAGAGACAGAGTGGGGAGCAGAACAGGCAGAGAAGGGAGCAGCGGGTGGGTCAGGAGAGGTCTGCCTCGCCATGTGGATCTCCTCCAAGTTAGGCGGGGATCGAACTCATGCAGAAGTGGCTTAAGCTTCTCAGTGTTGTGCTTTAACCCGCTGTGCCACCAGGGAGGGCCTGTCTTCTTTAATACATTTCTTCAGTAGTTATTTAATGGGAAACTTCTAAGAACCATTGTGTGAAATACACTCTCAGGTCTTCTGAATGCTTAGCTATTACAATATTGAACCTACCCAGCCACTATGGAAATCACCTTCTCTAGGGAGATAGGTAACTGGTGCTATTGGAAAATTAAGCTGGTGACTTTGACTTTATTTCTTTTCTTCAGTCTCCCTGATCAGGCTAGTTCTTGGGTGGCCCAGGGAGAAACTAACTGAATCAAACTTTAGAATTCCCTGGGAACATGCACACAGTGGAAAGGAGGGTGGAGAGGCAGGTCAACAGCAGCAGCCTCACCTCTGTGTCCTTCCTGAGTCCTGGGGCCTGTGGACTTGGTTCCCCACTCAGCCCAGGTTTTCTCCTGCACCTGTCCCTAGGATTATTCCCTTTCTCTCCAAAGCATAACTACTTGGTTCTTTCCTCCCTGCTTAGCCAAGCTCACTTTCCTTGCGTAGGCTAAATTGGAGGGAAGTTCTACTCATCTATACAAACAAAATATAAACAAAAGCAACTTTGTTTTCACTTGTGTACTGGAGCACCTGCTGACCTACAGTCAAAGAGCTCGCCACAGTCAAAGAGCTCACCACAGTCAAAGAGCTCGCTACAGTCAAAGAGCTCACCATTTGTTCCAACTTAGCGCTTTTAACTGGCCACTATAAACAGAAGATGCACAAAATATAGCATCAGCCTAGAAAACTAAGAATGGTATGAGTTACCATACAGGTTGTTAAGCTAAATCACCTCTCCCCATCTCCTCTGTTCTTGCCTCTTAAATAAGACCGCATGGGAAATCCCCACTCCTCCTTGTGGCCCTGCTCTAAGGTGTTATCCAGGTTTTGCTTATTTAAAAATCGCAGATTCAAAGAACCATGCATGAATGCTATCTTTAAACGGATAGTTATGTTTAGAAGATTTTGTCAATACTTGCTCTAGTCAGGTCAATGACAGAGTACGTTGACACTTTAATTTCACCCGCCTTAAAGCTCACCTTTTAATAGCAATGAACTTGCTGGGAACTTGAGAGAAGAATGGCTATGAATTCCATAAAGCTTAAACTTTCACCATTCATCTGCAAGAATTCATGACATAAAAGATTTATTCTACTAACAGTCTATCAGAACACATTTTACAATAAACTAAGTCAATCAACATTCAATCTTGAGTAGTCTTTCTGTGTCAGGCACTCCAAGGGTCTGTGGCTGGCACACAGAGGCTACCACACTTGGCCTGTGAGCTTGTGGGGGGCACTTTGGGAAGGGTTTTCACTTTTGACTTCAAATGCTTTCTTCAGTTAGACACAGAGACACATTTCTGTTTCTTTCTACATTGTTAACTAAGTAGGAGGCTCATCACATATTTTTTTTGGGGGGGAGGGACAAGGAGTGCTGCTTTTGCATTTCCTCATTATATTTGATCACTGGATTTTTTTCCCAGGCTCAATCTCTGGATGTCCTATGTTCATTTTCTTGTCTTCAAACTTTTATTAAATGCTTTAAAGGAATCAGTATTTTTACCATGATTCTGAAATTTCAGTTTCTTTCTATTGGGCTCTAGCATCCATCTATGTTGTCCTCATTTGCCTAAAATCTTTCCAAAATTTACAGTTGGGTTTTCACAAGTGCCGAAAGGAAAAAAAGGGTGCAAAACCCAGTGATATTAAAAGAGGTACTTATATCAAACAATGGAAAAATTTCTGTCCCCTCAAGACTTTTTCCACCACTGAGACTCCTTTTAAAACTGAGAACACTCCCTGGTGGCATAAGGGGTTAAAGCAGCACTGTATGCTAGCCACAGCTGCTTCAGTGCCAGTTCGAGCCCTGCCCCAGAGGTGACCCACATGGCGCGGCAGACCTTTCCTGTCTCAACCTGCTGCTCCCCCCCACAGTGTACTTCGTTGATCTGCCTGTCCTGTGTCTGGTAAATCCTCTCACCACCCATGCTCCTGTAGCCTGTGCCCAGTTCTGCATGCATAAATAAGACTATTGAACTTACAAGGAACACATGTCATTACGACTATTATTAAATATCATATCTATTTGTATAATTGATATGTATTGCATGTTTATTAATGCTAGTATTACTTTTTCCCAGATAAGATCTTAGGGAGATCTAATTTCCCAACTAATTTATAAATTTTTATAACTAATTAAGAACAAATGCCTAATCCTGAAATAATTCATTACTCCCAGCTCATCCTAAATATGGCCTGCTAGGGAATAACAAGTAATTGTCTTGGTTCTAAGATCTTCTGCTGATATTGCTTGCTTAACTTCCCAGTGGTGTTTATACATATGCAACTGATCCGTGTGATATGTTGTTTATTGATGAATTTTCAGATCACACAAGAAGTTTAGTAAAAATAGGGTGAGAAATGTGACTAGTGCCAGGAGTAATCTCTTGCTTAAGAAAATATTCAGAAAACATAAGATAAAGTGAAAAAGGTATAAAGAAAAAAGCAAGATGATCCATTTTTCTTTGTTTCTCAGTGGAGTAAGAAGGAACAAGTATTTTTCCGGCAGTGACATGCAGTGGAAGGAAGAACAATTTTGGATTAGGTCATTAATCTTTTATTTCATAATTCTACTCAACACTTAGCTTTGTTTATATGCTTATGTGCATGTGTTTTCTATTTTTGAACAAATTAGGCTGAGTAAGCAAGGGGAAAGAGGAAGAGTCACACTATCTAAAAGGGGCAGGGAAAGTTGAACAGGGAAAGCAATGCTTGGGTTGCATTCTAGAACAAGATCCTTCCATTGGCTACAAATGAGGAAAGAAATCAAGGCAGAAGAAATAGAGGTTGCAAAGACATAAAGAGTGAAATGATGGATTTAAGCCTTCAGATGTGACTTTGAGCTTTGCAGTGATGAGAAATATGATTTTCTTTCATTATTTGGGTTCCAACAAGAAAAGACCCCGAGGCAAGAATGTTATTGGCACACAGTTCATTTGGCAGGTGTTCCCAGGAAATACATTTAAAGGAATAGAGATAGAGAAGGGAAAGAAGCCAAAGGAAATATGAGTTATTTAGCCATTTATCAATGTGGACAACTGAAACTCAGTCCCCTTAAGACACACAAGAAGAGAGTGGAGAGTCACCTTCAGAGTCTACCAAGGCATGGGTCACCTAGGACACTTACAGCTTCATCTAAAGACCTGCTGGGTGTTGAAATAATAAAGTGATTGGTTAATTGAAAAATAAAAAAACCTGGAAAAAGCACCCCCTTTGTGGAACTCGGAGACTGAGAACTTCCTCTCAATGTGGTGTTTGACACTCCTGTCAAAATGTGACAGCCTCATCAAAGAAAAGGTGTTTCATGTTATATCCAGAGTTTAAAAATAGAAATAGCAATTTATGATAACTTTCAGGTTCCTTTTATTTCTTTTTATTTTTAAAAAATCTTTGAATTTTTTAAGATTTATTTATTTATGTGTACAGAACTGGGGTACAAGCCAGCGTTGCAGGGGTAGTGAGAGGCTTCACCAGAGACACAGCAGGGAGAAAAGCAGGCGGATATAAGAAGCACACTGCTGACAGGAACAGCGGGTGGGCCAGGAGGGGTCCACCATGTCATGTGGATCACCCCCGGGGAATCGAACTCGCACTGAAGTAACTGCGGCTGGCTTGTAGTGCTGTGTCCTAACCCGTTGCACCACCAGGGAGAGCCAGATTCTTTTTATTTTTCCTAATTAGAGTGGGTTTGTAAGATCATTGTCCCTGTCCTCATAAACTTTGAATTGGTGTTAAAAATAGCTCAAGGAAACTTCTGTTTCATGATTAGTTCAAGTTCTTGTCATCTCAAATGAATCTCAAGTTGGCAATTACTGAAGTACAGATTTGGAGGTCTGAGTTCAAGTGGTAAATTGACTTCTTATCACTTCACCTTCCATGGTTAAAAATATCTCATTTATAAATGAAAATAAAGGTAACTATTTCACAAGACTGTTGAAAACACTAGGTGAGTGGGTTTTGTGTGTATAAATTAGGTAGATCAGTAGATAAACACATGAATTATTTCTTTATTTCCTTATTTGGTTTTAACTGAAATAACACAGATTTTATAATATGCCCCAAGTGTACATCACTATAAATAAAAATCTTGCTATACTAAAGATATATCAAATGCCCCAATAAAACTTTAGTCCCATCCTTTCTTATTTAACTGACTCCCTGAAACCAGTTTATCTAGCTCCTTTATCCTCCCCTTCTGATAACCACAGTTATGGTCTAAACGTTTTTGTTTTATTTAGCTCATCTGTTTGCTTTGTTTCCTTGTGTGCAAAGCATGAGCCATTCTATCATCACCTTTCTGCATTGCCTGTTTCCACTAAGCATAACACCAACTTGGTTGCATTGGTGGTGGGTTTATGATAGTAATGAGTCTGAAGACGTGTGGCCTTATCTCTCTGAGTCATATAGGGTGCTGTAACCCAATTTTACCGGAATGAAAAAATAAAAAAACAACAGTTTTTCTTGAATCTAAGAAGAAAGTACTTTCTTGGTCTACCTGTAGTATTGCAAATGGCAGGATTTTATCTTTTTTTAATAGCTGAGTTTTTCAGTCTATTTTCATATTTGTGTGTGTGTATGTGTGCATATACCTCATTTTCTTTACCTATTCATCTGCTGTTGGAGGGGTAGAACTGGCTTTGTCTGCCTTAAGTTAACCTTGATAAGGATAGTTACAGACTATTTCAATGGATTGGATTAGATCAGTGATTCTCAATGGGGTATATTTGGACATTTGGAAGACACATTTGTTTGCCACAGTTAGTGGGGTGCATGTGGACATGGAGTGGATAGAGGAGTCAGACATTAGGAAATAAACTATAAAGAATAGAACAATCTCCTGCAACAAATAATTGTCCCTGTCAAAATAGCAGTAGTGGCAAGGTTGAGAAATCCTTGGTGATCACTGAAAGTATGTATTCACAATAAGTCTCGCCCTACTTAAAAAAATTACTTTTTTTTTTTTGAGTACCAGTAACTGCTCATTACAATGGAAGAAAAGCTACAATCTTGGCCATGACCTAGAGCTTGATGTAATCTAGCCTCAGTCTGCTTCTATAGCCTCAGCTCAACTACCCACATCTGCGTTCACTCTGGTGTGGCCACACCATTCTCCGTGCTGTTCCTTTGACATGTAGAACTCTAGTCCTTTGGGAGTTGGATGTTCACTCTGCTATGCTAGAAATCTCTTCCCAGACATCTACTTGTCTTTTTTTTTTTTTTTTAAGATTTTTATTTATTTTTATGTAGAAGAACTGCAGTGTAGGCCAGAGATGGGGGGGGGGATGATGGTGGATTCACCACAGACAGTGGGGAGCAGAAAAGGCAGATCTACTGAAATACACTGCTGAGGGGAGCAGCAGGTGAGAGAGGAGAGGTCTGCTGCGCCATGTTAGTCACCTCCCTGGCTGGGGATTGAACTTGTGCTGAAGTGGATGTGGCCAGCTTCACAGTGCTGTACTTTCACCCCTTGTACTGTCAGGGAGGGCCAGTGTCAGAGACTTTAATACAAACAAAATATGAACAAAAATTTTATAAGGATTATTCTCATGGAGAAAAAAATAGTAGTTGTTTTCACATAATTATCATATCTATGAGGATGGAATTTTTTCCATTAGGGAGATAGGAATTTATAGTAAATAGCACAAGATTGCATTTATTGGAAGACTAATGATTGACAGAATTTTTTATCAATTTATCTTGGTTTGTTTCAGTGCAAGCTTCCCTCCTACCCTCCCCTCACCCCCCTTCTCTCTCTCTCTCTCTAACGTAAGGATGAAAGGTGCCCCTTACTCACACTGAGGGCAGGGGAAAATATTTGTTCTGCTTGTGTTCATATTTTTGTCCCCAAGGCAAGGATTTGACAGCATTCATTAATTTCACAATCTCCCAAATCAGTATGATTCATTTGGTGTTTTCTTTCATTTGCCTGTTTTATTAACATGAGTACAATAAGAGCTGCTGACTAATACTTGAAGAACTTCTTAGCATGTGGTTCATAAAATAGTCCTAAATTATACTTAGTCTCAAAATCAGAATCTTCATCTGGAGATTTTTTATATCATCTAGGGTTATAATGTTCTTTTGTGAGTCTAAAATATATAATTGTCTTCATCAGCTTCCCTACAGATATCAAGAGCCACTACAATAATTATCTAGTTTACTTCTTTAGGTTTAGCCTAAATATCTTTTTTTTATTCTGAGATCTTAGTTTGTCTCTAGTCTTAGGCCTGCCAAGAAGAGTCATCACTTACCTTTTCATAAAACTGACATCCTCTAGTTATAAACCAGGTAATAGTCCATTACTATGGAAGGCTTCTGAGGTATTCTCACTTCTAATTTATCTATATTACCCAGATTTTCTACATAAAACATTTATTTCTGCACATAGAAAATAGTATAAAAAGTAAATGCAAGATCAAGATAACAAGAAGAATGGCAGAAGACCAGGGAAAACAGCTGCAAAAGACATATATGATAAAAGATTGTTATCCAGAATGTACAAAGAATATTTAAAACTCAATGATAAAAAATGAACTACCAAATTAAAAAAAGTGCAGAAGGGCCCTCCCTGGTGCTGCAGC
>NW_004567110.1:12520254-12527324 GCF_000260355.1 Condylura cristata | reverse complement strand
TCCCACTCTGTCTCTGGTGAATCCTCTCACCCTCCACATCTCTGGCCTATACCCCATTTCTGTATAAATAAATAAATAAATCTTAAAAAAAAAAAGTACTGTATTTAAAAAAAAAAAGGTGCAGAAGACCTGAAGACCTGAAGAGACACCGTCCTAAGAAAGACATAAAGGCACTGAAAAAGCACTTCAGCAAAAACTTGACAATTTATGTACTCAAGGAATTGCAGGTGAAAATAATGAGGCAGCATTAAGTTCCTACTGGGAGGCCAGAGGCTGACTACACAAATGCCTTAACATGGAAGAACTACATCTTTCACTCATTGCTGCTGGGAGGAAAATGGTACAACTAATTTTGGAAATAGTTTGGCAATTTCTTACAAAACTCAAAATAAATGCAGCAATTGTCCTCTTTAGCATTACTCAAATAATTTGAAAAGTTGTGTTCAACTCAACTGTCAAATATATACTTCTACAATATAGACTGCATCTACTGTCCCAACAGTGCCAGAGAGATAATCTTGAGGACAACTATACAGATCGTTATGAGAAAAGCAGACCCTCCACACTGACCAACCTAAACTTTTCTGTAACTGGGCCAAATACAATGTCTGTAATTCCATAGTCCAGAAGGAAGGAAAGATGAATACCAATTACATTATTTAAAAACCCAATGAAGGTAAATACTCCTCCCTGCGGGAATACATGTGGCAGTTCCATCTGGGAAACCAAACACATGAAGAAGCCACTTGATATCAGAGATCTCTGGGGTTACTTGATTACAGCAAATGATAAATTGCTCATTCACAGTCCAGGACTGGTATTTTTCTCAGTTGCATACCATTTATAAATTCTTCCACCATGTTTCATATTCTTGATAAAGCATGGAATGTTTTTTTTCACAATATTGGCAGTATGTTCCTTCCTGTGATTGGACCTCACCTTTATGTGTTCAAAATAAAGTGCTACAAGTAGCAATCCAAAACTACTCAAACCAAGAAATAACTTCCATTTATTCTGCCTTACTCTCTGTCCCTCTTGACAGAAGGAAGTGCCTGCCGCCATTTTCTTTTTGCCTCATGTTGACTGCCAATAGTTCCCACACTGACTTAAGAACCATCAACAAAGAGGAACTGGAACAACTTCAAACTGTGTAGCTTTGGAAACCCTGATGTCTCTGACAGGAAAAGAGTTTCGAGGATACACTAAAGAAAGAACAGGAACGGGTACAACTTCCTTATCTGTAGTTGTCTTGAAGAAACGTCATTCCATGCACTTCATTCCTGGGGCATCATTCACCTTTCCTTACCTTCGGTGTTCAAGAGATACCCAGTTCTTTTGTTATTTATTCTGGAGAAATGAAAGTTTCCAGAAAGGAAAGTGAAGCTGTCGCACAGATTGACCCCCAGGTTCTGATATTTACTTTTATAGTTAATTTGTACTTATTGAAGTTACAATGAATATGTAGCTATTACAAATAATGTTAACTTTTCTCCTGTTAGCTAGTGTATTAAATCAGAAGAAAACCATGTCTAGCAGTAGACTGCAGCCCATAGATGAAGTTCATCTTTCCTTTCTCTAGATTATTTAAAGTGTAAATAAATTGTAAGTGGTAAAAGTGAAACTGATTCCTCCAATGAGTGGTAGTGTTTGTTATTTGTTTGTTTGAATGAGTTAGTGTTATGGTGCTTACATCTTCTCCCTTATAAACAAGCTCCCTGGGGAAAGACACTATGGTGGATTATCATTACCAACATCAGGCACAATAATAGAGTCTCAGGTAGATACACCAAAGGAAAGAAAGTATAAGCAAGCAAAGCTGTTTCTTGAATGTTCCTAAAGCACTGTAGAGTAATTAGCCTTGAACTAGAAATACATTTATGGCCAAGTCACAGTTCTATCCATTTTTATTATCTATCCTTTCATAAAGTGGAAAATTCTGAGCTTCAAGTCTGAAACATGAGCAGAAATCAATCTGATTTGTGCTTTTCTGGCTTCTAAGCCTCCTCAAGATGGTGCAGATGAAAGTATCACATATATGGATGGTCAGACATAGCATGTCACCCTGATATTGATGAGGGGAATAATAAAGTGAATTATGGAGTGTGGTGGTAGAGAATGCTTCACTTGCTAAAATATTCAAGGGAAGTAAGATATATACTTGGAAGAAATATTTGATTACTTTAGTAAGTGAGGGGATCTCTTAGCACTATTACTCAAAGAGGTACTTTCAAATAGTGCTCAATGAAAATTTCTTCTAAGAAGGAGATTTGAGTGTAAAGTGGCATATAAGTTGGTACCAGAAGTTCACGGCTGCAGGCACAGGGGATGAGTTTTGTTCGACAACTTTTCCTGGCAATTAATCAAAAAGGCAAACTTGTTTCTTTCAGGTTTTGAGATGATATCTGGCTACCAAAAATACCAAATTAAAACTGTCTAAGAGGTACACACATAGTATAATCCAGTCTTTCATAGAATCGTGTTGAAATCATATAATGCTATACTGAATCTAAAGACAATCTGTGTTCCAAAAATGCAGTCTAACAAATTAACAAAAATTTAATCTCACATAGCATTGTGTGGATAGACCTGTATTTAAAACCTAGCATCTAACCTCATGGGCTATCAAGTAATTCTGTTCTTACATGTAGATTCAAAAACATTGAAGATCAATTATTTGTATCATTTTTTCCCATTCCCTCTCTCCAAATAGATGGCCTAAATTCAAACTAGGCAGAGAAAAACTGGTAACAGCTTGCTAATAGCTGTCAGAATCTTAGCTCATTTTATTCAAGTTTCCTTCATTTATTCCTTAATTCATCAGATATGTATTCAATGTCTGAGTGTTCCAAGCATCTGGAGTTGCATAGAGAATTATAGTAAATACAAACAAACATTGTGTGTATGTGTGATCTGAAATGTTTACTGGTTGTGGCATGGGAGAAGAAACATACCATTAAGATAAAACATTTGTCTCTTGGGCTAATTTCCAAAATAAGTTTTAAAAAATGCCCATTTTCCGTGTTCCTACTTCACGACTGTGTTGAATCAGGAATATAAACTCCCCAGAGATTTGAAAGTAGTATTTTGATTCTCTTATGCAAATCAAATGGAATGTTGAGATTCGAATTATAGCTTCTCTCCTATCTATACCTTTCTAACATTACCTGAAAAGTTTAGAACAGTTTGAAATAGATTCTCCTATAAACTAACTCTTTCCACAAACATTTGTCAACAACTGCTTTGTGCCACGAACAGTGTATAAGTACCACAGAGTGAGGACACAGTAAGACTCTCAAAGAAGAACGCATTATTTGAATATACACAGCAATGAAATCTCTTACACTTCAATGTGGTAACACAATTATATAAATCGTTCAAGGTAGAGAGGATGCAGAGAAGCATCTGGGAGCTAGAGAGATAATAGGACCTCAGTGTTCAGAAGTTTCCTAGAGAACGTTAAGCTCACATTTAGAAAGGCAAAGAGTAGAAAGCAAAAATAGGCCTGTCAGCATAAAGGATTAGCATGTGGTAAGGGACAGAGGCTACCAGAAAATGTGCTCTAGAAATATAACCAATTCAGGATCACTGAAGCAAAAACTGCAAAGGACTATTTGTGATAAACTTATTTTTAGTTATTACTAATTTGAGAAGGAGAAACCCATCACCCTATGATCCATTTTGTTGGAGTATGTATGGAACATTCCCTATTATCTGTCTCTCCTTCAGACTGCTACTTTTGTGATCAAGGAGTTATGATATGTCAAAAACACTCATGTTCTAATAAAAAATTTGACAAACCTAATTTAGAACTCAGACGTAACTACAAAAATAAAATGAGAAGCCCACTTTAAAATCCCTTCCTATGACCAAAGCAAGTTTAGCCAAGTGAGTCCCTTGTTTCCATGTCCCTGTAAGCTTCTCATTTCTCTAGAAAATTCTTCTCCTATTTCTCCTTGCCTTCTCCTCCCTTCACCGCCATCCTCCTCCCTTTCCTTTTCCTTCTCCACCTCTACTTCCTCTTGCTCCTCCTCCTCTCTTATGCCTGTTCGCTAGGTCTATTACTGGCACCAAACCTGAGTGAGTGATTTTAAGTTGATGTCTCCAGAAACCTTTAGAACTTCCTGTGGACATTTCTGGGGTGAATGAACCAGGCGTGTTTCAGTTTCTTCCCCCAATATCTGGCTGCTTTACCTAAATCTGTTATGTAAATCAAGACTATTGACAAGATTTTATTTGAATAGAGAATTTTATGATTCCTTAAATTTTAAATATCACTCTTCAGAAGATAAATTGAGTCCATTAAGAGAAGTGACAACAGGGACATTATATTACTACCCAGATAGAGCTACATTCCAACTTGGGCTTCTAATCCCAGATACACGTTCTAATAGGTCACTACACTGGGCAGTATAGTGACAGGGTGGTCATCATGTGTTCCCTATTTCCCCTCAAGTGTAGACTTCATTGCCTCCTAACCTCCTTTCTGCTTTAATCAGAAATGCCCCGTCCATAATTTTCTCTATATCATTTAATTTAGAAGACATGAATTATGAACTGACTTAATTAGCTATGCTCAGTCTCAGAGACTTAGGTTAAAATATGTACATAGTCCTTGAAATGGGGTTTTTCATCAACTTCTTTGGGCTGAAACACAATGCATGCCTACAGCTGACTCCTCTAGGGAACTAGACCTGTAATAGAAGTATGTTAGCATGAGATGAATTGCAGCAACCCCAAAAGATATGTAGATGTCCAAACTCCCCAGTACATCACCAAGTGACCTTGTTTGGAAATATGGAGCTTGCAGATGGGGCTCATTAAGTTAACATGAAATCATACTGCAGTAGGGTGTCCTTATATGATGGCAATCGTGCGAAGACACAGAGTCATGGAGATCACCATGTGAAGGGTTAGCGACTGGAGTGATACATCCAAAGACCAATGATTGCCAGACATTCCTATCACCTAGGAGAGAGACATGAAATAGATCACCCTCAGAGCCCTCAGAAGGAATCTGACCAGATTCCAATGTTCTAATTGCAAACTTCCAGTCTCCAGAACTGTGAAGCTATTTTAAGTCACTCAGTTTGTAATGCTTTGTTACAGCAGCCCCGGAAGCTGACACATGTGCATGAAGTTCACAGATGCAGAAGCCCTTGTCAACTGTGCTGTGTGCCTGGCACATGCCTGAGAGTAGGTGGCATTAGAACTGGATGCTCAGAGATTATGTAGGAGTCAACTAGAAGGAAAAGGGAAGATGGGCATTCACCACAGAGTAGAAAGTAGGAGCAAAGGGCAGAATTTGGAAAGTTTGTGTGTGTGTGTGTGTGTTTGGGCAATGCTGGACAGTAACATGAGTTGCTTGAGGCAAAGACTGTTGTAATGTCCTTTTGCAACAAGCAAGTTTATTTACATCCAGGAAAACTTCAAATTTTCAGTCTCTCTGTGTGTGTGTTGTGTGCTTAAATATGTATCTATGCCCAGATGGTTTTTCTTTCTTTCTTTTAATTTCTTTTTAATTATAGCAGCTATTCTCCAAACATGTTTTTGTTTATCTCAAACTAAGTATACAGTTTCAACATATGGAGCATATTTTGTTTTACTTCAGTTTATCTTAAGAAATCAGCTTTCCTAACTCTAGTTGGCAATGCGCTCAAACTATTTCTTATTTTTCATTTACCTCTTTCTTTTCTTCCTTCTCTTTCAATTATGACTTATGTATCTCCCTCCCTCCTGATGTCTCTCTCTCTTCCTTCCTTTCTTCCTTCTTCCCTCTCTCCCCTTCTTTCCTTCCTTCCCTTCTTTTTCCTTCTGGAATGTCATGAAAGTTTTTCCAAGTTGATGAACTAGTTCATTTAGTGGCAGAAGCCAATAACTCCTTGGCTTAGGGACAAGTAGTCAACCTAGATAAAATATACAGACTGGAAATAATGTGAATAAACAAGTCAGGGGCATGATTTTCTCTTTCATTTATATGATCATGAACCTGGCATTCAAGTCTCTTCATAAACTGGACCCGAACTACTTTATCAGCTAAATTTACATGATGTATTTTCAGAGAGTGACTTGTTCTTCTTTCCTTAAAAACTTAGCATGCTTACCCTCAAATTCCAGCTCAGACACATCCCTTCATGAGCAAATTTTAATGATGCTTTCTGGTAGAATTAACCATTTTCTCCTCTGGATAGATCTAGAGTTTTGTGTAATCCTCTGTCCTTCCTTGATTGTGACTTGTATTTTTCCATCACGTCTCCTCCACTAAGCTGAGGTCAAAATGATTCTTTTATGTCCACAGCTGCCGCATTTAGGGTAGTGACCTTCTATTGGTCCTCACTGAAGAAATAACCAGGTGAAATATTTTGCAATCCTTTTGTAAGGAACAAGAATGTGTTTTAAAAATCTATGCAAAACTTAAATAATTTGCACACTCCAGTTTGAAGAACACTAGAAATGTCAGAAACTAGTCCCTTAAGGTGGAAAATCACTTAGAACACCAAGAATAAGGTTTTTTGGGGGACTTATACTTCCTTGGACTTATCCTTTCCATGTAGCAGAAACCAGGCATCTAGTTGTCATCAAAGATGGTGCAGGGGCCCAGTGACTTAGCCATGAGTACTTTTGCAGTGACAGCAGACAGAAAGATTTGCCACTCATGCCAACTCTAAAAACTGGAATCATGGCTCTCCTTGGTGGCACAATGGGTTAAAGCACCGCATCATGATTCTCTCTGAAACCACTGCAGCATGAGTTCGATCCCTGGCCAGGAAGTTGACCCACAAGGTGTGGCAGACCTCTCCCAACCCACCCGCTGCTCCCCTCAGCAGTGTATATCAGATCTGCCTGTTCTGCTCCCCACTCTCTCTGGTGAATCCTCTTACCCACCATATTTCTGGCCTGTACCCTAGTTCTATAAGCATAAATAAGTAAATATTTAAAAAAAAAAAACTGGAATCATTACACTATGTTAAGAGTTGGTGAGGGTCAGCAGTGTACTTCGTCGATCTGCCTGTTCTGCACCCCACTCTGTTCCTGGTGAATCCTCTCACCCTCTGCATCTCTGGCCTTTACCC
>NW_004567110.1:12518337-12520154 GCF_000260355.1 Condylura cristata | reverse complement strand
AAAAAAAAAAAAAAAGAGGTGGTGAGGGTAAGTGTGTTGTTTGGTGACCAGGGAGATTGACAGCAATGTGAAAAGAAGGGATGTGTGGGGGGAAACACATGTGCAATAGGTACTTACAGAGTCTATACTCCCCTAAAACTGTCTAAGTCTTTCACCTTAAAACCCTGGCATATAATTTGATGCATTGAATATGATCTACAAACAGTTGTTGAACATATCAATAATTGTCAAACTTGAAAAATAGTAGGAATGCAAATTGAAAAGTTTTGTGGGTCCAGTGCTTTAATTGTTCACCATCCACTTCTAGAAAGCCTTTTCAATACCCAGTGATAGAAGAAACATTTAAAATTGTTTGGTGTCACCCTAAGTTCAAGCAACTTAATTCCAGCATCAATACTTTTGATAAAGGTCTCCCCACCACCCCCTCACTCCCTGAACAATGAAAATCTGTGCCCTGAATGACACAGCAAGTGCATGGGTTAAGCAGAGTTTCTGGCCAGGTTGGTCACGACTACAGTCCCTTCCCTCAACCACCTCCTTCTAACAAGGGACTTGGAAACAGTAGTAGCATAAGGTGGTAAAGAGAAAAGTGTGGAGAGGATAAAATGCATGAGGTGGGTTGTGGATGGAGCTAGAGAGGTAGGATGGAGCTAGGCATGGGTTGGAGTGTCTACAGTAGAGTCGAGTCAAGTCCTTGGACTGACAGCATCCAGGCATGAGCCCCCCAGTCATCCCTGTGCTTTTCATGGATGGTATTCCCACCTGGCGTCCTCACCTTCCTTTCTAAGGCACGCTGAATAGTTTCTGCCCTGTGAAGCTAAGAGAACATTCTACCATAGCACGTTGCCTAGTAGAGTCACCACACTGGACCAGCATAGTTGTTTCCACTGATGTAGGACTGTTAGGTTTTGTTACCAGGGAGAAATCCCAAGTTTCCTGCACTTGGGTTTTCCTGTTCTTATTAGAAAAGATGCTTTGTAAAGGAAATAATACTACAGAGGGAGAAGACATTTTTAACAAAATGTCAAATGCTATAGAAACATGATTTGATGAGCATTTCATTATTGTCCTCATGATACAATTGAATTTCTCAAATAAGGACTTTAACCTCAGGCAGGTCAAGGAACATGTAGTTAATCTGTGGAAAGTTCTAGAAGCCAGTGCTGTGAACTTCATCCCTGTCTATTTTAATTTTTGCTGCCCCTCCTCTTCAGAAAACATGTCTCTGATAGTAACACTATGTGAGTTATAGTTAGGAATTTGGTTTTACCACAAAAGGGTAATCATGCTTATAATATTTATTATTGTTTAAGTAGCTTGTTTTATTTAAATTAAACTGAAGTTAAACAGTTTAAATAGAGAATTTGTTTTTACAGTTAGAAGGGAATTTTCAGGTTAAGCATTTCATGGATCTAGTTGCCGAGGCCCTGAGTGATAAAGGGCTTACCTGCTGTCCAGGGGACTGAAGAGGCAGGGAAGCGTGCTAACCCCTGCTCACTCCGGTCCCCCTGTACACCCCAGTCCCCATACTGCCTTTCTTTGACTGAAGGTCAAGTTAATCAAGAGATAACCCTCTTCATAAGCAACATTAAATACTCTAAGTAGCACTTGAGAATGGACTCCTGACCACCAATGAGGTCAAGCCAAGGGTCTTGGGAGCTCTCTCAGAGCTGCTGGAACTATATTCAACAAGAAGCTGTGTCCTGAGTGAAAGAAAATAGTTTTGATGAGGAAGGAAGGAAGGAAGGAAGGAAGGAAGGAAGGAAGGAAGGAAGGAAGGAAGGAAGGAAGGAAGGAAGGAAGGAAGGAAGGAAGGA
>NW_004567110.1:12511729-12518102 GCF_000260355.1 Condylura cristata | reverse complement strand
TTTTGCCACCAGACCCCACAGGCTACCAGCTTATCTGCCACACTCTTGCCAGTTTCCTTCCACTTCATCTTCACTCTCCAGAGAGGAGTACACTCCTCTGCCCTCAAATCTGTGAGCAGACAAGTTTTCTCTGGTTCTGCTCTCCTCAGCCAAGCAGCACATGGTTGTGAGGAATCAAGCTATGCATGCCTACTGTCAGTCTGAGGCTGGTTTCTTTTCAAACAGCCAGGGACTGTGTCTTTAAAGCTTCGAAGCACACTTGCACCCCAGAGTTAAGCTAATTTCTGTTGAGAATTGTCTCCTGTTTTGTTAATGTTGAAACAGAAGCTACTCCATAAAGCCAATTTCACGCTATGAAAAGATTCCACTCTATGTTAAGATTTTAGGAGTAGTTTGGGGAAAATGTTACAGTCTTTTAAATTAAGAAACCAGCAAAATTCCCACAGACCTGCATGGTAAACTACTGCCTTCTAATTTACAGAGCTGGCGGGCCTGGCCGCTTTTTGTTTTTAAACCACAGAGCAACCACACTGGTTAGGAAGACTCGGTGGTGGAACCCTGCACACCCCATCCAGTGCCACTGGCTACACTCAGTGCCCTGGAAACGTCACACTGTTCTCCACGGGCATCTGGTGTTCTCTCAAGATTTCCCCACAGGAACCCTGCATGTCCCTCCCACTCTGTTTACCTAAATTCTTTTTATCCTTCAGTTGTGAGCTCAGAACCAATTGTTCATGGGTGTCTTCCCTAACCATTCATACTCCCAACGTTCCTTATACTCATGGGAAGGAAACACAGAGATGCGTTCCTGTTTCCTAAAGTATTTGGAAACAGTATGTAGTTATTCATTTTTCAGTATATGAATTTTAATATCTATCACTTTAATTGAACACCATTTCTGTTTAAGTTACTCTTATATCTAGAGCACATGACATGTAACAGCTTGATCATGTTTGAGGATCAAGGGAGTAGCCCACTCCCTCTGTCAATTGAGAAGTCAGAAGTTCAAATCGGTATGACCGAGGTATGTCATGAATAAGGGTTTGAAGACAGAGAGACTTGAATTCACACTTTAGCATTGTTATATATTCACTTGGGTGATTGTCTTTGAGTCTCTCCCCCCACTTATTTTGTTGTTCTCATATAATAAAAAGTAAGAGAATGGTTGTAAGTTCTGTAAGAGATAAAGTGTATATGTGCTGGTATAATTAATACATAGTCAGTTCATTCATGTCTTTTAAGTTCATTAGCTGGGCTTGTGATTCTAGTCTCTAAAACAATTACTATATTGTTTAAAACATCAATATTTTTTTCTTGCAAATGGAAACTATGAAACAAAAGGAAAGTTAGTGCTAAATGTAATTGTTCCTCTTACCTCCTTTAATGCATAATTTAGTGACAGAGAGATAGCAAAATAAAATTTTCAAGGTAATAGCAATGGAGGCAAAATAAATAATATTTACCTAGCTTATCTAGACTCTTCTTAAGTGTCTGGTATTCTGCTTGTTGCCTTCTTATTTATTCCAATTATTAAGGATTGTTTGAATGACAGCTCTGAGGTAGAGATGCAAATATTCTGGAGGAAAAGAAATAAAAGATTTCTGATGATGAAACCAAAGAATGAGCTCAAGGTGTTTTCATTGGAACTGAGGATGCAGTCAAGATATAGTTGAAGACATTTTTTTGTTTTTGGAAGAAAAGGCCTATGCAGTTAAAAAAAAAAGGAAAAGAGAGGAAAATAAGCATCAACTATCAAGAGATGTTCCACCCAAGTTCCTGACATTTAATCTTAAATTGGATTTGTCAGGCCACCTGAGGCATTCTGTGGCGTTATTTTGTCCAATGTAAAATTTATATTCCCAGGATCAGGTTCCTAAGCTATTCAAGGCTGAACACAGACTAAGGATATTTAGAGAAATTATAGTACCAGTGTAGCAAGGGAATATAAAAATATTGTACTTCAAGGATTCTATTTCAGGCTAAAGACGAAGGAAGGATATTGGAAAATCTGCACACATGATTTAATCATTTTATCTAATTCATTTAGCCTCAAACTGTTTCAATACTGCTAGATTAGAAGCAGTCATTGCACATACATACGAATTTAAGTAGAAAGCACTCTCAGAAAATGCTGACCTAAGTAACATGATGTTTGCGTGTCACAACAGGCAGAGTGACGTGTCAGGAGAACCCGGGTGCAAATCCACGCTACATCCCTCAGGCTCTCTCTGGAATATGAGGGCTAGGAAGCGACTCACCCCACTTATCTCCTGTATCAATTTTCAGAGTCCTTCATGATATGAGGCCCAATGTGTTGAGAAATGTACCATCACACACTTTGACCAGTATTCTATAAAATTCGTGCCTCTTTTATTCCATGTAGCAAGAGGTCAGTTTTGCAATTCCAGGCCTATCTTTTACTTACTTTGAAGTTCAGTAAACATGCTAAATGCTTTGTTGGTCTAAATGGAAGTTAAATAAATACTTTCAAAATTTTGTTAATTTCAAGTCAGACGTAAAATAGCATGAGCAGCAGGAACCAATAGGTAAATAGCAATACTGTACTTTATAATAACTCAATATATTTAATTTTTTCTTTGCTTCTTCTGAAGTCCAACTCTGTGGAAAACCATTTGAGAAAACATTGTAAAAAACTGCATGATGTAAATGGTTTAATGTAAAATTAAAATTTACATTCACAGAAATTTTGATTTTCTGTCTTTATTTATTCTTTTAAAGGAAAATCAGAGTAGCCTGCAGTGTTAATCAAGGACAAAGATAAAGTCTTTTTGCTGAGTCTCTGTGTATGTTTCCTATAGCTACTTCCTTTCTGATGAACACTTTTGACTATCCAAGACAAACAGTATTATAAAAGATTGTAAAACTTAGCAAAGAAATAATCAGACTCCTTTAATGCTAAATTATACTAAGATATTTTATTGAATTTATTCACCTGTAAGGCGGATGAGACGCTGGTTGTCTTATTACTGTCATCATTACGATATTTTAGATTGCCAGTATTTGGATGAAGTTGTAAAGAAGGTCCTCCATTAGCTAAGTGCAAATTAATCCTAAGATCCAAAGGGCAATTTGGATCCTGGGTTCTCTGGCCTAATCAATACGAGTCCTTTGCAAAACAGGGCTACTCTTTGTCTTTTTAATCTTATGTGCAAAAATCAAGTGATTATTTTTCAAGAGACTAGAGAGAGATTCACTTGATTAGGACCTGAGAGTGACCTCAAGATACTAAGATAACCTTGGACAACAGCCAATGAGGAAGCAAGGACTCAGTCTTTAAACTGAATTCTGCCATCAGTATGAGTGAGTTTGGAAGTACTAAATTTGACACCAGAATTTTCTTTAGCATCCAGATTTCGGTGTATGAGATCTTAAATGGATAATCCAGTTAACTTACCCAGACTCCTGACCTAAGAAAACTGTGATAAACTGCTTCTTTAAATTACTGAATTTCTGATAATTTTTTGGTGCAGAAATAGAAAATGACTATATCAAAGCTACTCTATCACATTGCATTGTTGTATTTTTTTTCTATAGGTCTAAACACTGAAATTATCTTGTTTCCTTATTAATTTCAATATCTATCCTTAGAATACATAATCTGATAGAGAATTAATTTTGGTTGTCATCCTGCCAGGTTGATTCTAACCATTCTGGCAATTTGAGAGGTAGATTGGAAAGATTTATAAATCTGTTTCTATTTTTCTTTTTTTAAAAAAAGGAGCTAATATATTCTGTTTAATATTGAAATTTTCTCAGTGGGACAAAATAATCTGTCTTTGGTATTCTTCAATTTACTAAATCATTAAATATGAGGGAAAGACTCAAAATTCTTCAAAATAAGAGAGGCACTAAGCCAAAATTTTTCATAAATCAGAGGCATGCAGCTCTGTTATTTTTCAAATAACTCAATTGTTTATGGAAGCCATGCAACATTTCAGTGCAGAATTTTATTTTGCATAATAAGTCATTTTGGGGGAAGGGAGTGGATTTCACCCTCTGTAGTTATTGTGACCACATGTGAGACCACATGCCGGAACATTCCTCCCCTGTGAGTTTCATGCCCAAAGTGATCTTCATACTCAAGGCTTCCAGCAGATCTGTCTGTTTTGTGAATATTGTTAACCTGAAAAGATAATCAGCAATTGCCTGTGCCAAGGAGGAGAGAGAGTTCCGTGATCGTCCTTTGTCCCCCTCTGGGAAGCACTTAACTATAGGGAATTCCTCTTTACTTTTACTTTTCCTAAACCAGCAAGCCAAAAAGTATACTGTTCATGATTTTTAAGTCATTATATTTTCCCATGATAAATTCCTTTGAGAAAAAAAATCTTAAAGCCTACAATTCTGTGGCTTAATTCAGTTGCATTCAAAATCCTTCAACCAGACAAAGTGTTGCATTTGTTATCAACTTGAATCTAGCATCCAACCTATACTCTTGGGGGAAGTCTGATGCGTGTGGCTCCTAGCAACAGTAAATAACAATAATATCACCTTCAAATCCTAAGTCTTCCGAACTTTGTAAGATTATACTTGATAAACATATCCTGCTTTCAACAGGTCAGTCTTCTTAGTAAAAACCCTTATTTGACTATTTCCTATACCAAGATATTGAACTCATTGTTTTTATTTTTTATCTGATTGAATATATCAGTGGTTATTATCTTAATAAGTGGCTGAAGCAAGACTGTTGTAGGTGGCGCCCCCTGGAGGAGGCTGCTGCTGAGGATGGATAGCCCCGGGGGAAAATGCAAACAAATGTAGGGAGGGGTGGAGACTCTGATAAGAAATATAAGGGACTGCAGAAGCAGCCCTCAGGATTCAGCATTTGGGATTTTAGCATATTTAATCCTTAAGGATTCTAGGATCAACGATTTCTGCCCCCATCATGTTGATCTTCCAGAATGTTGTTATAGCCTCTGAAGGATGTGGAAAGGCTTTCAGTAGCCAACCTCAGAGAGGAAAAGTTCAGAGGCTTTGTAAATAACCAAGCAAGTAAAACTGTTCCGATTTTTGCTGCTGCTACAGCCTGGCAGGAAAGGCAAAGATCTGGAGCCGGGTACCTCACAGAACTGCCCCGCGTTCTGTTGGGTGGTTCCCCTGTTCAGCTGCTGTTTTGAGTATCTCCTTTTAAATGTTGTATTGGGGTATCTCAGCAGATCTGGGAGCATCGCCTGTTGTGTCTTCTGTTGTCTTGGCGAAATGGACCCGGCCTGTAGTCTGGCTACACTGGGCTCCAGGCAGGATGTCGCCATTTTGAGCATGTGACCTATTGTTCTGGAGAGGAGCTCTGCTTCCTCAGTGGCAAGAAGATGCCATCTTGGAACTTTTGTGTTTAAGACTTTAAACACGTGAACACCAGTTCAGCTGAGATAAATGGCCATTTTTGGCTTCAGTAACCGGTTTCTCCCAGGTCTGTTAAATAAATCTCATTATTGTTGTTCTCTGACCCTGAGTAATCTTCTAGTGGTGCGCACAGGGGAAGAAAGGAGACGGTGACTCTGAACTCTTTAGGTAGTGTCCTGAGCCAGTTTTAGTGCCCCTTGTTGCCCTGTGTCTTTACCACTTTATATAAAAACATATAGACAAACTCACAAATAGCTATGTGTTGTGGTTTGATCTCAGTTATACTGGACTATAAGGAGGATAAAAATCAGAACTGTAGGACAGATAACTGGTAATTACTCTATTGTGGGTTACATCTTTAAGAATGCAACATGGGGCCCTCCCTGGTGGCTTAGGGGGTTAAGTACAGAACTGAGAAGCTAAAGCCATGAGTTAGGTCTCCAGCCTGGAAGTGACCCACATGGAGGTGACCCACATGGCGCGGCAGACCTTTTCTGACCCTCCCGCTGCTCCCCTCAGCAGTGCACTTCATTGATCTGCCTACTCTGCTCCCCACTGTCTCTGGTGAATCCTCTCACCGCACCTGCATTCTGGCCTGTACCCCCAATTCTGTATGTACAAATAAATAAATCTAAAAAAAAAAAATGCTGCTGATATCTCCTGGTATTCTGAAATGGTGGTGTAACTGGGTGGTCCCTAGGAGAAGGGAAGTTCCAGGTTCCCTGCCCACCCAGAAGGAGGGTGGAACTGAGCAGAGAAAAAGGAGAGAGAAGAAGAGAGAAGGAGTGCCCCGTCCGCGTCCGGCTAATCGGAGCCGAGTCCGGGGAGGGACGATGAGGTTAAAGAAAACACAGGACACCAAGGTTCTTCATCCAGGAGTCTCTCCTTTATTTCCAGCGATCCCTTTATATACCATTAGGCAGTAGGAGTGGAAGATTACGGCGGGAAAGGAGGAAGTAGGGATTTTCTCTTGCCACACCGCCTGCAGCTGCCAGATGCTGACACTCCCTTA
>NW_004567110.1:12454857-12511509 GCF_000260355.1 Condylura cristata | reverse complement strand
TGTTTGATTTAGAAGTTCTATTCTTTGTGTTCCATATTGTATATTCACTGTATTAAAGTCACTTTTCATTAAAGCTTTATATGTTTTGTCTTGTTGCGGCGGATGGCAGAACCCACTTAGAGCAGGCAGGATATGGGGGCTTCAGGGGTACCCCACTCCCCCTGTCCTCTAACAGAATTGAGGTGCCCTATAACAGTGGTATTAATTTTCTTAATGGAACTTTAATCTTTAGGTCAGGATAATATTGTTCTTCTACTTACAGCCATTTTCTATTCCTTATCTAGAAATTTCGGTAAGATAGGAAAATGAAAAATCTTTAGTTGAGAGGAGAGAATTTGAAGAATTAATATGTTCAAAATTTGTATGTAAGATGCCAAATAGGAATTATAGGAAGAAGATACTGGAGTCAGCAAGCAATTTAATTAAAAGATTCACTAGAATTTAATTCCAATTCTAACATTGTGTTGGGTTAGATAAAAATCTATCAGAATGAAAATCTCCATATTTTTTAAAATAAGTATTGATAAAACATAGTTCATTGAATTTGAAGCAAAATGAGATAGTTTATGAAAGTTACCTTCTACAAAATGTTGTTCACCTTGTTACCGAAAATAATTTAACTTCTCAGTGCTGGCAAAATTCCTGAATTATCATTGTGGGCCTTCCATTATTTTAACACATAGTTAATTTTAATTGGGCTTTGATTTAATATTTGTATTTACTATAAATAGGTCATGTTTTTCATGTAAAATTATTTTATTGCTATCATTTAATTGCTAGACATTTATTGATTTTATTACTAGGTAATTCTATAGTTATGCTGTAGTATATACGATTAAGATGTAAGACAGGAAATAAAACAGCAGATGTTTGGGGAAAAAGTGGTTTAGTTTGATGATCAGGTGTTGTTAATGACTGAAAAATACTCTTAGGGCTTACATTTGCTATTTAATGAAAAATGAATATAATGTGTTGTTCACCCACTATGACTTTCTGCATGATCTTTGGAGACAACAAAGTCATGGGCATTTAGATGCTATTTTACTTTTTATTTATTTACTTTAGGCAGAAAAGCAAAAAGTTTATTAACAGATAAGAAGAAGGACAGAAAAACTCTGCGCAGAGAAGGCTCTGGAGTGGGGCTCTAAGATTTTAAATTTAAAATCTGAAAGACATTTAAAGAAATTTTTCATAACTTCCCACAACCTAAGTGAAAAATATTAAGGTCCCATAGTTATAAATATTTTCTATTGTCCAAATCCCAAAGTGAAACCTATAGGAAGACAGGTGCTTATGTGTAAGTGGTCACAGAAAGTCTGGATGATGCTGTGACCCCAGGTTATCATATAGAACACTTTGCCCCCCCCACTTTGCTGTATTAATTTAAAAGGGGGGAGCCTTCCTCATGGCCTAGAGGTCAAGTCTCTGCACCATCACTGCTACAGCATGAGTCCAGTCCCTGGCCAGGGAAGTAACCCACACATGGCAGAGCAGACCTCTCCTGTCTCACCTGCAGCTCCCCTTCATAGTAGATTTCAGTTGCTCCACCTGTTCTGTTCCCTCCTCTGTCTCCGATGAACCCTTTTACCCTCTGAACCTCTGGCCTATACCCCAGCTTTTCTATACAAAAACAGACAAACAAACAAACAATGGAACCAAAGTTTTCATTTAATGTTTTTTACTCAATTGTCCTTTAGATATGTTGTTTCTGAACCTCCAGTCTGCGACAGGCGTCCTGTAGCAAGGCCTAATGGAATGTCATGCACAGAGATCTTTGTGTCAGATTTCACACTCTTTTATGGAAATACCGCTTAACATCAGATCTGCCCTCTTAGCAAATATTTAGATGTATTATTACACCTCACTGTTTATTGCAGGTGAAATGCTGTACAGATCTCTAGAGCGTATTCATTTGGTTTGACTGAAGCTTTATGCCGATAGATTGCAATTTCATCGTGGCATGTGTTATTGTCTCACTAATGCTTGCTCATTCTCTGATTTATATCTCACCATAACTCTGAGACAGTTTTATAATCATATTTCAAGAGAATAAAGTGACGTTAAAAATACTACCTCATGTAGTGCTTCGTATGTATTCAGGTGTTCTTACTAAAGTGTATACATATATAAACTTATTTAAGCTTCATACAAATCTTTTCCTCAAGCATGAATTGAATCTTAGAGAAGTCAAGTTACCTCAGTGGTTAAACAAATACTTCTTTGCTTTCCCTAGGGAGATGCTTCTTTGTCATCCCTGCTGCTTCCCATTTACCAAAATGGAGATACGGCAACAGTTTAACGCGCCTCCTTGAACCTATAAATATAAGCTCTATTTTAGGCTGGCAGAGCACAGTCCTGATATTCATCCTTAGATAACTTGGTGGAATGAAAATATCTAGTCATATTTGTCCAATGAAATAATTTTCTATTACATAAAGGAGATGAAGTTTTTTCTTTTGGGGGTCACTGTAATTAGGAGTGAATTTATTATAGGCCTTGCCTAATCTAACAACAGCAAAACATTATTTCTATCCAGTACTTTGGGGATAGCTAGAAAGTTCTTGGATCAGGGATACTGAACTAATGTTTCAGGTGAAAGAAATCTTCAGAAGCAACATGAGATCTCAGAGCAAGAGCAAAATGATTGATTAGAGCTGAAGGAAATCTCACACACTCTGTGGAGTGGGCCACATCTCAGAATCTCAGTGCTGTGGGCTGATTTTGCCATCCCACAAAAAACACATCCATCTGTTGGACAGACTGAAAGGGCCAACATCATGGGACCTAAGTATAAAAACAAGGTCGGTTACTGAGTTTACAATGAGAAATCATTGTCACATAATCAGATACTCTAGTACGTGTAACCAATATATTTTCTTCAGGGAGTCAAGATAAACAGGATGCCAAGTGGTAATGAGAGGCCACTGCGCAGTTTTATGAGAAATGAATCTACTCAAAATCTATACAATCAGCCCCTTGAGTCTCTGTAGACTGATGTTCATGGGAAAAGCCAAAGCTTAATCAAAGGCTGCCTTATGAGTATAGATCAGTCAGTAGTTTGTGACTGACTCAGATGCTGTGAGGTAGATCTCAGAGTCATTTTGCTCTGGGTGTTGGGAGCAGATGTGCTGCTGGCATCTGAGGCTGAGAGCACTGACACACTGAGAGTCATTTCCAGGCCTGAGTGGTGACCTCAGGGGTCAGGAAAAGACAAAAGTCCAAACAGGCTGACAACTCACCCCCCCCTTTCCTCACTGTTTCCGCCTCCTTTTCTGCTCCTTCCTCTGATGCATTTCTTCTCTTTTTAGCTCTACTACTACTACATTACTTTGAACTAACTTGCTGTATTTTGCTCCAAGCAAGTTGATTTATTGCTTAGTTCACAAATGGCAATATTGTTTCTATTATTTGCACCTTTTGGAGGCCTATCTCAGACCTCCCAGGTATGAAGGGTAAAAGAAATATGTTCAGTAATTAATTTTAAAAAGAGAAAATTCAAGTCAAGTATAAATTACCAGAATTATATCACTTCTTCTTTACCTACACTGAGAAAAGGGAGGAGGGGAATGGACTTGTTCCACAGCTGAGTTCCAGATGTCTCCAAAGGAATATGTTTTACTCTCACCGATGTCAGCCATCTCCCTATTAGTCATGATTACAAATTGGGCATTGAAACGCCACGTCATTTCAGACAGCAGCTCTCAATGTGCCTGGTGTTCAGGGGACTCTGCTTCACAGCTTCATGACAACAGTCATAAAATACAATAACTGCATATCACGAGCACCTACTGTTTACCAGGCCTTGGCATACATCATCTATTTCTTCATCACAGTAACCTATTGCTCTCTGCATTTTATAGATGAAGAAACCAAGGACCTGGAAGTAATAAGGAACTGTTTGTGTCTGCAAAGTGAATTAACAGTTCAAAAAGAGACTCAAACTGAGGTTTTCTTTTTAGCAGTGTTCCCTATAAAACCTTAGAAAGAAATCCTTAAAGAGAGAAGGAAAGATTAGCTGTTGATTTTAGTGCTTTCCATCCTGGCATCTATATAATGTTTCATCAACTGTTCTATTCTTATCAGTCTTTGAACAACTGAACCATGAGTAACTAACTGACCAACGAATGCACAAATAAATGAGTTATCAGCTTAATCCTTTTTTTTTTAAAGATTTATTTATTTGTGCATACAGAACTGGAGTACAGGCCAGAGGCTCAGGGGCAGTGAGAGGCTTCACCATAGACAGAGTGGGGAGCAGAACAGGCAGATCAAGAAAGTACACTGCTGAGGGGAGCAGCGGGCGGGTCAGGAGAGGTCTGCCTCGCCATGTGGTCACCTCCAGGGCAGGCGGGAATCGAACTCATGCAGAAGTGGCTTTAGCTTCTCAGTGCTGTGTTTTAACCCGCTGTGCCGCCAGGGAGGGCCGATCAGCTTAATCTTTGTAGGATCAATACATACCATTTATTAACCACATATCCATGGTGATATAGATCTTAGCATTATAGTCAACATACAATTATTAAATAAGGATTACAATATCTTCTGTGCTGTTTATGTCTGATTTGGCCTACTTTATGTTGGCCCAGAGATTTGATGATTTCAAAAGTATAATTATCTTCTCTGGCTACAAACATGTTTTTTACCTACTGTCTGAGAAAGGTTTCAGACATAAGAGGAAGGGAAATGGCCAATTCAAGCCTTCACCCAGATGTTTTGATTTTGAAATAGCCATTGTTCTTTGCTAGCTGGAATGTGATTGGATCTGGAAGCATGATTTCTACCATGAAACTTGAGTAAGTCACCACTTTAACCTTCAAGGCAAGATTCCTGGTAGATATTTAATTCCAAAACTTTATAGAAAAAAATTCTGGACCTGATTTCTCAACGTGATTCTGAAGCCTCCATGAATAAGATTTCAAAAATATCTTACATGCTGATGATTTGCTGACCACTGATAAAAAACTGCTATTTTCACACTGCAATATACATGGTATAAGCCTCTCCATGTACAGAACTTGCAGATCAATTCTCAAACCAGAGCAACTTCAGCCAGACCTACAGGCTCAACCTGGTCCTAGTGTTTAGGAATTTTCCTATTTCGAATAGAAGTTAACTTGGACTCTGCGTCTTAGTCTCAAGTTCAGATTGCATAGCCTATGATAGCCTAGGATAGCCTAGGGTATGCAATCAGAACTTGAGATTAAGATGCAGAGTCCGACCCTCCCTGGTGGCGCAGCGGGTTAAAGCACAGCACTAAGAAGCTTAAGCCACTTTCGCATGAGTTTGATTCCCGCCTGCCCCAGAGGAGATCCACAAGGCAAGACAGACTTCTACTGACCCGCCCACTGCTCCCCTCAACAGTGTACTTCATCCATCTGCCTGTTCTGTGCCCCACTCTGTCTCTGTTGAATCCTCTCACCTTCTGCATCTCTGGCCTGTACCCCAGTTCTGTACGAATAAATAAATAGATCTTAAAAAAAAAAAAAAAGATGCAGAGTCCAAGTTAACTTCTATTTGAAATAGGAAAATTCCTAAACACTAGGACCATGTTGAGACATGGTCTCACACACTCTGTGACACAGTCCACATTTGAACCTCTTATTTGGTAACCAGATTTCTGTTTGGATCCTGGTGCTTGGTTTTGAATTTGAGCTTCCCTCCATCTACAGCTAGGACCTGGCTTTATTGTTTTCATGTCAGTCCTGACCCTGGATCTTTGCTTATTGTACGTTTGCTGATTTAATTTATAATTAGTGACAGGTCTTCCCTGACATCTAACTATCTTGCTTGCTGACTATCACCCAGCCTGAATCCCCAACCCCTTAGCAATTGTTCATATACATTTCCTCCAACTCCTACCTCATCGCGCGTACTTCCTAGGTACTCATTTCTTTGCTTCTGGGGTTCGATGATTGACTGTACTTATTTCTGGTAGCTGTGGTTGCTCACTCTTTCCTGCACCCATTTCCCAGAGCCTTTTTGTTTGCCCCTATTTCATTGCATCAGTAAACTCTGCGCAGACATATGACACACAGGAGACCATAAATCCTAACTGCTGAATATGCAGACACATATCCCATTCTGGTCAGTATGTGGGATTGCATAATTGAGCATGCCATGGAGAACTGCTGGCACATTTTCTTGCAGGAATAATTCCTCTTCCTGGAAATAATTACAACCAGAACCATTAAATTTTGCAACACCCTGGGAAATCACTTGAGTTATTCTGTGAGAGCAAGGAAGATATCAAACATTCCTGGTTTCTAGTTTTATCAGAACAAGAAAACCATGTTAGCACTGACTTGATCGCTGCCATTTCTTCCTGGATATTTTTTTGGGAAAAAAATCATATTCTTATATTGCTTTATTATGTTTACATCTATAAATTTCCCAATTCAAATTATGAGGCTATATGGTCAACAAAAGTGCTTAGTTTCCAGAATTCTATAAAATTAGGTTAGGTTAGTTTCTCATTTATTTGGGATTTAGTTCAAAGCAAAATTCTACTCAAATATTTGGCTTTACGTCAAGTTCTAGTTTTCATTTTGTGCATTTTGGTTCCTGAAGGCCTATTGCATGTAGAGCATTTATCATTAACACTAGAGGAATTGTAAACAAGTAAGTATATAGAAGTAGATGTGTGTGCACATATGTTTGTGGTCACCTGACATTTTAAAGAGTGCCTTTACACATAAGATTTCACTAAATACAATTCTCAAAATACACAGTGAATTAACCATTTACCTCCATTTTATGGATACAAATACAGAAGCAAATTCTTTTTTTTTTTTTTTAAAGATTTATTTATTTGTGCATACAGAACTGGGGTACAGGCCAGAGACTCAGGAGTGGTGAAAGACTTCACCAGAGACAGAGTGGGGAGCAGAACAGGCAGATGGACGAGGCACACTGCTGAGGGGAGCAGCAGGCGGGTCAGGAGAGGTCTGCCACGCCATGTGGTCACCTCTGGGGCAGGCGGGAATCGAACTCATGTGAAAGTGGTTTCAGCTTCTTAGTGCAGTGATTTAACCCGTTGCACCACCAGGGAGGGCCAGAAACAAATTCTTAATTCACTACACGAAAACTCTTAGCAAAGCCAGGAACTAAGTTGAGGTGCTGTGGTCTTAAATCTCCCCTGGTTTCACCAGATGCATTTACTGAACTCACTGTCTTCCTCATTTCCGCTCCCTCTGTTTGGAGTACATAACACTTTGGAATGTACACTCTTGAGGAAAGGCATAGACCAAAGTCTCCATCAAACACTCAATCTAGTAAGTTGAATTATTTTATGACTTACCTATCCTTGAGAAAAACTGACTTCTGAGATAACCTGGATGGAAAATTCTTTATTTCCTTTGATCTGGAATGGCAGGGAAAAGCAACAGAAGCATTTAACATCCGTCCTTGATGATTAACCATAGACATCTCATTCTTTTAAATGACAAATTTTGATTGGGCATCATAATCTTTATCACAATACCTGATATTGTGGTTTGCTTATGGTTAAATGGCAAAGGTTGTACATGCTTTGAACAGTGGCACCTGCAAACAGTATAGTAACAGAGGGGGAATCCTACTTTTTGTTTGGAAGAATAGAAAGTTTCATTGACTAAAATGTCAATGAAAGAAGCACAGGAGAAAATCATACATCTAGGAGAGACATTCTGGTTGAAGAAAGTCTATACATTAAGCTTAAAACAATGAAATTATAAAGAATATTTTGCTCTGGTGTGTTGTGGGAAATGAATGGTTATACCTGCATCTGGACACTAGCCTGGGATCATGCTACGAAGTCACAGATGATTCTCTAGGACTCTTCTATTTATTCCATAGCAGTGGGAACCCTCCAAGATTTGTAAATGAGAATAGGGCAGAAAATTGTGAAATCTCCTGCCAAATCCCTAAATTTGATTTCCCTTAAAAACTGAGCCTGAGGCAAGGATTTCAGATTTCAGTGTAAGTATTCCATTTGGGAGTCAAGTTCAGGAACCAAAGCAAGGGAATGGAGAGGGGAGAAGGGAAAGCAGGAGAGCCTCGGTGGGTGTCAGGACGAGAAGTGAAGGCTGTGTCATCCACGACTCCATTTGCTTGGATTCTCTGGGCAATGCAGCATGTACCACCAAGTGTCCCTTCCTTAACTCCCAAGTTTGAGAAACCCAGGCCTTCACCCCCACACTCTGCTCTTAATCCATTGAGGGCATCCCAGGACACTTCTCTCCAGACATCTGCCTGAACCTGTGCTATGAGCACTCTGATACCAGAAACCTTGAAGGGGAGGGAGAAGGAAATATTAGTTTATAGAGGAGTCAATGGTAGGTCACCTCTTAGATGGGTCTTTCTTTGTGGGACTGAAAGAGGACAATTTTTTTTTCCTCCAAAATAATGTGAGCGTAGTCTGCTCTGTGTGGGAAGCACCAGTGGAGACCCCTGAGGGGGCTGTGAATTGTAATTCATTAGGATTTCCCTTCTTGTCATCTCCTTCGATGAGTCTGTCTCTCTGGTAAATCTAAAACATGCCCAGACCATATCGGCCCTGATAGAATTCCCCTGTCTGTGGATAAGCTTGGCTCCGAAAAGCTGGGATAGCTTCGTTGCCGTCAACAGGCTTCTTCTGAATGCCTATGGGGCTTGGGAAACAAACTTGTGGTTGTTATTTGTCTTCCCTGGGATATACAGTATCAAAAAACAAGGCCTACCTTCCAAGGCTTCAATCTCTTTTGTTGTGCCAGATTGCAAATGACATCCGTGTGTGGCCAGCATTAAGAGCCTTTGTGTCCCAGTATCAGCCGGAGGCCTGCTCTGTGTACACCCTGGCAGCTCTCATTAGAGAAATAATAGGCAACATGTTTCCTTAAGATTTGTTATCTTTTCTCACTCAGCCCCGCCAATGTGTCTGCTGGGCATTTTCTGGGTCCTTCTTTGGTGCAATAATATGGAAGGCGAGATAGCAGTCGTTGGTTATGGGATCCCAGCTCTAAGCCTGCCATCTGCTGAATGTTCTCTTACTTTCTTTGAACATAATTAAATACAATCACCAGCCTCCTCTTGGCCTCCCACCATAAACCCCAATGGAGAAGAGGGCTCATCTGACATCAACCTATGTGGGAAACGCTAAATAATAAGACTAATCCAGCCATTTCGGCTGAAGAAGGCTTTAAGTCATTATTCTAGAAATTTCTTCGATTTGCTTTCTTTCCCCTCCCTCTTTCTCTTCCTCTCTTTCCCCATTCCTCTTTTTTTTTCTTTCCCACATTTTTGGGGGAAGGGAGCCTTCATGTTCCAGAAATTTCTCTTTCCCATCTTCTCCCTTGCCCCTATTTCCTATACATTTATTGTTTGCATTGCAGTAGACGATGACCCTTCTGAATTTGAAGTTATCACTTAAAATAAGTTCAGAAATAATGAGGAGTGAGTAGCAGAAAAAGCCTTGCAGTCAGACGCACCTGGGAATAAATGCTTTTCAGTTGTTTTGTAAACTCCCAAGGCTGTTTTGTGTCAGCTGGCACATAACACAACACCTTGAAGATTTCCCTTTTTTCTACTTGCTTCAGAGAGTCTTTGGGAAAGAGATGCTTCCTGTGTTTTGCACAAATATCTGTTGATGGAAAGACTGTATCACTGTCTGTGACTGAGGTGACATATGCCCAGACTCACGGGAGCATAACACTTAGGAGGCAGAAAGAGCTTTTACTCTACAGGGACTAGAAGATAAGCAACTTTAAACATCTGCTTCAGCTAGACAGCTGGTCGGGACTGAGGGCTCCCTCACCAGGGTGCCTCCTACTGGTCACTCTGGAGTCCAGTGGAGAAAGCCGATGGAGATGATGCTATTTATTTTCACTCTTTCTCACACAGGTTCGTGTGCTACTGAATTCATTTATTTTTTAAAAATATTCACAGCACAGTCAATGCATTTTTGTGGTAGGAAGTACGGTTGCTCACACTGCAGTCATCTCCTTTCTCTCCTTTTCCAAAAAACCCTGTATTCCACATGGAATCTGAAAATGATAGCTGTTTCCTTTTCCAGCCTCTCCTGAAGCTGATACCTGGGTATAGAATGAACCCCCAGGTGAGGAGGTTACATGCCCTGTCACCTACAGCTTGCAAACTGTTCGTTGAAATAAAAAAGTTGGAGGGGGGTTAGCTAAGCAATACAAGTCAGAAGGAGAAAGACAAATATGGGCTAGTATCACTTCTATGTGAAATATAGCTGGGAAAACAATGCACCCATTGTTGATTGATACTCTGTTACAATGGCAGAATTGGGTAGCCATCAGAGACCATTTAGCCTGAACAACCTCAAATGCTTACATTGTACTTCAATAAAGTCAAGTTTCCTGATCCTTGTTCTAGTTCCTAGATTCCTTTTGCATAGGTCAAAGAGAACAAAACGGTAAACAAAGATAGGAGACATTTATAGTTCACTGGGAGTGATAATTTTTTAAGTCAGAATATTATTGAAACTTCAGTTTTGACTTTGGTTCACCATTTGCTAGATATGCAGGTGGTAAATGTGGCGTCCTTATTTTTCCAAAATCTTTGCTCCTTTGATGTCTGACCTTAGAGCGGAAGTTGATAAACATTGCCGAGCAGCTTTGCAAACTGTAGAGAAGCAGTGCCTATGTGGATAACTGTTCATTATGGTAGCCATTTTCTACTGTTCACAAGGTCTTCATTTTTTTCCACTGGCTACAAAAGTGGAATTGTAATTCCCGGTCTCCCTGGAGTGAAGGGTTGGCTGCAGGATTTGCTTTGACCGATGAAAATCAAAGTGATCTCTGTGACTTTGCAGAAGATATCACATGGAAAGAGCTAAGAACATTAGTCAAAAACTAAGAAAATCCTCATTAAGTATGAATTCCTGGGGACATGAATATATTCTTAATAATTGACAATTTCAGGGACTCGTCAAGATCTAGAACAAAATGTTTCCATTGATGTTCACATATGTGTCATTTTTAACAATTCATCGATGTACAATTCTTCTCCCAAAACACTGGGAAATAGAGACCTTAAAACAGGATGTGAACCAAGTAAGAGATGTGTGGCTGAAAAGCTCAAGGATTTTTATCATATTTTACCTTTTCTAGTTATTCAAAAAATTAATCCTTTAGGTCATCTAAGCTATACATTTGTTTCATGATCATTAATGTAAAATACGCCTGAGTTCAGCCTCTGTACCTTTTAAAAGAGTTTTGAAAGGGTAGGAAGACTGAATCCAGGCATATTTTACAATTTTCTTAACCGGAGTAGGTAGAGACTGAGTTCAGGTATTTTTTTAGCAGGCATACTTTTTACATTTTCTTCCTGCCAAAGTAAATGTATGTAAACCTCAGCTGACCATCTCAACTCCGAAACAGAACACAGAGATCATTGTTAAGAGAAAAAGATGTAATATGTAATGCAGGAGGAGAGAGCCGAAAGGGCAGCAAGCACAGATCAGTGCAATTCCCAGGTGAGGAGTAATTGGCAGCAGACATGCTGCTGGATGAGTGGAGGCAGGAGGACGTTTCTAAAATTCAGCGAATTTTATTTTGTTTTAAAGATTTATTTATTTATGCATACAGAAGTGGTGTACAGGCCAGAGGTGTGGAGGGTGAGAGAATTCACCAGAGACAGAGTGGGGAGCAGAACAGGCAGATCCACTGAAATACACTGCTGAGGGGAGCAGCTGGCGAGACAGGAGAGCTCTGCCAGGTCAGGTGGGTCAGCTGCCTGGCCGGGGATCGAACTCATGCTGCAGTGGCTGCAGTAGTTTCATAGTGCTGTACTTAAACCTGTTGTACCACCAGGGAGGACCCACATTTAGTTATTTTTTTTTTTAAAGATTTATTTGTGCATACAGAACTGGGGTGCAGACTAGAGGTACAGGGGCAGTGAGAGGATTCATCAGAGACAGAGTGGGGAGCAGAACAGGCTGATCTACGAAGTACACTGCTGAGGGGAGCAGTGGGCAGGTCAGGAGAGGTCTGCCGCACCAATAGGGTCTCCTCTCGGGCAGGGAATCGAACTCATGCTGAAGTGGCTTTAGCTTCTTAGTGCTATTCTTTAACTTGCTGCACCACCAGGGAGGGCCAAATTTAGTGAATTTTAAATACAGACTGCTAAGTAGTTGAAGACTGAAAATGAGGATTGAACTTTAAGCAATTGCAAATTAAAAGATGGAGAACTCTGTGCAGTCCTGATAAATGCCTTCAGCATGAAAACAGCCATGTCAATACAAAATCAATTGGGACATAAGGGATTTCAGTGGCATGTACAAAGTGAGCTCTATCAGGGTTTCAATACTTAGTACTGAGAAATTTGAAATTATCACTGCACTATATCATTTATATTTTATCCAGTGGGCACACATACTTAGATTAATCCTATGGTAAATTTTATACTATTCTTAATTTCTTATATGAAGTTCAAGTGGGTCTAAAATAAAAATATCTCTCTATGAAATATTCTATTTATAGTCTTCTTGGAGTGCACCAACAGTTTCTTTCAAAGCTAAGTTTTGCAGATAATGGGCTAGGTGGCTTTGTATACATTCTCCCACTAGGCATTTGGAATTACTATTCCTACTTACAAATGAAGAATTTAGCTCATAGAACTTAAAACTGCACATAAGCAGAGACACCAAATATTGTACAAAAATAAATAGAACATAAAGAGGTTGAATAAGCAAAGGGGAAAAAAGAAAAATTGAGCAAAAAATAAATAAACTACCAAACATTATGTGGCAAATTAGCATTAGATGTAGACTCAAATCCCTCTTCTCTGTGATAGAATCAGAGTCTTGTTCAAGAGTGGGAAAAATCAACTCTGAGTCCTTGCAACATAAGAACGCTACTCTCATGGAACTTGCCCTGCCTGGCAGATGGACCATGAAATACACGTATTCTCATCAGTAACACTAAACACAGTGACCAGGTTAGAAATGAAGAGACGGAGTCTGGGTCTTTGTCACAGTTTCTCTGAGCACCATCTTTAAATTTCTGGAATTTCTGGGGTGCAGCTGAGAGAGATGACTGGATAAAATGGGCTTCCTCGAAAAACGACAGTTGAACTGAGCTGGCCAAATGGCGTCTGGCTTGTCGAGTTCACTGCCAAGTGCATTATCCTCTCTCTTTTCCGGCTTAATGATGTTCATGAGCATTTTTATATTGAACTATATAAAATATTTAAAAGTATATAGGACCCATTTAAATGCTTAAATAATGAAACACACACCTGTGCAATTAATACTTACCCAGCAGCGCTCTCACCCAACTCATCTTTGCGCATATATTCCAACCTGTAAAGAACACTGATTTTAAAGTTGGTTTCATTCATTTCATTGCTCATTGAATTATTCTGGATTTTGACCCTTATGTAGTTAAGGCAACTCTATATCCTTATTTTATTCATTAGATGCTTGAGGTTTATCCCTGTTGATAATGGACGAATTCTTGCTTTCTGCAGGAATACTTCACAGCTCACTATTTAGTAGGACTAAGCATACCTCTCCCGCAATTATTAATTACTAGTTAGTTATTCTAACTCATTATTAGTTATTAGTTAACATTATTCATTATTCTCACAACTATCAGCACTGTTGATGTGAATATCCGGTATCTGGAAATCACATAGTGAGTTGCTTAGAAAGGTTATAAAGAAAGAATGCAGCTGTTTGATGACAAAGAAATGTTCACATTTACTGGGATATCCACATTTCCCCCAAAATGGATGTTCCAATTTACATTTCCACTAATATAGATAGCAGCGCTTATCACCCATGACCTCTTTGACATTTTACCGCGTCCAGCTCCATCTTGGGTAGTCTCTAATGATTAAGAGATCATGTTTTTAATTTTAATGGGCTTCTGTGTATAGACCCTTTCTCTTATATTTTATATTATGTGCATTGTAAATAAACATCCACCTTATGTATATTTTTATGTACATATCACTTCAGAGTGGTTATTTCTGTTTGTTGAACTGTGTGCCTCTATTACTCAGTCTCTTTCAGTTTAATCTTTCTCAAATATTGTTGCAGTCTTTTCTTTCCTAACTTCCTGCCTAAACCTTCCTTGTGCAATATTATCATGACGAGCAGAAACTTGCTCTAAATACTCTAAAGTCATAAGTAATAATTGCTACTTACTGATTTAAGTTTCAGCTTCATCTCACCACCTCTACTTCTTCCTCAAAGGTCAGGAACTTCAGCGTTTACCTCCCTTGTCAAAGGATTGCATCTTTTATCATTGCAAACCCGCTCTAAAAATCTTTAACTTATCTGTGGATAAATATTTAAGAAAAAGAAGCACAAAACTAAAAGATTTCTTTCCAATTCCACTATAGATACACTAGATACATTTTTTTTTAAATCAGATCCACATCAAGATGCAATAATTTGCTCTGATTTTTAAACACACTTGCATAAATTGTTTACCTTGTAAACAGGCCAATTAATGAAATTTTCAATTTTCTCTTCAGCCATACAATATTGTTCCTGGCTCAAGACTGTTCTCAACCACAAAATCTTTCTCTGAATAATGATGCACAGAAATAATGTACAGTACTTTTCAAAGATACAAATAAACTTCTAAATATATTTCCTTGTATGGAGTGAAGAACAGTATTCTGGAGAAATCCTTGGATTAAGAATGAGGAGATATGCACTCTAAACTTAGATGTCAAACTTGAATCACTCTCTGTGCCCCAATTTTCTCATCTGTCAAGGGAGGGTACATATGTGTGTGTGTGTGTTTGTGTGTGTGCGCGCGCGCATATACCTGTATGTATATATTACATTTAGCACACATATATGTATATATTTACTGTTTGAACACTGTTTCTGGAAGTAAAAAAAAAAAAACAAAACGCATTTTCCATTGGTCAGCCTGTATATTGGTTAAACGGATTTATTGGTGGAGAAGGAATAGTAAGTGTTTTAAGCCCCTGACATTTTGGAATAAGATTAGGTAAGAATAAGATTTTGGACTAAGAGGCAGTTCTTTACAGTAGACCAAGTGTAAATCTTACCCCAGACACCAGACACAGACCACATTGCCCACCATGGAAGGAAACAGACCCAATTCTGCTTAGTTCTACTTCCCATGTGTATTTTCATCACGAGTTCACACAAAACTTAGAGCAGGATTTTCCATGTAAGATGGTCTTGGCTATATGTGGGTATTTGCAGTTTCACTTCCAAGGAAAAAAAGTATTTTAAATAAAACATGTTTGAGTTTAGGAATTTAGATCTTTCTGAAAATTCTTTTATTTTTTTTCTTATACATTATTCTAAAAAGTAAGGCAAAAGATAAACATAAAGTTCTTTTTTTTTTTTTTTCTCTGTGGGGTAGGATCTTCCAGGATAGCTGAGGAGTTCTCTCAGAAACTGATATGTGAATCCTGAAGGATGAAGAACCGTGGAATGGAAAGTTGAAAGAAAAGCTTTGGATTAAGAGGATATTGTATGTGAAACCATTTTATGATAAAAAAGGTGAAATGTGTGAAGAACCAAATGGGGGCTGGAGTGACGACATGGAACTTGGAGCTGAGAGTGTCACAGAGTGAGACGGAAGAACAAGGACCAGAGACAAGTGTCTGGATGGAGAACTGGGTGAGTCAGAAACTTCAGATGATTTCATGGTTAACTTTGTAACATGATTTCAAGTTCACAGGGAAGAAAAGAGCTTTTTTCTTCATGTTGTTGCTTTGTTTTGCTGTGTTTTGCTTTCATGAGAAGTAAAGCTCTCTTACTTTGTGATGATTGCTGCTGGGACAAACAACCTCAAACTTAGTGGTTTAAAACAACACAAATTTATCTTCTGGCTTCTGAGACAAGAAGTCTGAAGCTGTGTTTCATGGGCTTAATGGGTTGGCAGCACTGAATTTTGTTTAGAGTTTCTAGCAGAGAATCCATTCCTTTCCTTTTCCTACTAGAGGTAGCCTGATGCCTTAGTTCATGGTCCCCTGCCAGTAATGACAGAACTTGAACCCATTTGTGGTTTCATCTTCACATCATCTCCCTCATTGACTCCATATCTCCTGTCTCTCCTTCACAAGGAAACTATCTTACTTTTGGTTCACTTAATAACCTGGGATGATCGCTCTAATTCAGGATTCTTAATTATATCCACAAAGTCATGTAATATCCACAGATCCAATATTACTTCACAAACATCTTTGGGGGTACCATTAATAAGGCTCCCACAGTGCTTACCTGGCTAATATTTTAGTGGGGTAGCAAGGGTAGATGAGTTTCTTCAGATATTTTATAGAATCAAATGCATTACATCTTGTTGCATAACATAAATTGAGTGGTACAACAAAATTTAGTGGTTAAAAAAAAGGAATAAACTAGATAACATAAACGGAATCCTATCTTATAGGACAATTAACTAAAATATAAAAGAAATATAATTATCAGAATGAGTTAAATGACTGAGGATTAAGTGGGCACATCTATTTTTTTCTCCCCAAAATACAACTACTTAGAAGTATGGGATACTATCAGATGAGAAGTATCTATTCTTATTTAAGAAAGAGTACAATTAGAAGGAGCATGGAGAGCAGAAAAACACAAATAGAGAGAACACAGAATGATCAGTGATTTAACACAAACGCTGGAGAGTTCCTTTTGCCCTGTAGACATCTCTACCTCTTGCCACTCTGGTTTCTGTTCCAAGACTGCCTTTAGTGGACACTACAACCCTTACCCCTTATTTTTTTGGTTGGGATCATCTAATAGGAGCCCTAAGAAGAATTTTTCAGGGTCAGAGTTTATCCTGCTTGGCGCCATCTTGTGGGCTCGCTGCAGACAGATTCATCTTTTCATCAGTGGCAACTCTTCCTTCAAACCTCTCTCCTGTTGGTTCCTCTCTGTGCTCTCTTCCTCCACTCCACTCACAATAGTATCCTTCATGCATGGTGGTTCACTACACTCTGCCCACAGCTTTGCTATAGGCCCTTTATTAAACCCTCTTTAAATTATCTTCTTTTGTAAAATCCATCTGTTTCTCACTGGGATTCTCACTGATCCAGCAGAACAGAGAGCCAAACAAGTAAAAACATATGTAGGAAGAATCTGTGCAAAAGAAGGGGTGATGCCTGGAGAAGAATGTGGGAGGAGTTCTCCATTTGGAAGTACCAAATAAAATAGGAAGCAGAAGTCAAACATGAAAACAGAGAGTCAAGTTAAAGTTCATATATGAGGATGGTCAAATCTTCTTCTCACCTCAAATGGACTCTGGCAGCCAGAGTACTCTCTATTCACATCAGATGAGATATGCGAAATGTAAGAAAATTCATGAGAAAAAAAAATTTAAATTCAGATATTTAAGTGCCCATAAGATTTATCTCATAAGATTTATCTCATGCATACCTGTTCTAAGTAAGGTGCCCAAGGATGTGCTTCAGCAAAATAAGGAAGGAATAAAAAATAGTAATAAAAGATGTGGGATTTATATAAGAGTACAAACAATAAAAATATATTACAGGGTGTCCTGAGATGGCCCCTCATCATCTAGAAAAGCATTTCATTAGATTAGAACAGGAGAATGGAAAGCTGCAAAAAAATGAAAAATATTTTTTTATTTACTCTTTTAGCTCTACTTGGAAGCTTCATATTTTTTTCTAGAAAAGTAAGAATAGTTAATTATATATTGTGGTATTGATTTATCATGATTGTGACAAATATTCTTCCTGGTGTGTTGTGTTATTATTTCTTTATTATTATCTTATAGTGCAGAAGTCTCTAGTTTATATTTAATTAGTACATTAATTTTCTATGATCTTTATATCACATTTCTACATAGAACAAAAGTTTAAGCAAGTATTTGCCTACATTTTGTCTCCCTTTTTGAATTTAATTTAGCCTTTCATTTTCTAGAGATGATTTTGGTTTGCAATCAGATGATTATGTACGTGACTTGTTTTCCAAAATGACTTCCATTATCAGTCATTCAGTGACCCATTCTCTCTTCCACTGCTATCATTTTACATAAACTCCCACACTTGAATGCAACACATAAATAAAAAGTGCTTAAGTCAAAAATGTATAATACACTAATTCTTCACATAAAGCGCACGCCTAGTAAAGGAAATAAACATGATTTGATACCCCAGTTTTCCCTACCACTCTCCTACCAATCAACCTGATATCCACAAAAATAGTCGTACCAAATGCTAACATGGTAGATTAGTTTTGCCTGCTTTTCATTTTATATAAGTAAGATCATAAAATTGCATAAGTTATGTATGATCTGTTTTTCCAACACTCTTTATGTATTCTTTGATTTCCAAACATTTGGGGATATCATAGTCATCTTTTTAAGGTTCTTTTAGCTTAATTTCTCCAAGATCAGAAAATACCCCCAAGAAAGGGAGAACTAAGCTGAACTCTGCTTTTCCCATCTGACAAGTTGGGTAATTGCTGACCTTGTCACTCTTTCTTCAGCGTGTAGAGTGTGACTGGGCAAAATCTTGTTTAGGCATCAACAGAGGATTGCCCTTCTATATTCAATGACTACTGTCTTTCCAAATTTTCACCAGAGGACTCCACAGTCCTTTAAATTGTTACATCCTGGAATAAAACTATAACTCAAGCCAGGCGGGGGTGTGGATATAGGAGATAATGTAGTCTTCTGTAAGTCTGTACCTCCTTTTACACGAAGGTTCCCTCCAGGGGAGAACAGAGTCAGAGAATCTGCAACATGAGGAGTTTTTGGGATTTTGTGAAAGCTAATGTTTCTGGAGACTTTCCCACAGGCAGAAGTGAAGTATTAACAGTAAAGATAGATTAACTGGGCTATGGCCAAGTGCACCTGTCAGTGCATCATGAGATATTTAGTGAAATAATGTGGCCAGAACTCCAAAAAAAGGCATTATCCTTCTCACACAATTCTTAGGCTCAGAGCAATATACTTTTAACAAACTCATAACAGAAAGATGATCCTTTAGAAATGGCAGCATTAGAAAGACAGGTGAATGACTTAGGTTATTATATGTGTTTGCAAATGAAGGAGATAGTGAATAACCTAGAATATGATTCTGAACTTAAAGTAAGGTGAGATTACAAACTAGGGAGTAGGGTTTTGTGAATGATACTGGAGCTGCTATAACAAGAACAGCATAGAGTATGTGACCCAAACAACAGAAATTTATTTCTAAGATCTAGAGGCTGAAAAGTCCAAAATTAAGGTTCCAACCAATTTTATTCCTAATAGGGGCCCTCTTCCAGATTTGCTTATAAATGTCTTCTGTTGTGTCCTCACATGGTAGAGGAAGAAATCATCTCTAGTGGCTCTTTCTTTATGACTTCATTACCTCTAGCATGACTACCTTGGGGAGATGAACTAATTGTACGAGATAGTATGGATGTTGACATTTATGACAATTTTTCATAAAAATTATAATAATAAGTACAGTGATAAAATGTGAATCCATACAGTGATATGTTTAGAACACCATGGTACATTCTACTCTGATTATAAAAAGCTCATTTAAAAAAAAGATTTATTTATTTATGCGCACAGAACTGGGGTACAGGTGCAGGGGAGGTGAGAGGATTCACCAGAGGCAGAGTGGGAAGCAGAACAGGCCGAGTGACGAGGTACATTGCTGAGGGGAGCAGTGGGCAGGTCAGGAGAGGTCTGCCGTGCCATGTGGATCACCTCTGGGATGGGTGGGGATCAAATTCATGCTGAAGTGGCTTTAACTTCTTAGTACTCTGCTTTAACCCATTGTGCCACCAAGGAGGGCCCCTAAAAAGCTAATTTTTAAGTGTCATTTTAATAATAAGGATCTAGAGCTATCTCATACCCACCTTGTTTTGCCAGACAATGCATATTGCTCTCTGTTAGAGAAGGAGCTTTAACATGAGATCATAAGTCTCCAATTAGCCACCTATATTCCTCAAATTCTTTGTCATACACACCCTTTGTACTAATTGGATATTTCATAACCTCAAGCTACTTATCACTCTGCCCCTTAAATAAATAGAATAATTGCACATAAGAGACAGTGTAGCTAGAACACACAGCTATTTGTCTATGTTCTCACATGCCTATCGCTATTTGTACTTTTCTATATCTATGATCTATATAAAGTCCTTTTATCTTAAAGATTTATTTATTCACACATACAGGGGTGCAGGTAATGAGAGGATTCATCAGAGACAGAACAGGCAGATTGATGAAGTACACTGCTGAGGGGAGCAGCAGGCAGGTCAGGAGAGGTCTGCTGCACCATGTGGGTCACCTCCAGGGCTGGGGATTGAACTTGCACTGAAGCATCATTAGATTAAATGAATTAAGAGAAGCAGTGACTGGTAGAATTTTCAGTGCTGGCTTAGAGAAAAGGGATATTTTTGAGAAAGTTTGAACTAGGAGTCCATCATTTGGTTGAATCTTTGTTTTGCCCAGAGAGTAAGTGGGCACATTAACCCTATCTACTCAAGTCTATGCAGAATGACCCTCATCTTGGGGTACATGAAAAGGATCTGATGTTAGAACATAATTTCAAAATGTAGGAAAAGGAACTTACTTCCAGATTTTTTTTTTTCACTCCATGAATCCTCCCTGGTGGTGCAGGGGTAAAATTTTCAGTGTTATCAATCTATCGCCAGATATTTTCTCTCCTAGTAATGCTAACTTTTCATCTCACATTAAGGAATAGATTGCAAATGCCAATAGCCCTCCCATTAATAATTGACTTGTTTTACCTCCAATATTCAATTTAACCTAGTATTTCTGGATTTACTGAGCAGTACAATGTGGATACCTTCAATTCGTTCCCAAAAAGATTAAAAAATATTAGTTTCATTAGATGGAAATGCCTGCAATACATAAGCTAGTTGCCATGTCCTGGAGACCTAGGGTGACAAAGCTAAAAAAAAGTGAAAGTCTGTTGCTTGTCTAGGGGGATAAGTTGGTCTAGGAATCAGGATGTGGTTTCGGAACATGTCTGCCGTCTAGTGACAGAAGTCTATGAGAACGCTCTAACTGTGATGTGACACTGAGGCTCCAAGAACTTCACGTTCTTCATCTTTCATGTAAAATGGGGACACATGACCTAATCATCCATGTGGTAGCATTCAAGCTGATCCCAGAAATAAAAGTACTTAAATACTTAAAGAGCTTGATGGACATGCAAGAGACTAACTTGGTTACTGCATCGACGGTGCTGGCTCTTCCTCTCTGGTTTCCAGTTGTCTGTTGTTTCTGGAATCAAGGCACAATTCCTCCCAGGAGGGTACTGCATGGCAGATGGGTTTGTATGAGTTCACTGGTTATGTCCAGAAATATCCATGCTTTGGAGGCCACTTTGCTTTGCCTCACTCTCCTGAATGGGGAGTCACTTCTGCCTTGAGTGTCCTGAATGGAAACTCTAGGACGCATGTTACTCACAGGCCACAGGCAGGAGAGAGGGAAACCCAAATATTTAAATGCTCAGAGCTCTGTTCTACAAAATTAATTTCTGTCCTATGGAAGATGACCAGGACCTAGAAGTACATCCAGATGAAAGATGACTTGCTAGAGATTAACATTAATATACTGAAAAACTTTCTTTGACTTTTCCTTTTTATAATTATCTTCTCTTCCAATGATATCCTAAGCAAAAATAAAGAGGTTCGGTAACGAAATCAGCCCACAGAGATACATGATGGTAGCATAATAAGAAGCAACAACAAGTTAAAGATATTAGAGAGATGAAGATCTTTGCTGTTTTTCCTCCACAAGAACAGAATTAGCTCCTAAAATAGAATCAAGTACTCCACTAAGGGTATAAGTAGTCCTCAGTATAGTATCTGGAGATAGTGGAACTCAGGAGCTCAATGAAGGTTTCTTTTTTCTGCTATATGGATAGACTTCCTCCTAACATCAGCATCAGGCTTTTACAAGAATTGACCTCAAACAAAGCTGTGAAGATGTTGGTTGGGATCCTAGTCAATGACTAAAACAGTTGTTTCACCTGATAAGCCATGTGCCTGAAAGTCATTGTTCATATAAAATAAAAGCACACAAAATTTGGCAAACTTTGCATTTACTTTCTAAATAAGCTGGATGGAAGCCATTAAAGATGTCACAAAATAAAAGGAAAAACTTTAATAAGAATTTTAAAAGCTTAGAATGTTACTGATGGAATGCAGGGAAAAATCAGGTCTGACATACTTTTGGTGTAGTGCTTTATTTACTTGGTCTGAACATAGGTCCTCTCTGTTTTAACTCTCTGTTTTGAATTGACTTTACAGTGATTATATTTAACTTTTCTGATTCCTTCTTATTCAATGTCTCCCTTGTTATTTTGGCTACCTGAACATTTGTGCTCCAATAAATGTCTTAGATGAGGGAAGAATAATCTTTAATTTTATATGTACCGGTGACAGCTTGTGACTTTATCACTGTGAACTTGGTAGATGCAAAATTAGTGACCTAGTCCCTTTACAAGCCCCCAATATTCCTGTGTAATCTCATTCACCTCACCACAGCTTGCCACAGCTCTTATTTCTCAGATTAGTGAACGAAACTTCAGGGTGGACAAATGCCTTGCCAAGGTCATATGACTCATACAGAGAGAGCCACAAAGAACCTGACCCCTCAGATTCTGGATTCTGTGACGGGTACATATGTGTGTGTGTGTGTGTGTACTCATACAGAGAGAGCCACAAAGAACCTGACCCCTCAGATTCTGGATTCTGTGACTTCCAAACATGCCATAGCTATTTCCACAGGAAGACCTGGGTGGAATTGGGTTGAGAAGCAGCCCAAATCCCAGCATCCCTAAGGAGATACATTTCCCTGATGTGTTCTAGGAGACTCACAAATGGCACCCACTCCAGACAACTTTCCCTCACTGAGTAGAAGCTAAGTGACAGCTATGAGAGAAAAAATTAAAAAGTACAAAAGTCCTATCACAGAAATTCAAGGGCTGATACGGAACACTCCACCCCTATGGGCCACAGTTGAAACCTTGACTGGAATAGGTCAGAGAAGCCTTGCCATCACTCTCCCCTCTGCTTCTCATTCCCGAGAAGATAAACAGCCTTCAGGTTCTCCTTCTACCTGAAGTGAACACTGTACAAGTTTATACTGGATGAGCTGGGAGGGACTAAGGTGGGAGACTAAGGAAGGGAATGTGACCTGGTTCTGCTGCAGCAAGTTTAGTTCCTTCTGCAGTCTAAAATCCAGGCTGTGCTGACAGGTTGACACATTGGATGCCTGTAAAGCTTTTTTTTTTTTTTTTTGACACCTAGATAAAGAAGTTGGAAGTATACCAGAGGAAAGGGAATCTGCAGGTTAGGCCTGAGCCAGTACCTGACCACAGCTGTATTTTGCAGGAAAAAAAAAAAAACCAGAGGTGTCTACAAAATAAGCTTCATGGGACCTTGGCTCCAGCTCAAAACCAGATAGCCAAAGAAGCAAATATTATGTGACAAGTTGGAGTAGATAATATCTTTCCAATAGAAAAAAAAAATTGGCATACACAGCACCCAGAGAGTCTCAGGGAATAATGTGCTAATAACTGGATGATTCTAATGCAGATTCTAGCTCTGGGGGGGACTAATGTCAGTGACTTTTAAATTCCCATCTTGTAAGTCTCCCCATCTGTCTTTGGAAATGAATTCACTGATTTATCTATCTTGTTTAGTTGGGATTAACTAGTTTGTGATTTTAACTTAATTTTGAAGAAAATGTATCCAGTACCTAGTATTGAAACTATAGGTGGTAATACTGAATGAAAAAAAAAGCAACTTATTTATTGGATGAAGACTTTGAGGCTTTTCTAAATTCTCTTGTGTTCCTCTGATGTATCATTCTGCGTTCTCTTGTATTTCTTAGGCTTGTCTTTCAGCGTTCTCTTCTTTTACTCTGACTTCCTTTCCTCAGTTTATTCTGTCTCAGTTAGCTTAGTCACTATAGTGCTTCTGAACTGTCTATCAGATAAGAGCAGTAGTCTCTCATCTTTTTCTGCTTGGACTCGGGACAGTTAATCTCACTTTATGACAATATGTTTTCTTGAGGTCTCACCTTTTCATGTGTTACATTATTTTGGTTCCCCATATTGATGCCTAAGTTCTCCCTTATTTTATTATTATTTTTAATATTTCTAGTGAATGGGTTAAACCACTTTACACTTTCTACTGCTGGTATTGTGGATTTGTTTGATGTGATTTTTCCCTTTGCTGACTTCTGCATGTACTCAGGTTAGTTTTGTAGTTACTGAGCCAGTGGGAGTGGAGGGGAGGAATTTAGAAGGGTTTAGATTTTAGTACGGAATAGTTGGGGTGCTGCTGTTTCCTCTTGAACCACCCCCAATTCCTCTCCTCTCAGGGGTTTTGGATGAGAGGCGTGACAATCTTTGCCCACAATATATTTTCCCCTGATTAGTTACCATAGATCAGGTTCCCAAGAAGCAAATACTGGAGAGTTGCTTTAATGGATTCTTTCATAACTTAAATTTTCATCAGTTGAAAAATGTGAAGACTTCTTGAATTTGCATATCATTCTTGCACAGTGACCATGTTAACTTCTGTATCACTCCAATTTTAGCATACCTGTTGCCAAAATAAAGTGAATCTTATGTGAAGGGATTTTATTTTATTTTTTAAAGATTTATTTATTTATGAATATCTCACCTCCCAGAGACGCAGAGGGTGAGAAGATTCACCAGAAACAGAGTGTGGAGAAGAAAAGGCAGATATTCTGAAATACATTGCTGAAGGGAGCAATAGACAGGTCAGGAGAGTTCTGCCATGCCATGTGGGTCACCTCCCTGGCCAGGGACTGAATTTGTGCTGCAGTGACTGTAGATAACTTTACAGTGCTGCACTTTAACCTGCTGTGCCACTAAGGAGGGCTCCTATGTGAAGGGATTTTATTGAGGAGTTCTTTAGGGATCAAGAGGCCTAAGAAGTAAAAGAAATAGAATTGGGCAAAGAAATTGGACTACAATACCATCTCAATCAAAGTAATAGCCAATGCCTTGGGGAGGTCTGACATTTTGATGACTCTTCAGAATCTACCCAAATTATTGTAAGAAGTTCAGAGCTTTTACACCCCTGTCATCAATGATTCTGAGGACCTTGGATAAGGATCCAGAGCACCTTGGATAAAGATCCAGAGCAGTAGCAAATAGGGAAGATTCAACAGTCAGCACTCCTCAGAAATAAGTGCTTCTGCAGAAAAGGATCAAAAGCACTCACCAGTATTCATCATGTGAACGCGCACAAAATCTAACTTTCTATTCTTTGTAGATCATGTCCTATCTCCTGGCAGTGACAAATTGCATCCTCAATATTCCTTCAATTCCCTGCAACGGCTGGTGCAGTTTGTGTGGTGTTGAATAAAGTACTTGCTGAGATGAATTTTTGTGCTCTTTCATAAAATTTTCATTTTAAAGCTATATTCATGAGGCATATCAAACATACTATTTCTATTTTACACAGAAGAAAATAATTGAGCTATAGCATGATTATTGGAGTTGCTCTATGATGCAACTAATTTAAAAAGTTGAATAAAATTTACCTATCTCTGAGGACTCTTGTGCTAATTGCCTTCGAAAAAAATTACTTAACTAGCCAAGTACAAATAGAAGCTAAAAAATAAAGACTACAGTCATTTAAGAGTTAATAAACTTGCTTCTGAAACCCCTTCTCAAAAAGTCTTGCTTCTGGACCTCCCTGAGGTGCCCCAACTTGATAAGTTATTAGACTTCCTTTTGGCACATATTCACATGCGAAGAGCCAGAACTTTCAACTGAGATTTAGGAGGAAAAACTTGGCCTGTTGCCCAGGGCTCATATGGTGGAGAGAGCAGAAAGCATTCTCCAAACATCTTTAAAAACCAGCATTATGAGGAAGATACTGTGAAGTACAACCCCTGAAATCATTTTCAGGAGACCAGCCACCATCATGAAATCAGGTGAAGTATTAAAGAAGCCTTTTTTAAAAACAAGTCTCCTTTTCTTTCCCTTCCCTTTACCTTGGCCATGTTCCACAACTATACTCTTCCTAACCTAAGTCACAATTTTGGTGAAGAAAGTCACCTGCGATGGAACCTATTCCTAGGAAAACACTGGCAAATATCAACCCTGTTGCCTGACCCAGACATGCACAGGAATCTAGTGATGTTGTGCAGATGTCACCTAGCGGGGTTTCCTAGGCACAGCCTTGCTTGTGGTCCCAGAAGATCTGAGCATAGAAGTGTGGTTCCATTGCGTACTAAATCAAGTTCTGGACATCATCACTTATTCTGGTTACCTCACTTTCTCTAGATACTTGATCAATGGAGAAAGATAGAGACATAGAAGCTATGTACAGACACTCATTCCACAGCCTTACTTAGGAGTAGTTATGAGTGATTCTGCTCTTCTGTTCAATAGCTGGTCAATTATCCTTAAATTGCCCTTCCCTTTGTCATAATGTGATACATCATTTTGGTTTTGTCTGTTCCTATGCTTTGTTTTTTCATATTCCAAAAAAGTAAAATCATCCAGTATGTTGGCTTTCTTTTCTGACCTGTTCTACTTAACATAATTCACTTGCTTTTCCAGTGGAAGAATTTCATGTCTTCATATATTGGACCACATCTTCTTTATCCCATAATTAGTCATTGGGTACTTAGGCTTTTCGCATAGCTTAGGGATTGTTAATACTGGGGCAGTGACCACAGGAATGCAAATATCCCTTCAAAATACTGATTTTTTTTTTCATTCTTTGGATAGATACTTAGGAGAGGAATTGCTGGATCAAATAGTCAATCTGTTTCTAATGTTTTGAGAGACCACCATGGTGTTTTTTTATGTTTATTTCCACTGGTTATTCTCACTGGAGTGAGGTGGTATCTCCTTGTGGTTTGGGTTTGTATTCCTGAAGTTTAGTGATGATAAACATTTATCATGTCCCTTTATGTCATCTGTATATCTTCTATGGGGAAGCTTTATTTAGCTCTTCTGCCCATTTTTTGATTTGGTTATTTATTCTCTTGTTATTGAGTTGTGTGAATTCTTTACAGTCTTAGGTGCTAATCCCTTTTCATATGTATTATGCATTTACTTAGCTTTATTTGATATCACCACAGTTTCCAAAGTGATTTTATCAATTTGAACAACCATTAACATTGTGTGACCTATCCTTTCACTTTATTTCTTTACCAGACTCTGACATTTTCAGATGTTTTAAAGATTTTATTATCAAGGTAGTTGTGTAAGGATAGGTTAGTATTATTTTAACTTGCATTTGTTTGATAATAACTAATTATATAAAAAACACAATTTTTATTGTTTTTGGCTACTTGGAGATTCTTGTTTGTGAAATGTCATTTTAGAAGTCCTTTGACATGCGTTTTCACTGTATCATATTCTCTTGATTGTCTTGTTAATGTGCAACATTCATTTATATAATTTGGATATGATTTCTTTTTCAGATGTGTGATTACAACTATTTTCCTCCTTTCATTATTTACATTTGAACTCTCTTAATATTAATTTTGATTAAATCTAGTTTATTAATCTTTCATTTCATGGTGAGTGACTGTGCATGTGCTCCTGTTCTTGTTAAAAATTTGCCAAGTTCAAAATTATGAAAGCTTTTCTCCTCATTTTCTTTTAAAAGTTTTGTAAATTTTCTTTTTAATTTTAGATTTCACATCCATCTGGAATAAATTTTGGTTTGCGATATATAAAAGGTGTTAAAATGACTTATTCATAGTACATACAATTAATGTTGGGGAGCTTATCCAAAAAGCTGACTTTTTACATTGTACTACCACAGTATTTTATTATTTAAAAAAATGACAATTTATGTTTGAGCCTATTTCTGGGTATTCCTATGTTTCCTTTGTCTATATGTCTACCCTTGTCCAAAAATCATGATGAGAATTGAAATGTATTTTGGCTTAAAATACTAATAAATCTTCAAACATATAAATATGGTATATATTTAACATATTTAGAGTTTTAAAATAATATGTTATAATGTTTTATGGAGAAGTATAAAATGACTTGTTAAATTTTGTCTAATCATTGGTATTTTGGGGCTAAATGAAATGTTTTATAATATTCAATTTCTTCTTGTTTGTTACTAATGAATAGAAACAAGCATAAAATTTTATATATCATCTTGTATCGAACAGTACTACACTCAATTATTGCATCTGGCTTTTTATCTGTAGAATTCCTTTGCATGTTCAACATGCACAATTAAGTTGTATATGAACAATGCAAATTATATTTCTTGTCAATTCTTACATACTTGATTTATTATTCCTCCTTTGTTGTTTATGTAATAGTACAAAAATATTGACTTAATGTGATATACCAGGTATACAAACAAATTCGCAGATTTCAAGGGATTGATAACTTTAATATTTAACAATTAAATATGATGTAGAGGTTTCTTGGTAGCTTTGTCTTATCAGCTAATTAAGAGTTTATATTTCTCTTTTATTATAGGCTTATGATTGGTGATGAATTTAAAGAGTTATATATATATCATTTGGGATAGTCATATGGTTTTAATCTGCTGACCTGTTAATTAACTAGTTATCTTTTCAAATATTAAACCAACATTTCATTCTTGAAATGAATTCAGTATGATCAAAATATAACATTTTTATATTTCTGGATTTAATTTTCCCATCTGTTGTTTAGATTTTCTTGCATGCATATTCATGAAAAATGTTGGCTTATAATTTCTTTTCTCTTTTGTGCATGGTTTTTGTCAGGTTTTGAGGGAACTTCATTCTGGGTCCATGAAACAAGTTTGCAAATGTTTCTTATTTTTATGTTCTTGGGAAGAGTTTGGTCATGTTTGGTGTCTTCTTTTCTAAGTGTTTTCAAGAATGAAGATGCTTGGTCTTTCAATTTATTTGTTGAGATGTTTTCAGTTGAGAATGTGACAATATTTTTATATTTTGCTTCCTTTTATGCTATCTTCAGTAAATCAAGTTTTTACCTACAGAAGTATTACAATGAATTTTTCCAAACATCTTATTTTCTTATTTGTGAAATATTTACTGTGGTGTTCACTTCCACTTGTTAGTGACTAGTTGTAGCTTTATGGTGAAATTGAGTGAAAAATATACAGAGTTCTCACATGCTGTCTCCCACACAAATGTGTAGCCTCCACTGCTCCCTGGGCCAGAGCAGTGTCCTGCTCTATGAATTTACATGGGCATGTAACTGTCACCCAAGGAGCCTAGAATACATGAGAAAACTGTATTATCAGTAACTTTCGATATCTATCAAGGAAGTGAGGTCAAAGGGAAAGATGTTGATTCTAAAATTGGAGAGAAAGACATGTAGATCAGAGAATGACAACTTATAGGATTAGAGACTTGTGAGCAAGAAACTTCTATAGGAAAGTTTTAGAAATACATTCTGAAGGTTATGACAGATGTAACTTCTGACAGACATATATCTGCACTGCCTTAAAAATTCTTCTGTACTCTCTTATCATTCCTTCCCCTTGAATCCTTGACAAATAATGATATTTTTTACTATCGCCATAGTTTTACCTTTCCACATGTAGTATGTGGCATTTCAGATTGACGTTAATCACTTAGTAATAATAGCATTTATATTTCCTCCATGCATTTTTATCACTTGATAATCCTTTTATTTTCAGTGTTCAGCAATATTCTACCATCTAGACGTACCACAATTGATTGCTTCCAACTTTTGATAATTATGTATAAAGTGACTATAGGAGTTTGTTTGTGTATTTTTGTGTAGACTTAAGTTTTAAGTTTACACAGAGGTAAATAGCACAGTAAAGGTCATCTTTATTTTCTTTAGGTTTTTGCTATTTTCTGACATGCCATTTTGCTTTTCTCTGTAAAATGTTTTTTAATGTCTCCTACAAGGCATGTCTACTGGCAATAAATTTGCAGAATATGATGCTGTTTATGAGGGAAAGGTTATATTTCTTGTTCACTTTTGAAGGAAATTTTCAGTGTAAAGAATTCTAGATGAGTCTTAAAAAAAAAAACACTTTCAATATTTCAGTCCACTCTCTTCTTGTTTGCATGCATTTTTAGCAGGAGTTGTAATTATTGTCTTTGTTCTTCTAAAAGCAAAGTTTGGTTCTACTCTGACTTCCTTTAAGATTTTTTTTTTCTTAGTTACTTTTAATTTGAATATGACATGTTTAAGCTGTAGACTGTTTTTGGTATTATCTTGCTAGAGTTCTCTGAGTTTCCTGGGTCTGTGATTTTGTGTGTGAGATAACTTGGAGGGAAATTATCAGTCATTATAGCTTCAAACATGACTCTGTTACTTTGTTCTTTGTTCTACTTCTAATATTCCTGCCACACATGTTTTACATTTTGTTATTGGCCCACACCTTTGATATTCTGCTCTTTCTATTCCCAGTCCTTTTACTCTTTGCTTTTCATTTTTGAAAATTTCTGTTGCTATATCCTCAAGTTCAGAGAGTCTTTCCTAGGCCATGACCAGTCTATTAAGTCAATGAAAGGCACTCTTTGTTTCTGTAACAATCTTTTATCTTTAGCATGTCTTCTCGATTCTTTCTTAGAATTCCCATCCTCTGCTTATGCTATTCATCTGCTTTTGCATTTTATCTACTTTTCTTTCCATTAGAGTCTTTACTGTATCAGTTGTAGTTATTTTAATTTCATTTAAATAGTCTAGCACCCCTACAATCTTTTTCTGATGTTTATTCAGTCTTTCCAACTGTAGGGTTTTTAAATTTTTGCCTCTTAGGGTGCCTTTTTGATTTTTGTTGAAGTTTATACACAATTTCTGGGTAAAAGAACTCTGGTAAATAGATATTAGAGAAGATATGTTCTGAGATCTTATTATTAGGTTTTAACCTTTGGTGAATCTGAGCCCTAACCTGTTCATTTAAGCATACTTTTTTAGGATTTTTTATTCCCCCTCTTAGGTGGAATGAAACGTCCTTTGATGTGTCTAGAGTTAGGGAATCCCTTTTCTACTATGGAAAACTAGAGGTGACTCAAATTGGTATTTCAGCTCTGAAGCAGACCCAAAAGGTTAGGCAATAATAAAATAGGTTCTCCTAAGGGCTGGCTTTGCTAAGAAGCACAGATGCTGGTTTATTTCAAATTTCTGGTTTATTTCCCCTTCTTCTGCTGGAAGCATAAGGGTTTTTTTTTCTCTGCTAGTCACTCTTAGGACCTGGAGTTTAAGCTCCTGGGTCCTCTCTATGACTGGGTCTCCCTGGAGGTTTTGACTCTCATGTTTGTCTACTCTAAACTTTAATCAGTTCATCAAGTATAGTTTATGATTTCCTACCAAAGCACTTTTCCTATAGAAGTTTCTTGCTCACAAGTCTCTGATCCTATAAGTTGTCATTCTCTGATCGACATGTCTTTCTCTCCAATTTTAGAGTCAACATCTTTCCCTTTGACCTCACTTCCTTGATAGATATCGAAAGTTACTGATAATTCAGTTTTCTCAGCCCTTTATTTGTTGGTGGGATTGAGTGGTGACTCCTAAATTTCTTATATTCTGGAAATGGAAATGGGCCCTGGAAGTGTTTCATTTCTGATACTGATTTTTTTTTTAAGATTTGTTTATTTGTGCATACAGAACTGGGGTACAGGCCAGAGGTGCAGGGGCCATGAGAAGATTTACCAGAGACAGAGTGGGGAGCAGAACAGGCTGATTGTGGAAGTACACTGTTGAGGGGAGCAGCGGGCGGGTCAGCAAAGGTCTGCTGCTGCCATGTGGTCACCTCCGGGGAGGGCGGGGTTCGAACTCATGCTGAAGTGGCTTTAGCTTCTTAGTGCTGTGCTTGAACCTGCTGCGCCACCAGTCAGGACCCCTGATACTGATATTTTGTGACTATATCTTGTCAAGTATGTCAGAGGTTTGTCAAATTTATTTTGTTCATTAAATTTTTATTTTAAACTTTTATTATAGTTATTAATAAATAGGCAGAGACCTTCTGCTCATTTTAATCAATTTCCCACAATAATAGTATCTCCCACCAAAGTAGTTTTTTTCTTTCTGAAGTTACTTTTGCGGTCTTCCATCTTGCAGCTTTTCTTAACATATATCCTTCCTTCCCAGATTCTCGATTTCTCATATTCTGGCTGTTCATTTTAACATTTTGTTTCTCATCCAGCTTTTACAGTTTTTCTTAATAGAAGCATTAGTCTTCCAAAAGTTACCCAAACACTTGGTCTAGTCCAGTATTTCAGAAACAGTAAGTAATATAAGCAAGTTGTTGTAGCAAGAATATTAATAGAGCAGGAGTAAATATAACCCAGCCTAGAACTCTTGCCACCCAGATCCCACTGGTGCAAGACAAAGAAAAAGCCTTTGGTGACAGTCATGAAAAACAAGGACAAAGTATGCCACGATGTTACAATGCTGTTAACAAATTCAAAATTATCTCTGCTAGTAAGTAGACTGGGAACAATAATGTTACGAAGTGGTTCCAAAAACTTGGTTTTGACTATGTCATTAGTGGAGTTACAGTCATAAAGTCACCACACTCTTAAGTTTCAGTATCCTCTTTTTTAGAATAGTGACCGACCCCAACACTAATGCCACCAGAACAAAGAAGGTATGGATTGTTCTGAGGATGAAGTAAAACAACATAGATAGACAAAGAGACTTCAAAGTTATAAAAAATATCATTCAATGCTTAGTGAGTTTTGATTATTATCTCTCTCCACATTATCTAAATGTTCATACTTTCAAAAAATAGCTGTTTCTTGTTTCTCTAGCACAGGTTTCTACATAAATTTAGAAGTTTTACTTTATGTATCACTTGGTCTCTCTTTGTTTACTTTCAGTATTGAGTGAAATCATGTGTGCAAGGGACACACACTGGTGTCATAACAAACTTTGTGCCTGTAGAAATATGATTCTAGGTAGGGAGCATGAGGCAAATATATTGATATAAATCTGTGGTCCCCAAAACATTCTAAGTCATAAATATTGTGGTGTTGAAAGTCAGCAGAGAAATACATAGCCTATGCCAAATTATGGTTTGGAATTACTTCTCTCTAGAATTACTGGAAATTTGCAATAGAATGAGCAAAACTATTCTACTGCTATGGTCATTACTAATAGTAATGATCTAATACTAATAGTAATCATCAGGTTAATGCTAATATAATGACTCTTACATGAACTCATTAGAGTTAGTCTTTAACAAATTATACTAAAACATATAATAAATAGAAACTTAACAAAAATTTCTTCATATTGTCTGCTGTTTGGTAGTAGAAGTAATGGGGGTGTGTGAAAATAAAGGAGGCAAAACATTGGGAAAATAACGAAGAAATATCCTCCTTTGAAGAGGGTCTAGAAAGAGAATCAGAGTAAATAGGCTAAAACTTTGGGAACATGTGAGGGAATTTTCTGAGGCAACCAAATAGAGGGATACTCCTTTGACACAGAATTGAGCAATCATTGTTACGATAAGGATGGTAATTTACAGGAACCAATGCAGGGTGCCATAATTGAAAGTCACTGGAGATACACATTGGAAATGCTCTCAGGCCCTCCCTAGTGGTGCAATGGGTTAAAGCGCAGCACTATGAAGCTATGTGATCACTGCAGCACAAGTTTGATCCCTGGCCAGGGAGGTGACCCACATGGTGCAGCAGACCTCTCCTGACCTCCCCACCCCCTGCTCCCCTCAGCAGTGTACTTCATCAATCTGCCTGTTCTGCTCCCCACTCTGTCTCTGGTGAATACTCTCACCCCTTGTACCTCTGACCTGTACCCCAGTTTTATATGCATAAATAAATAAACCTTTTAAAAATGCTCTCTTGTTATTAGGTCATGCGGAACTCACAACCACCAGTGAGAAAGGTTATTGTTCAACTCTTGCGCACCTGGAAGAAGTTCTATTGTCCAAGGAATAATAGAGCTGGCTCAAATCCACCCACTTTCAGTAAAGTGAATAAGGGTGCTTGATGTCGTGGGCTAACATACATCTGAAGGGTGTGAACTGATACCTTTACATCATATAGACATTTATCTAAAAAAGGCTACAATAAAAAATGCTAAATCTAAATACAGATGAAGACGTACAACATATAGACTTGGCAAAGAAAAATTTAATAACATTTTCTTTCGTCATTTTCAATGACTATTAATTAATTAGATTCTTTGTAGGAAACTTAGAACACCAAATTGTGAGGGTTAATTCCTTTGGTGAGAGCCAGCACAGAACAGAGGTAGCCTTGGGGCTAATCAACAGCTTTGGTCTTGGGCAGATATCTGAGTCCACAGCTTTCTGATCCATCTGCACTGTTCATTAATCTTGTATTTCTCCTCTGTCGAAGATCTTCTCTTCCTGGTTACACAGCTGCTGATTCTTTAAGTAAGCATCAGTAAAATGTTTTTTACAAGAATGCTAAGAATTTGATGGAGGTGGTGATGACACATTTCTGGTGTGTTCTAGGCAGGGGAACATGACTGAGAGACAGAGGTCAGGTCACAAGTAGGAAACCACCACCCAGCTGCTTCAAGAAAACCACTTTCCTGAGAGCGTCCTGAGATGCCCTTCTGGGATAAGATGTTTGGTGCTAGGCTGATGTCTACTCAGAATTGTCTCACATGCTTGCTGAAGGTTCTCTGCTGCAGCCTAACAGCAGTCCGGGTACTTGTTTGGCAGGGTGGTATCCAGACATTTTGTAAAGGGAAACCTTTCTGGTACTGCTGAATTTGTCACCACCAACTAACTGGTTTTGTTAGTACTATTGTATACTGTAGCAAGAACTTTATTATATTTCTTTATACTCCTGCAGTAGGGCTTCTCCATTATTTTTTTTAATTTACATTATTTATTTATGCATACAAGAGCTGGGGTGTAGGCCAGAGGTGGGGCTTGAGAGAATTCACCAGAGACATTGTGGGGACCAGAATAGGTAGATTGACTGAATACACTAGTGAGGGGAGCAGAGGGTAAACTGGAGAGGTCTGCTGTGCCATGTGAGTCAGTTCCCTGGCTAGGGACCAAACTCATCATACATAGTGCTGAGACTTAACCCCTTCTACCACTAGAGAGGTCTAGGGCTCTTCTTCTTAGCCTTCTTAACCTCAACACTAGCATAAGCTTTCTTGGCTTCAGGTATCTTCTCTTCAGTAGCCACCTTCTCAGCTTTTTCATCCACCATCTTGCAAGATGGGAAAGTTTCTCTGATAATTGTATATATTTTCCTGAGGTTTTGCCATTGAACACACACACAATTTATAGCATACCAGGATGCAAAATAATTACCCCTTACAAGATCTTTATAAAAGATAGATGGAAGAAAAATACCAGAAAAATTATGAATTAATTCAAGAGAAGGGAAGATGAAAGCTTTAAGATGAAGCTGTCACCAAATGAATTATTAGTTATGACATGTTGGACATATAGAGGTTTCAAAACAAATACAAATTTCTAAATCAAAACAGATAAAGCAGTGATAGAGGAGTTTGAAATTTTGTTATCTTCTTAACTTATTAATGAAAATGATATAATAGAATAATGAAAGTTGAAATATGTTTCATACTTTTGTTAGGATAACCACTAAAGAAAATAAATAAAAATATACATTTCATGTAATTTTAGAAAAATGAAATAAAGAAAACTTTACTGATCCAAGAAATGTTGAGAAACAAAATATAATATGAAACTAATACTAAAAAACTAAATTAAATGACAGGAATAACAAAACTGTTATCAGTAATTAAGTTAAATGTGACTGGATTGAATTCATTTAGTAAAAATAAGCTAATGTCTAATTAATTAAAACAATAATATTTAAGTATCTTCCATATACAAGATCTAAAACTAAACCAGAACCTTTTAAAAAGAAGTGCAACACTTGAAAATGAAAGGACATTTATTAGTTGGGCTACAAAGACAAACTTCCATAGGGTGGTTGCTTAGAAAACAGAAATTTATTTCTCATAGTTCTGGACCTTGAAGTGCAAAATCAGAGTGCCAGCATGGATTAAGATCTAGAGAGATTCTTAATTCTTCCTCTTTGTACTGCACACAGTTGCATTCTTCTTGTGTCCTCATGACTCTGTGTGTGTGTGTGTGTGTGTGTGTGTGTGAAGGCATGGGAGTGAGAGAACTCTTCTTCTAAGACAATTTCATCATGAGGACTACATACTCACTCATCTAAGCTAATTCTCTCCTAAGGGGTCCCATCTCCAATACCATCCCATGTAAGAGAGGGATAGAGCCTCAATATATGAATTTGGCTGGGATACAATTCAACACATGGAAGAATATAAATAAGTCAGACTAAGGCTTAAGACATATATATATATACACACACACTATATATATATATATATATATGAATTATGAATTATAATAGCATAAGTTATGGAATATCCTATTGTTACTAAAGGACATGACTACAAATGTTCATATGTTTTTAAGAAAAAAAGCACAGGTTACAGAGTACATGCATAAAATATGATTTCATGTATATACATATAAATCATTATCACATAGATTTATGAAAAATGATTGGAAAGACACAAAAATTCTTGAAAATGTCTATATGGCTCAGTACTATGAAATGATATGAAATCATGATGATTTCTGTGTCTTCATGAGGTGATGTGAATTAAGTCACATTTTCACCTAGAACGTAATTTGGAATGTTTAATTACAACAAGCATGCTTCAAAACTGGGATAAAGTGAATTTAGAAAACAGGTATCATATTCATTCATATTTTTGCCCAGCTTCTCTGTTACTATGAAGTCTAAATTGTTAAGTAGAGCTTCCTGCTGCCACTTCTTTTTTCTTAATTCACGTCTCCTCTTACAGTAACTCATCTATTCTTAGATTTTTATTCAGGGTTGGGCCACCCCCTATAGTTTTTTCCAAAAGAACCAAATCTTGGGCTCTTCCTGGTGGTGCAGCGGGTTAAAGCATAACACTAAGAAGCTAAAGCTACTTCAGCATGAGTTCGATCCCCTGCACAGGAGGTGACCCACATGGAAGCAGCAGACCTCTCCTGACCTGCCCACTGCTCCCCTCAGCAGTGTACTTCGTCAGTCAGCCTGTTCTGCTCCCCACTCTGTCTCTGGCAAATCCTCTCACCAACTCTGCACCTCTGGCCTGTACCCCAGTTCTGTATGCATAAATAAATAAATCCTTAAAAAATATATTCCAAAGAATTAAATCTTAAAAAGGTCCTATTTGTACTTCATTAAGAACAGTTTCCAGTAGACCTTTATGAACTTGGCTACCACATATAAATCAGCCAGTCAGTGCCCACCTTATGTGGTCCTTCTTGAAACACGGTATAACAGCAACAAGGTTCCTCTTGATAATCCAGATCCATTATCCATCTCTGTACAGAAACCATTTCTCAGATATTATTTTAACAAGACAAGGAGTTCAAAATGCCAGGGGAAAGTCTTCACATTTGCTTTGTTAGAACAATGACAGCTATTCTTCATTGGAGATATTCACCTCCCCAAAAAAATCTTTATAAATATCATTTATCAGGATGAAGAAAATAAATAAAAACAATGGTGTATTATGTATAATAATGAAAGTGGCCACTTCTAATTTTATCCCTTTCTGTTTTTAAAAGTTATTTTTGAATTCAGCATTTTATATATCTCTTTAGGCACATGTGGTGACCATTTTTGTATGTTTCTAATGTGTTTCTAATATTATTAGAAAGTATAATTTCAAGATTTTCAGAATAATTGTGTGGAATTTTAAATGTTTACTTCAATTCCTTCCTAGTAAATAATTAGATCATTTTAAAATACTTACTATTATGACTAATGCTGCAGTGTATATCTTCATACATAAGTCTTTATATGAAATAAGTAGCATTTGACAGGTCGGTGAAGGTGGAATTGATTGCAAAAGAAAAGGGCTCTATGAGCAAAGGCATGAAGGCAAATGTGATGATATATTTGGAAAAACAATGCCTCTCATATGTCCAGAGCTGTGCGTGTGTGTGCCATTGAGCAGTGCAAGAAGTTCATAGTGTGAGGGTGATAAAGTGGATTTTGGAAAGTTTGTATGTCTTAGTGTCAGCAATTGTACCAGCTGGACTGAATTTCCCAGATCTACCATTGAGCGACTGAATTAATGGCTTCATTTCCCCATACCTAAGATGTGAATAATACTGAACTTATTGGGAATGGATGAGGTTATGTGAGGGAATGTAGGAAAATGTGTTCAACAAGCATCTGGCACATAAAGCTATCAACAAAAGTTTGCAGAAATTATTGTTATTATTAACATTACTGTTTTCTTTGCCCGCTGTTGTCATCAAATTTACTTTGATCTCCATTTAATAAATTTTGTGCCAAAGGCTTCCACTAGGCTAGGCAGGAATAGGAAGAATAGCATTGTTAAAATAGCATCAGGCACTGGGTACCTAATCGATTCAGGACCCATTTGCAAGTTTTGTGACCATGGATATGTTGCTCACCAGTTTCTTCAACTGGAAGATAAAGGTAGAAACACCAACTAACATGCCATTGTTCTTAGAACAAAGTGATGCCGCATATTAAAGTTTCTAACTTAATAGGTACTTGATAGATGATCACTTATTAAAATTAAAAATACTATGAGTATTCTTGCTGCTGCTGCAGGTAAGTGTGTGTGGCTAGAATCAGGTTCTTCAATACACTCACCCAGTGTCATCAGGACTTCCGATATCACAGCACTGTTTCCACAAAATGTCCATTATTTGTTGGTTTTTTTTTTAAACTAAAAATTCCAGAGTGCAAAAAAAAAACAGTACTCCAGAATTAATATTTCTAAAGGACAAGTCTCCTTGACCACTTGAGAGTCAGTTGTAACAAGAGGAGAATGAGTTGTATGGAGCTTTGTGCTTCTAGTCACAGAAGTGCTTGGAACATTAGGAAAACAGGGGAAAGAACACTGGATGAACGGGGAAATGGTGTTTTCCTACACCTGCTGCAGTGCCATTGTGTCTGAGCTCCCAATTTTTGCTTATTTTCCTGCTCACTGACCTGGAAGTAGCAGGAGGCAATATTTTGGTCTCCTTTCATCAAGCTTTCCTTCCTCAGAAATGGGAGTGACCTGCAGGCCGTGTAGACTTTCTTACATTTCTTATTCCAGCATCTAGCTAGACATTACCATTTCCTTTTAATTCAGAAGCATATGCTTCACACAGATCCTAGGCAAAAAGGATATATCATGGCTTTGTTATGAAATCAGTCCCAGGGCCCTTCCTCGTGGCACAATGGGTTAAAGCCCAGCACTATGAAGCTAGACTCAGCTGCTTCTGTAAAAGGGAGGTCCTCAGGAAAACGGGAGGTTCCAGGTTTCCTTGCCCCACCAGAAGTAGGGTAGAACTGAGTAGGGAAGTGAAGACTTTGAAGAGGAGACTGAAGAGGAAGGAGGCAGGATGGAGAGTCTGGAGGAGACCTGAGGGAGGCACAGGGAGCAGAGACATGTGAAGAAGCAGCTTTTGTTTCTTGGCCCTGGACTGGTTGAGACAGACGTGGGTGAGAGACCTATGGGGAGGTGACTGTGGCAGTGTTTATCTTGGTTTTGATTTTTCTCTTTTACCCCCAGACTTGTCTGGCCATTTCTGACCCTTTTCTATGGTGCTTTAGTCTTGTGGCAGCTTTCAGGCCTTGCTTTGGGTCAATCCCTTTTGGGATGACTTTTACCCACAAGGGATTGGGTAACTTCTGGCATTTGATTTAGAAACTGTATTCTTTGTCTTTTCTATATTGCACACCTAATTGTACTAAATTTCTTTTGCATTAACAAAAATCTTATATGTTTTGTGTTGATGTGGAAGATGACAGTACCTATTTAGAGCAGGAAAGTTTGGGGACTCAGGGGTGTCCCTCTCCTTTTTCTGTAACACAGAGTTCAATCCCTGGGCAGGGAGCTGACTCACATGGCACAGCAGACCTTTCCTGTCTTGCCAAATGTTCCCTTCAGTGGTATATTTCAGAAGATCTGCCTGTTCTATTCCCCACTCTATCTCTGGTGAATCCTCTTATCCCCACATCTCTGACCTGCACCCCAGCTCTTGCATGCATAAATGAATAAATCTTCAAAAAAATAAAAAAGAAAAGAAAAGAAGTCAGTCTTAGCTTAACATTGTTCAATCCTAGGTCTAAGCACTTTCCTCTTCTTTATATGTGAAAAATCTCACTGTTATGGGTATCTGAAATTGTCATCTCACAAAGGAAAAAGCTTCCCTCATGTTTTCAAAGTTTCTACAGAGAATGATAAAATGTCCCATTTAGAAAGAGGTTTTTCAATGACTATTTTCATATGTACTTATCATAGCAATAATTATAGTAACAAATAACAGTTGCCTGTCTATGTGGCAGATCCTAAATAAGGGCTTCCAAAATTATTTGTGATAAAGGATTTTTTTAACCAATTAATTTAAACTGTATAAAATACATGTCCATTTTTATTATTTTTTTTTAAGATTTATTTATGCACACAAGAGCAGGAGTGCAGGCAAGAGGTGTGAGGAGTGAGAGACTGAGTTGGGAGCAGAACAGGTGGATCTACTGGAACACACTGCTGAGAGATTGCTGCTGTGCCATGCGGGTCACTCCTCTAGCCCTGGATCAAACTCATTCGGCAGTGGCGGTGGGCAGCTTAGTGCTAAGACTTAGCCACTTATGCCACCAGGGAGGCCCATTTGTTATTAGTTTTAACTGAGATAAAATTAGTGTCAGATTGATTAAATATTTCTGAATGTTTGCTTGAAATTTCTGTATTTTCACTGACAAACAATTCATGAACCAGCAAGACCTGCAAACTGTCTTTGCATCATGCTGATCTAAGGAGAAAGTAAATGTTAACACATCAAGTTACCTTATAAAGTAGGTGTTTTTATTTTCTTTAATTTTATAAGTAAGAAATAGTAAGCATGGTGCTTTAAGTGATTTATTCAAGTTCATTCGTCTTGTAAATGTTGTAGAGAATATGAATCCAAAACCCATAGTTGATAGTCTTAGTCACTATATTTTATTGGATGAAAACAAGGTTTCCAATATGTTTCTAATATCAAAGAATCAAAAACAGTTATATGAGTTCTTTATATTCGTGCCATACTTTGTACCATCCAAAGTAACTGTACATATATTTTAATTTTACATCATTTGAATACAGACAGGGCTCTGTGAGTAAGGTAACATGAATTATTTCCTTGGGTCCCTGAGATGTTAACAGAGTTGTGGAAAATAAAATATATGACTTGAACTGATGTATAGACTCATCATCTTGCTTCATAGGAATCATAGAGTAGGGAATATATGCTTCAGACATGGTGGACTGAGGTAATGGAAATTTCTCCTACTAAAAGTAGCAAAAAACTGCTTAGTGGAAAATAACAACATATAAGATATTATGCTGGCCCTCCCTGGTGGTGCAACAGGTTAGGCTGCAGCACTATAGGCTGGCTGCAGCTGCTTCAGTGCGAGTTTGATCCCCGCCCCGGAGGTGACCCACATGGTGCAGCAGACCTGTCCTGACCCACCTGTTGCTCCCCTCAGCAGTGTACTTCGTAGATCTGCCTGGTCTGCTCCCCACTCTGTCTCTGGTATAGCCTCTCATGGCCTCTACACCTCTGGCTTGTTCCCGAGTTCTGTATGCTTAAAAAAAATCTAAAAGAAAAAGATATTATGCTTATAAAAATGTCAGAAATCAGCAATAAAGATATTACTAAGAAGTAGAAAGCAAAGCTTATGACCTGAACTTTAGCTGCATTAGTGAGTTCATAGTTAATTCATTGACAGATCTGTTTCAACATGCACCAAGAACAGAAATTGTGAAAATGTTAATAATAGATAATGATGGGATCTTTAAGTAGCTACGTTCATAATAACATGTAGCAAAAACAAAAATCTGCCAATCACCCTGGTTTATTATAAGATTATTTCTACTGTGGTCTGCGTAAACTGAAGTTATTTCCTTTAAATAATAAAGTATTTGTTTCCTTTTGGTGTGTTTAGTATTCCAATTCACACTATTGACATATTTTGAGAAATGAACATATTCTAAACAGACAATAGTTTTTATATGTCATCAGGGAATATATGAAACTTGTTTTAGGTGTATATTACCAAGGCTCTTGGCAAAAGAAATTCTGATAGAAACCAAACAAAAGGATCTTCTAAAACTGAATTCTTATGAGTTTTTGTGATTGAAGTAATAAAAGAAATATAGACAGTGAATGCTCAGTATCACAGAGGAGCAAATACTTTTTTTTTAAAGATTTATTTATTTGTACATACAGAACTGGGGTACAGGCCAGAGATGCGGAGGATGAAAGGCTTCACCCGAGACAGAGTGGGGAGCAGAACAGGCAGATAGACGAAGTACACTGCTGAGGGGAGCAGCGGGCGGGTCAGAAGAGGTCTGCCGCGCCATGTGGTCACCTCCGGGGCAGGCGGGGATCGAACTCATAAGGAAGTGGCTTTAGCTTCTCAGTGCAGTGCTTTAACCCCGCTGCGCCACCAGGGAGGGCCTACATTTTAAATTTAATAGTAAAAATAAACTAGTTCAATACCATTAAGATACCAGTGAAGGTAATTTAATGCACATTTGATACAGCTGAGGGAGGAATTAGTAAATGGAAGAAGGATCTGAGGACATTATGCTAAAAGCAGCTCAGGGAGACAAAGAGACAGGTGGATTAAAATAAAAATCTCCGGGCCCTCCCTGGTGGTGCAGTGGGTTAAAGCACAGCACTGAGAAACTAAAACCCACTTCAGCTGAGTCCAATCCCCACCCCACCCCAGAGGAGATCCGCATGGCGCGGCAGACCTCTCCTGACCCACCCACTGCTCCCCTCTGCAGTGCACTTTGTCATTTGGCCTGTTCTACTTCCCACTCTGGTGAATCCTCTCACTGCCCATGAACCTCTGGCCTGTAAGCATAGATAAATAAATCTTTAAAAAAAATTAAAATAATAAAATTACCCAACAAACTCATAAAATGGGCTTCAAGAAGAGAAAATATAGAAATTGTGAATGTGCAATAGTTAAAGTTGACAACTATTGAAATTTTTAATAAATAATGAAAGATATGACACCAGTTTAGGATGCAAAGTAATTCTTGAGCAAAATAAATAAAATTTAAATTCTTACTGCAGTATATTTTAACGAAAAAGCAAAGTGCCAAAGATGAAGAATGATTTTTAAAATCATGGGGACAGATTGTGTTCATGTAATTCTATTTTATAGTGATCATTGACATCTCATCAGAAGTCATTCAGAGATGATACAGGAATGTCTTTTTCCATTTTGCTTGTAAAAAGTCTCAAAAGTCTTAATTAAAGCCTCATCTTTATTCTGGACCAATAAGGAGCCATCAAAGAGAACAAAAGTAAAATGATCAGATGTGATTTTTAGTTATATTACTTTGTATTGTTGTAATACATTAGAAATTCCCTGGACATAGATTCAGGAAGAATTTTCTGCAATTCACAAGCTGAATGAAGCTGATCAAGTTTCTGAGGTTTTCTGAGTGTCCTATTCACTTATAAAATATAATTATTTTTTAAAGACCTGTCCTTCCAAAATCATATGGTTGTGATAATACTTAAATATGATACTTATATGGAGTCACTCTTAACTCAGAAAAATTGAAACTTTATTAGATTATGCTATTTTGAAGCAATATAAGCTTAAAAGGGAATAGGCAAGACCCAGCTAATAGATTTCTTCACAAGTTTAAATAGAATCTGGGCAGCTGAGATGCACACAAGGTCCATACCTATACCTGTTTCTGGAAAATTTTGTGCTCACAATTTATAATTTATTGCTACCTTTCATGAGGGTTATAGTAATTTCTTAGAGACCCTGTAGACATTTACTCCCAAGCTAACAAAGGGATTTTTCTTAAAATGTTGCCACTTGGAGTTCCTTAGTAGTGGGGAAAAAACACTATATTAAATATTTAGAAAGTATTCTACAAGACTAGACCACAGGATCTTCTAATCAAAGTTGGCTTTCTGCAATTTCATGGACAAGACTTTTTTTTGGCTAGCAAATTGGCTCAGAGATGGCAGAAATGGTAAGATAAAACAAATTAACAATATTTTTTAAAAAAACATAGAGAACAGGATGAAAGTTAATGTGTTTGCACAGAAGTAAAAGTAGTTTGACAGCAGTTAAAACATGGTTATGACTTTAAGACACTTGTTTACTAATAAGAACTTCAACTTGGATTTACTTTTGTGTTCATGTCAATCAACTTTTATAAATGCAATATTAAGTAATTATATCCATTTGAGATGAAGATTTAGACATTATAGGATTTAAAGAGAGTCCCAAAGGTGAGAAGTGAAAGAGCTGGGATTGAGTATGTTTTATTTATTTATTTATTTTTGGCTTGAAATCTCAGATTCTCTCTTCAATATTGTAGCTGTCCTTACTGAATCTTCTTTTAATACAGACATCACTATGATCTCCTGTATCATAAACTATAAAACAATGGCAGTTCCATACAAGGAAGTTAGAAATGCATTAGGTAACATTCAGTTTTGATCACATAATCATTTAACAAAAATATCCTCTTCAGGGAATATAAGACCAACATTATAGCATATATTTGCCATCAACTGTTCATGTAACCATAGACTAAATTGCATTTAATTTACTAGTTAAAATATAAAGCCTGTTACATGACAAATACTGAGATAAGAAAGGAGAACCAACTCAATGGAAGATGGACTAAGTTGTTTTCATGTGGCTGATTAATGGTTTATCTCAGTGGATCTTTAGCCTTTCTGAGTAACACACTCCTTCAAGAATCTGTTGTAACCTTTGGATTCTGGCCATAGAAAACTGTAGAGGTGACCGAGTTTGTGTATACAATTCTGTTTACAATTACGAATTTGCAGGTTATATGTCCTTTCCAAAGTAGAGAGTATCCACAGGCCCTCTGGTGAGCTATGAGCCTCACCTAGGTCAATCACCTCAGTTTGAAGTAATGGAAAAGAGAAATGCATAAGCAGTGGGTAATATTAAAGGTATGTGCTGGTCCCAGTGGTGGCCTACAGAAGAAATGGTGAACTTTACTAACATGAGGTCACAGGCGGCTTCTGAAAGAGGAGATATTTGGGCTGGAACTTCAAGAATGAGCTCAGGGGTCAAGAAATCTCTCTGGAATTTTCAAGTTGTAAAGTAGAGGGCTGGAAAATCTCTAAGGTTCTTTCTATCCATGATGTTTTGTCATTTTATGGAGTTCATAAGCTGCTGTCTTTCTACCCATTAGAACCTACTGACTCCAATTTTTTTTATTGTATTTATTTCTAATGAGGTAATATCGGTTTGCAACAATGCATGCGATTTAGGGATATAGGTGAACACCTACTCACCCAGCAGAGTCATGAACATTGTTATGCTCTGACTGTTCCCTCAAAGACACATAATCAAAACTGGGTTGGAAGAAAGAAGAGCTATGGTCTAAGACTTTCATACACCTTTGCAAGAAAGGATTGATGGCTTTAGCTTTCTCCTACTTGAATACAGAACCTTGAAAAATTCCATTTTCTCTGCAAGCCTGCCTTGAGGATGTCTCTAAATATTTTGACAATCTGCAAGGAAACTCTTCTTTGTGAGCTGCTGGAATTGTAGGCAGGGTCACCAGAGAGTGACCACATAGGGCAGGAACACAAGGAGATATTTCCCAGAAACCAGCCTTTCTCCCTTTTCCACTGAGACAATGTTTGTCTTTGTTTAGGAATCATAGAAACTGTGAGTGAACAAGATGCATTGGGTCATCTCCCCTTCCCTCCAGGGAGGGGGTAAGTTCCTGCACCATGTTCACTCAATTTCACATGGGGACTCCAGTAGGGGTTTACTTTTTGCCTTTTCTTTTTCTTTTAAGATTTGTTTATTTATGCATACAGAACTGGGGCGCAAGTCAGAGGTGCAAGAGCAGTGAGAGGATTCACCAGAGATATAGTGGGGAGATCAATGAAGTACACTGCTGAGGGGAGCAGCTGCGGGCCAGGAGAGGTCTGCTGCACCATGTGAGTCACCTCCAGGGCGGGGGGTGGGGGGGGATGGGAGAGGGGAGAATCAGACTAATCAAACTAGCGCTGAACTGGCTGCAGCTCGCTTGCAGTGCTGCATCTTAACCCACTGCACCATCAGGGAAGGCCATGAGTGTCTCCAGACAGTAGCTCTGTGCTCCAATTTATTGCTGCTGCAGGAGTCTGTGACACTGGAGGGGAGGGGGGGAAGGATAAAGAGCCTCCAGCAAAAACATTTTTTGAGTTGGGAAGTTAAGGTAAGTTAACTCTCTATGAATTTAAGTGTTAAATAAGCACAAAGGAATGACACAATCAATGCTGAAACAAGTGTTCTATAATTTTTTGATTAAGCAAAAATAAAAGTTAATTATGTTTTCATTTTCTAATTACAGGCGCCCTATCTCATGTTTGTCAACAACTGTGAGAATAGTAAATTGTGCAAGTGTCTTGTTTTTTTTTTTTTAATTTTGGTTTTTTAAAATGATGTTGAATAGGGAGCCTCCCTGGTGGCAAAAGGGTTAAAGCACAGCACTGTGAAGCTATCTGCAGCCACTGCAGCATGAGTTCTATCCCCAGTCAGGGAAGTGATCCCCATGGCATGGTCGATCCCTCTTGTCTCCTCCTGTGCTTCCCACAACAGAGTATTTCAGTCAGTCTGCTTGTTTTGTTTCCCACTCTGTATCTGGTGAATCCTCTCACCCTCCCCACCTCTGGCCTGTACCTCAGTTCTTATATGTATAAATAAATACATCTTTTTAAATGTAGCATTAAAAAATTATGTCGAGTATCATTTTAAAAGCTTAAAACTTGCAAGGTAATCACTGCATATGTGTATGGACATAGATGTTTATTATGAGTTTTGGTGAATATTTACTGTGTCCAGGCCATTAAGTTAAATAGATTACATGAATATGCTTTGTTACTCCTAACGACAAAACTGATTGTTATTCCTTTTTATAAACAACAAAGAAATAATGTAAAACTGAGTTTTACAAAGGTTAATAAACCTACTCAATTTCTGTGTCTTAGGCAGCATGGAGTTGTGAGGTCAAATTTGCTGGACCCCAAAACTCTGAAGCACTGTCTTTTACACCCACATTAGCTATGTTAGGCAATTATCTTTTTAGATAAAGAGGATCCATATTGGGTTGGATTGGCTTTCTACCCCCAAAAAACATAGCGAATGTGCACTGAATTTCTAGAAAATGAAGATTTGATTTAGACATCTGGTCCACTTCTTCAAACTTAAGTTTGCTACTTATCACTTATGTGTCTGCCTCAGTTTCCTCAGCTCTAAACTGGAAATTTGTTATGACTTTCATGGGGTTCCTATTTAGATTTGATGAGTGGACATATAACAGGAAGTTAGAATACTGTCAAGGGTCCAGCATAAATCTAAAATTAATTATATTATTACACAATTATGAATTCAGAGGAAATGCCTTTAAGTTTTATTTTCACAAGTGTGAAAATAAAGGAAATGCCTTTAAGTTTTATTTTCACAAGTGTGAATTAACCTGTTGAATTGTGTCCTTCCTTTCAGTTTGGAGGAGGTATTTCAAGTAGGCGAGTGGAGTAGCATGCGGTAGGCATTTTAGACAAAGATGCAGTGGAATAAAATCAGAGTAAATAAGTGATCCAGAAAGCAATAAGCTTTCCTTAGTGTGTTTTTTTCATCCTTTTGATTGGTTAGGGCTTAGTTTGTGAGATGATTGTCTTTTCACAAATGAAAACATGACTTTCATCTATCTCTAATGAGCATGCAATTTATATACTCATTTAACATAAAGTATTTTTCCTCAGAAAGTATTATTAAATTGCTGGTGACTTCTAGCATTTGAAGAGCTTGTTTAGTGAATGAAATATGATAAACATGAATATATTTATATACATGCTCTATGTATGATTATTTGCCCATTACTTTTATATGTAACTGATCAATCATACACATGATGGGGACTTCCCTGGTGGTGCTGCAGGTTAAAGCATAGCTCTCCAAGCTGGCTGGAGTCACTTCAGTGTGAGTTCAATCGCTAGCCCAGGAGGTGACCCACATGGAGCAGCAGACCTCTACTATCTCATCCGCTGCTCCCCTCAGCAGTGTACTTCATCAGTCTGCCTTCTCTTCACCAATCTGCCTGTTCTGCCCCCCACTCTGACTCTGTTGAATCTTGTCACTGCCCTGTACACCTCTGGCCCCAGTTCTGTATGCATAAATAAACAAATCTTTAAAAAAGATAGTATACACGATGCTATCTTTTTTTATATCAAGGCATTCTAACTTAAAGAAAGGGAGAAGAAACTAAAAATAATGAGTAATGTACAGGGAAGGATATAATTTGGGGGGGTATGTACAGTTAGAACTTTTCATTAGGCCTGATCTTCTATCAATGTAGTTCCCCTTTCCCATAATTATAGGTTAAGTTCCTTTAGCTATTATGGTAAGTGAATTCGCCAGAAATAGAATTTCTTCTGATGAAAAGAATAAAGAATGAGCTAAAATGAATATAAATTAATGTAAATGGATTGTGTAATATTTTTATACTCCAACTTAATGATTTTCAAATCTTCTCAGATCTCCAGGGACACACCCCGCTTTAGAGACCATCATATTACAGAGATCATGAAAAGTCTAGTAAAATGCCCTCTCCGTAGATCACATTTTGCATATATATTAAGTCTTTGAAATACTTACTAATAAATTATTTTTCCCTTTATTTCTGATATGGAGGAAAATTTGAGAAAAGGCAAGGATAAAAGATTAAGTAAGAAATGGTCTCTGTTTCCTGAGGTCTAAAATCGAGTGGAACAAATTGGCATCAAAATATCTAAGTATAAAGTAAGGCTTAATAAAATCCACACGAGAAAGGAGATACTTTTACTTTCAGTATCAGAATAGGAGAAAATTATTTTGCTTAGAGACTCAAGATAGCTGTCAAATAGAGATGCACATATCCCTACAATATCATTAACCCAGTTTTTTCCATCCATACAGTACTACAAGTTGTTACTTACATCCCAGGGGGCTTTTTATCAGAATCATGACATTTTGATATTCTAGAATATTTTTTAAATGCATATGCTACAATCACATATTATTGTTAATTTTATTGATGCCATCATCCCTAAATGAATCCATAGGAATAGGGAAATGGATAAAATCAGCTCAGGAAAGGGATTCTCTTCTCTCATTTTTAGATTTCACAAGGTCAAGTAATTGCTGACACATTTCCATGAAGGGGTGGTATCATTTTTCCCACTCTCATTTACATGCAAACATCTCGGGATATAAGTACCACTATACATGAGCCAGATATCCTAAGTGGGAGAGATACTGGTGTTGGGAGCCCTTGCTTCTTCGGCTTTGACTTGCACCAAAGTCCTTAGCATGTACCAGGTAATAGGAAAGTTAAGTTCTGGTTGAATTAAAAATTCTTGGTCAATCGTTGACTTCTTCCTAAGGTTCAGAATAAAGGCATCTTTGTTTCCCTTATGCACATCAGGTGTCTAAATTTAACACTTATCCCAGTCACCTGTGTAACCAGAGCATGAACTGCTGGTGATGAACCAGGAGTTGTTTATATTTGTCTGGGAGTCTATTGTCTCCAGCCCAATTTGCAATTTTTTGGAGACAAGACCCATGTCTAATTGAACTTTATTTCTCTGTCTTTGCAGATGTCTATGTAATGCTTGTGAAGGAGTGGAGTGACCAAATGAGATAAAACAGGTTCTTAAGTAGGGACCAAATTACTGGCTTTCTGATTAGCACAAAACTCTAAATAATAAGGAGATACAGTATTAGAAGTGATAGTGAGAATCATTTAATCCATTCAAAATAGATGCTCTGGTGGATCTGCCTTGCACATTCTTAGTTCTGCTTTACCTAGATTCATCTTTTAAGATTTAACTATCTTTAAATACAGTTTGTGTATGTGTAGCTGGGCTCAGAAGCCTGGTAAATGCCCAGAGAAAGCAGTGAGGATGGCAGAACTAGCCAAGGGCCTCAGTGTTTCCAGTTTGGGGCTGTCTATCCCAAATGTTCTCTTGTGAGCAAGATCCTTCATTGCAAGGTGATAGTTATTACATTTCAACTGATTATATTACATCTGAGCACTGAGAACTGCATGGCCATCTTTGTCATTTTTATCTCTAACTTTTGGGACAAGTGCTTTTGCAACCTCTGTTGTGGGGGTTCCAATATTTCAATGTCTTGCGCATTGCATAGCAAAAAGCAAAGTTAGAACTGAAGCACTTTAAATTTTCTGACATTTTATACAATAAAAACTTCTAAGTACTATGTCATACAGCCAACGGTTAAATTTTGTTAAAGTGAAGCTAACGCTTGCAGTGCATGAGCATAGTGGCAGTGCCTGAAAGTTAGAGGCAAATGTTCCACTTCAAAGAAAGGAAGATGTTTCCCAAGACCGGAGCTATCTCCAGTGGGTTTGCTTTCTAGGACAATGCCTGGTACATGGTAGCCACTCAGTAAAAGACTGATTATATGGGGCAGTTTGCCTCCAGATTCAGGGAGATGAATCACCATCATTCTTTAAGTTACAACTGAAAAACTTTTTTGGAAGATATTGGAGAAGGGATACTTGCATCCTAAGATTAAATTAAATGATCTTTAAGTGCTTTCCAAGATTTGCTCTATTTAGTTTATAATTATCTGAAAATTTCAGAGTTTAGAAACCAAGTCAACTGTCAGCAAATTTTCGCAAGTAGAACTGAGGTTTTATTCAGTAAGACAGCCACTTGGACAATCCAGAATTAGTGCTCACGTTGCCAGAATGTGTAATATATACCTGTTTGTGGACTGATCAAGGCTGACACTTACTCAGAGCTGTTAGATCCCCTTCCAAGAGAAGAGAGGTTAGACTACTCAGTAAAATGAATTAAGCTGGCCAGTTTGGCATATATTATAAAGAAATATTTTTTCCTCAACAAATTCATTGGCTACCATTCCTGTTTTGTTTTGATTAAACTGCCTTTACCCAAAAAATATCTTTCATTTAAATTTTTAGAGTTATTATTCACTCCAACTTAGGCCCAACTCCAGGGAACTCCCAACTGGTTAGCATACAATGCCACTTTCCTTTAACAGTTATCTTTGTTGTCAGCCAGCTGTAGATGTCCTGATCATGATTGATTTCTTTAGGGCCATGACTTGATTAAAATTCCAACTGTTGATACCCAAGGAGGCTTTGTCCATTGACTCACAAAATGCAGGTTGTGGATGCGAATCTTTTCCCAACATGAGAGCTTACTTCACCACAAGGCAATCAAAAGTGACAGATGAGTTCATAAAGTTCAAATCATAACAAAAATCCAGTGCTCAGATACAAATATGCACACTAGTATTTTAATAATAATGAATGCTAACATATAAACTTGAACTTCAACCAATAGCTCCTGAGTGATATCATATGACAGTGGTATCTTGATCCCCCTTTCACATGACACACTCATTTCTTAGCTCTGTATATAGAGGCCACTCCTGGCTGATAAAGCAATCTTGACTGTCCATGGAAGTATTGTTTTAATCATTCATTTGTAGTCATGATTAAAAAGAACCTATTCCAGCAAGTTTAAGAAACTACAGGTCTTTAGTGAAAAACAGTCATATATTTCTTGAAGCCACCAGCCAATATTGCAACTTACCACATGAGGACTCAGAACCAGGAACTCTAATATCATAAACCACAGTTGTTATAAAAGCCTCTTCAGTAAACAAGTTCCCCATCTCTGTTTGCTCCCTTTCATATCTTTGCAAAACTATCATCATACCACCTTGAATGCTTGCTCCAAGAACTGAAAGAGACCACATGAGGCTGTGAGTACAAGAGTAGAGATAACTCTCCTGGCACTGGCCAGTTCATTCCCAGTTCAATCTTTGTGGTTTTAAGTGTGATGGAAGACACTGGAATTGGACCATGTATCAGCCACTGAGAGGACAGAGTAGATACAATAAATCAGGACTTCTGGAGATGTTGGATAAATTGTAAACCACAGAGAGGATTAGCAGCATTTGCATTCTATCTAGTGTAGTCCTTAAATTCAAGAATACTTTGTTTTGTGACATTTTATCACCTTGGGTATGTATGTGTAATGTTGGATTCAACAATTAAATTCAGGAAGTTGACCTTGGCTCAAGATTGCACTTGAATGAAACTAACATTACAACCATCCTGAGTCCTTTGAATGGATTTAATATGAGGGAGGAAAAGTTATGTGAAATAGAGGATTTAAATTCATCCATCCAGGCTTTCTACTTGCCATATATACCCTTTGAAATGACCAAATCGCAGGGCAAACAGCATGTGTAAAGTAGGCTCACTATCATGTGGAGTGGTAGCCTACGCTGAATAAACACATCAACCTTTCCTTCAAAAAGTCATGGACTAACATATGTCACTGACAGGAAGTCTGGGGAGTCGTAACACATAAACCAAACATTGTCATGGGTTTAGTTCAGTGATGGAGGAGACAGTGTGCTCTGAGGGCATGTCTCCCTGTAGAGTCAAAGGCATCTTAACATTTGGTGATAAACAGTGAGCACCCCTGGATGTCCAATGAGATGGGGAAAGAGAGTTCAGCAAAGGAAACAGGATCCAAGCCAAGACATCATAAAATACCATGAACTGTTTTGAATCATATTGAAAATATCTAATGGCAAAAAAAAAAGTTTTGTGTGTGAGCATGTTGGTATAGGGAGAATAACACGAGTCTTTAGTAAAAATTGGACAGCTAAAAGGACTTCTATACCTGACTAAAATACTCTAGATGAGGATTATTTAGGTCATTAAGAAGCAAGAAAACAGAGAAAGGGGTAGAGAGACATTTCTAGCCTTTAAAAGGGAAATATTTGGAAAAGTCTACTCATTTCCATAGAAAACAAGAAAACACCCTTTTGTGTATGTGAATCTTTGCTGCAGATCACAAACTGTTTCTTGTTTAATGATATATCAAAGTAAAGTCTTTATAGAATGCCAAATAGTCTGGTCAACTGTTCCCGGTTTCTTCTCTTTAAGAGCCTCAAAATTAAAATAAAAACAAAGATAAAAAGTTCACTGGAATGTTTTGTGCCTCATTTGCCCTAATCCCAATTCTTTTGGGAAGGAAATGGTCCAGGTAGGCCAGCAAAGGGCGGTGCAGCCCTCGACTAGATGGCCAGCCAGGACTAGGTACACTGCAGTTTCACCAGACTCAATCTTTCTGTAGTTTAGTTCCTCATTTGTAAAATAGAAATTTAAAAAAATAAAGACCCTCTCTCATCGGGTTTTTGGGGAAATTTAATGAGCTAACATATATGAAAATTTTACAACAGAGTCTGACACATGGTGTTGTGTAAATTGTAGTTACAATTATAAGGGGAATTTAACAATGCTTTTACTACCTACTTCTTTTTCAACATCATTTGGAGTAGTTATAGTTCTTTTATTTTTACCTAATTTGTCCCCCTCCCTTTTTTTTCCCCCAAAGAAACCCTCTTTGGGGAGGGACTTTTCTGGAAAATATGGTTCCTGACTGACTTGAATGGCTCCTGCCACAGACACAGGACAGTTTCCAATGATCGATTGTCAGTGATTCAAGGTTTATTACCCAATTCTTCACTTGAACAACTCTTGGGTTGTAGCCAGATGGAGAGGAACAAAAGGTTTAGGGTCAAATATTTGAAAATGCTAATTGTAATCACTAATTTTGGCACCTCGGCATATATGGCTTTACACTCTTAATTACCCATTACCCATCTGTAGGGCTTGTCTTTCCAAGAAATGTCAAAGTCCTCAGGGAAAAGACCCTTCTCTGCTTCTCTCATGCTGCAGTTTCTGCACACTGTCAGCCTGAAAGAGGTATACAGCGAGTACCTGCTGAGTCTTGCTTAATTTTAAAGCTCTGGGATAGAGAATGGCTAGATAGAGTATCTGTGTTTTATTTTGCAATGCCTGTTTTAAAGTTCCCACTTCCACATCTTTTAACCACAAATTTGTTCCATAAAATCTGCACAATTGGATTTCTCTAACCAATTTAACATAGCAACTTAACTAATGTCTATTAATTGCTTACTAGCTACTGGGCATTGTTCTAAGAAATTTGTCTTGTCTTATTTATTGCTCACAGCTGTTTTGTAAACTTGGTTGTATTTCGCTCCTCTTTCCATTGGAAACTGGGACACAGTTTTATAAAAATGTAGCCAGTTTACTTACCCAGTTTAGCTACCCAGTTTAGCAAGTGGTGAAACTCAAGTTTATATCTGTCCATTCCCCAAACACTGATTCAAGTTCTCCCCACTGAACAAACACCCCAGTGTATAGGCAAGCTAGACTACTTTCCCAATGTGCCATTATCATTTCTCTCTCTGATTGTTCCTCTGACAATAAGTTGGCATATTTCTATGTCTCCTTTTTGACATCAATTACTAGGAAAATTCCTTCCCAAATTTGTTTTCACTTTGTCTTAGAACTTAAGCAGAACTATATCTTGTTTAATTAAGCTCACATAAATCTCTTATATGTTCCACTAGGATCTTGTTTCATAGGCCTGTCCCTCTAGAAATGTATCCTTCCTTTCTAGAGCTTTCTATAGTTCTGAAACTCAATGCTCAACCCATATCCAAAATTCAGCATAGACAAGAAGCAGTGAATTCCCAGGATGTAAGTGTTAAGCACACACGGTCCTGAATCCCACTATCAGTCACCTGCTAGAATCTTTACCCCCACTAAACCCTGACACACAAAGCTGCTTTTTCATCCAGGTGTGCAAGCTTGCCTTATAGCAACTGCTGGCACAAAAATGGATTGTCAGAGCTCTGGGTTGTGGGAGGCACACGTGAGCAATGTATGTGACTTGGTGTGATTAAGTGTCACTATTCTAATCAGCACATAAATTTCCATGGGAGTGAATAGAAAAGAAAAATCTGTAAGCTTTGGAGAGTCTGTATCTTTTCCAATACCCATTCTAACCAAAATGCCTGGCAGGCTGGGGATGATGCAATAAAGAACAAGGAGTCACAATGGACAAGGTGAATACATCTCCAGAATCAGTTTCCAAAAGCTATTGTGCAGACTTGCCTCATGTGTTAGCGTTCTTGGCCCTGGTGATAAAGGTCTGAATTTCATAATTCTGCAGTATCTCTGCACCCAGTGTTCCTGTCAAAGTTCTCTTTGGTAGCAATAAGCATTTGCTTTACAAGCCTTTCCCCTGTTGGCGAGATTTAGCTGGCATAAGCTGTAGAAGTGAGTGGGGCAAACTAACTGGGTACAAGGTTGAACAAAATTTAAAATTAAAAAAAAATGATAAAGCAAACTCCAGAAGTGTCTATTACTTCTATAGCTGCTGTTTTTAATCTAGGCTCAAAACCAAGACAGAAAGGAGTCTCTTTGCTAACTCTCCCCGCTGATTACTCCATGTGAAGTAATAAACACACAAAATAAAAATTCAGGGTCTGCTCTGAACAGGGTTGACATGTGGTTAATCAAGTTTAATGTAGACTTTAGGAAAAATATATACAGGCTGTTCAGAAATAACAAATGAACATATGTCAGGAATCAAACAGAAACCAGAGTTGCAGAAGAGAGTTCTTTAGAGATCCTCTCTTAAGCACGTTTATGATGAAGAGGATTATGTTAGAGAAAATACTTGTCAGGTGGACTTCTTGACTGAATTGCAATTTAGTCTAGAGCTAAATTCTTTCCTCTGTCTCTGCACACCCATTTCCATCAGTGACCTTACATCACTTAAATGGAGCTAAAGAACACAATGGGATGTAGGTTTTTAAGAAAAGGTGGAGTTTGATCTTGGTGCTTGGAAGCAAGTAGGGATTCAAGCAGGAGTGTGAATGAGCAGCATATTTCAAAAGTGGCCTGTGGGCACTGTCAACTTGCATCATCTCTTGGTTTGATCTCCTTTTGTGGGTTATCCACCCGTGCATCCTCCAATCCCATTTCCTCCAAGCATTGTTCTGCTCATTTGTATTCTTAAAACATCTCTGCTGACATCTTGTACTACATAATTGAAACCAAATAGGGCTGAGTAGGATTGATGTAAAAATCTTTTTTTTTTTTTAACAAAAAGGTGTACTCATATGACATGAGCACACCCCCCACCCCAAATGCTATAACATAGGTCAACCCTAAAATTCACTGAATTCTCCCAGGGCAGATGTGGCTTCCTGGGAAAAGTATTTTGCTTGCACAGTACCAAATCCTCCATGCCATCAGAAGCAGCCTCTGTCCTAAGAAGATGAAAGATCTACTCTTGTAGCTGAGTGAGTTGTTCTCACTCATGCCTCTGTGTGTTTCCTGGAGACTTCACTCTGCCCATCTTGACTATGCTTCCTGGGATTCTTTCTCCCTTCTACAACCATACAAGACTCCTGTGTTACTGGAGCCTTGTTTTCTCTGGAAAGCTTCCTCTTCTCCAGTTGTGTGGGTAGCTTACTCCTCTGAGCTTTAAAAACTCAGTTTCTAGAGGAGTCCAGGTCTTTTGGTGTTGCACACCTAACACTGTGCGTAACTGTGGGGTCCACCTAGAAGGAATGCAAAGTGCTCGTTAGTTCATAATAATTAACATACATAGACCTAAATAAAAATTGAAATATAAAAATATTTATCAAAACAGGGCCCTCCCTGGTGGCGCAGTGGGTTAAAGCACAGCACTAAGAAGCTTAAGCCACTTCTGCATGAGTTCGATCCCCGCCT
>NW_004567110.1:12442024-12454512 GCF_000260355.1 Condylura cristata | reverse complement strand
TATCAATGATTTTTAAAAATAAGATCAAGTAGTAAGTCTAATTAGTATATTTTTACAGTCATGGTGGCTTAAATAGTATCATGAGAAGTCTGCACCACTGAAGTGATATGACTCAGAAATCTAATGACGACTCAGGCATTGTTAAAAGTACTCTGTATGTATGTGTGTGTGTTTGTGTATCTATGTCCTATATTGATAATGGGAGGAAATGCTAAATTACAGCTATAGGTTAGTGAGGATTCCTAGATTGTACGAGGCTTGGGAGAAATTCCATCTGTCTCATTGCAAATAGCCGGTGACTCGCCAACAGACTGACCCCACATCTTACTCTGTATAGCACCTTCAAAGATTGGGCCATCTCTTATTGCCCGTGAGCAAGAAGTTGTGAGTGTAATGAAAGTAAATGAACCACCAAGTTATGCACAACTAACATACAACAAACCAAACACAAGCATTCTTAGAGTTGACATTTTTATTTCATTTCTATTTTGCCTTGTAACAAATGAAATAGTTTGCGTCAGTCTCTCCCAGTAACTGTGCATTCTCTGAATCCAGTTATCTGTTCAGGTAATAACAAAAGTGATTATGGCCATACATCTGTAGAATAAGTTAATAAACGAGAAGGAAGAATTGGTAGATTTCTCAGGAGAGTAAGGAGAGCCAAGATTTGTTGCAAGATTTTGGCCTAGAGATTCCTGGAAAATCATTAGAAATAGGAACAAGTACCTTGAGTGTGGCTGGGTCTCACAACATAATGTTGTTTCATTCCTTTTTATATTGAAATCCCAGTGTCTTCCCCCTCTAGAATACAGCACAATTTGTAATTGTCTGAAAGAGGATAGAGTATGAAATACTATATTACATAAAGCCTATCTTGAAAATTCTAAAATATTAGTCATATTTCCATATATTCTGAAGAAACCAGGTTGTTTCCCTGCACTCATAGAAGAGAGAAGGTGAAAACAAGATTGACTAAAAGTGTCATATAGCAATGAGATCTATATTCATCTAGTGTGCTTTTCATTGTTATTTTTGAGAGGTGGGAGGACTTGGGAGGAACTTTAAGACATGGAACAAAGGGGTATCAGGGATACTTTCTCCAAATATTATATGTAGGATTATCCATGCAGCACAATTAGAGTAAAAATACATTTCTAGGGAAATAAATTAGTGCATGTGAGGCCACATGCCAACCAATGGAAAGTTAGCAATTAAGGACGGGAATTCTAAAGAGAACTCAACTATAGCACCCTCGGTCAAGAACTTAAATGTTTTGGGTTTGCCATACTGTATTTAGCACAAGTTCTATTACTTGGTATTTCTATACTGTTGATATGAAGAGTATAGACTTGAGTTTATATTTCAGTTTACTACTTATCAGGTAAAATGTGCTATTCTTAGCATGGGCATAAAACATACCCACTGGATGTAAAAATGATAACCAATAAATGGTTGAACATGTGCCATTTAGAAAATCTTCCTTTTAAAGGATGTTGATCTCTTTGGAGGGAAATGAAAAAGGTACAGGTAAATGTGCAAAAGATATAGTGAAAAGAATATGTAATAAATTGGATGGAACAATCCAGGGCTAATGAGGGGAAACATGAAGAGAAATTGTAGAAGGAATTTTTGTGTTTTTTTTTTTGTTGTTGTTGTTGTTGACTTTATTATTTTATTTATTTACTTATTTAATTTTTCCATCATTCTTCATTTGTGCCTTTTTCCATCTCAGTTGTAATCCCTGTGGACTTTCCACCAATTCACTCGTGTGCCATCACCATAGTCCCTTGCCATAGTCACCTTATTTTTGATCCCATTCCCACCCCCATAAAATGTCTCTGATGTATAGTTGTTAATTGTTTCTCATTTTCTTTATTACAATTTCTTTCCCTCCTCCTCTTACGATTAGTGAAACTTGCTATGAGTGAAACCATCAGTATTTTTCTTTTTCTTTCTGGTATATTTCACTGATCATGATCCCTGTAGAAGGAATTTTTGGAGAGCAGAAATAGAATTAAGATAATGTGGTCACCCTTACGTCTTACAAAGACTAACATGCAGTTGAGAAATTTCATCGAAATGAACATTTGGAAGAAGGTTGATAAAAGTTGAGTTTCACTAGCATTCTGGGAGGTAAATGTAAGAAATCGAAGCAGTAACTGTAGAACAAACTTTCTGTTAGTATCTGGAAATCAAAGTAGAAAATGCAGGTAATGGGTGTGGTTTCCCTTTTGTTTTGAGGTAAAGCACTAACCTTTGCACTAGACAACTGAGGATACAAACCAAAGATGACCTACTGATGAAGCCAAGTCTTCAAAGAAACGGAAGTGAATGTACAGTCAAACTGCAAAAAGAATTTCAAAAGGGGGTAAAACACATTTTTCTCTGAGTCAAGGGAGAGATTTCAAATGGGTGCAGTTAGTGAGACGAGAGGCCCTATGTGGTAGAGAAAGAGGTTCAAGGCTGCTGACCTGGATATATTCATAAAGGTGGAAAGTGGAAAAGAAGGAGGAATGTGGTCTTCGTATCTCAAAGCTAATCTGCAGGGCCTGAGTACTCCACAGACCAAAGAAATCAACTTGTCGTGCAGTTCTTCTGCTAAAACAGTAGGCATGGAGGGAAAATGGCAGCTGACAGCAAAAGGGACCACGTGCAAGCAAAGTAATTTAAAAGTAGAACATTCTAGGCCCTCCCTGGTAGTGCAATGGGTTAAAGGGCAGCACAGCGAAGCTAACTACAGCCACCTCTGCGCAAGCTCCATCCGGGCCCCAGAGTTGATCCATATGGACAGCAGACCTCTCCTGCCTGGCCCGCTGCTCCCCTCAGCAGTGTACTTCATCGATCTGCCTGTTCTGCTCCCCACTCTGTCTCTGGTGAATCCTCTCACTGCCCCTGCACCTCTGGCCTATACCCCACTTCTGTATGCATAAATAAATAAATCTTAAAAAAATAATAATAGGCCATTCTAAGTATCAGAAAAGTGGTGCAGGTTTACCTACTTATTATAAAATTTAATGGATATAGCCCTTTCAGGGCTTAACGTTAATACTGTTTGACCAAAGGGAAAGATAGTGTGATGGAAAAGTTATTTTGCTTTTGTATTTTGATATGCAGAAGTCAAGGTTCACAAATAGCCATATGAAATCCAGCTTCTAAAATGCTGAGACTCATTGGACTTCAATAGGATTCTGACACATACTTGTAGAACAATTCTAAATCTATCCGGTTGCTCATTCCTCTCTCTTGCATTATGCAGTGCTGACAGAACAGCACATCTCCCAAGAGCCCCTTTTCCTCAATGCAGATGTTGTTCCAATTGTGATTTTAAAAAATTGAATATTTCAGATTTATCTAGTGTTTTCTTTTCATGGTGTGACTAATTCAAACTATGGCCAAAGTTTGACCCATTTCCTAAGACAGTCATGGAACAGCCTTATTCTTTTGTCCACAGAGAACTTTTTAGGGACTCGGACGTAAGCCCTGCAAATACTGAGACCTCTCCTGCAGTAACCAAGTACCAATCAGAAAGATGTTAGGATATCAGTCTATATCTTGTTTTCATCATTTCTGATCTATGCTTTCACTTACCTTAGAGGAAATTGCATTCTATTAAATATGCATATGTTGCCAATTGTGTCTTTCAGAACATTTTCTTCTCAGATTGAAGGAATAATTCTTTTCTTAAAGATTTATTTATTTATGCATAAAGAATTGGGGTACAGGTGAGAGGTGCGGAGGGATGACAGAATTCACTGGAGACAGAGTGGGGAGCAGCACAGGCAGATGTATGAAATACACTGCTGAGGGGAGCAGTGGGAAGGCAAGACAGAAGAGGTCTGCTGTGCCCTGTGGGCCAGCTCCTTGGCTGGGGATCAAACCCATGCTGAAGTGACTGGGGACAGCTTGATAGCATAGTTTTTAACTCCTGTGCCACCAGGGAGACCCTGAGAGAATAATTCTAATGTATTTACAATGTTGGTGTGATGTTGGCATAGATATCAACTAATTTAATAAAGAATTCATTGTTTTTCAGTGGGAAGGTTAGTGCCAGTTGAGATAAATATGAAACTATGTTTTCTTTATCTCTGTTTCTTGTTTTTATTTTGGGAAAAATATATATTCTTAGACAAAATTAGGATTCACAGGACCCCAATTTACCCATGTTTGAAGTATCCAAGGGCCCCCAAGTCCCCATGGGTTTTGTTCACTGGGACTACAGGTGTTGAGGGCAGGTGTGTGTGTGTGTGTGTGTGTGTGTGTGTGTGTGTGTGTGTGTGTGTTGCAAGAGCCCTAGAGGAAAGAAAATAAAGGGGAAACTGTACATAATTAACTCAAGTGCTTGAATTCCAGCAATATTCTTCTGAGTGTGGGCTATATGTCCACTGAGAGTTTGACCAAGCTGGGAAGAGCTGTAAAATATTTCTACTTTCTCAGTTTCTAGGTGGAGAAACAGTACGCTACTCCATGATCAGAGTGGAGTTATAGTTCTAAATGGCAAATGAGGACACTGACTACCAGCGCCCCCACCATCATCACAATGATTCTTCTTCCTCATATTTGCTGCATAGAGCACATCAGCGTTGTACTGGCTCCATAGAACTACTGAAAACAATTGCCATAAACTTCATGTTTTAAAATAACAATTTTATTATCTTCCAGCCCTTTGGATTATAGGTCTGACACAAATATTCCTGGGCTAAAATCAAGGTGTCAATTTTGCTCTCTTTCTTTATGGAGACCCGAGGGCATCCTTTCTTTCCAGTTCTTTGTTTTTTTTTTTTCCCAGCTTTTTTGGACCACCAACATTCCTTGACTCATGACCACTTCTATCCTCAAATCTGGCAAGATTGTATTGCTCTGGCCTTTATTTTTCATCACATTTCCTTCTGGTTGCTTCTGTCCTGCTCCCCTCCTCCACGCTTAAGAACATTTGTGATTACATTAGAGTCACTCAAATAATAAGAATATTCTCCTCATCCCAAAATAATCACATCTAGAAAATTCCTTTTGCCATGTCAGATGACATACTGGCTGATTCCAGTGATTGGAGTTTGAACATCCTAGGACATTAGTCAGTCTACCCCAAACTACAGCCTTTCCTCTCTGTTAAAGAATAATGCTCTGGAAAAAAAAAAAAAAAGAAGAAGAAGAATGCTCTGGATTGATGCTCTTTATGGCTATTGGTATGTAATACTACTCAAGGAGGGAGGGATACAGAATGATTTTCTTCCTGTGGCCAGTGCATACAGAGACAAAAAAATCCATGATATATCACTGTACCCGCTGACATCTGGGGGAGGGGGTTGTGAGATGGGGTTTGACCAGCCAGGGATTTATTACAAAGTTGAAATCTCCTTCTACCCAACCCCCTCAATTTATATTGTTAAAATGCTTGTTTTACTCCTAACTAGTCCAGGACACATAATATTTTTCAGTCTTTTTTTTCATCATATTTGTCAGTCCAGCCAAAAAACACATGCCATGAGGACAAGCACTATTTTCAACAACAATCGTACAAGAACTCTGAAATTATTAATATTAGATCATTGAATACATTATTGTTGAGTTGCAATAATTAAAATGCAAATCTTTGGGGCTCTCCCTGGTGGCAAAATGGGTTAAAGCGCCACATTATGAAGCTCTCAGAAGCCACTGCAGAGTGAGTTTGATCCCCGGCCAGGGAGCTGACCCACAAGGCACAACAGAACTCTCCTGACCCGCCTTCTGCTCCCCTCAGCAGTGTACTTTGTCAATCTGCCTGTTCTTCTCCCCACTCTGTCTCTGGGGAATCCTCTCACCCACCACACCTCTGGCCTGTACCCTAGTTTTATAAGCATAAATAAATAAATCTTTTTTTTAAAAAGGCTCAAAATGCAAATATTCTTGCTATTTGCACCAAGCTTAGTTTAAAAGGAGTTAAAAATTGGGGGCGGGGGGAAGAATTATTGATTTTTCAGAAAGTCACCAGAGAAAATACTAAAGCCAGAATGTTCATCCTCAGAGGCCATATTCAGGAACTACATGGTCCTTTTCTAAGACACACTCAATATTTTTACAGCTGGGACAGCCTGAGAAAATGTTCTAGCTTGAGACATCACCTTTTCACAGGCTGATGCCAAGCTAAAATAAATTCCACAAAAAAAGGACATATTCCAAAGCAAACCAGGAAATAACAAACAGAAAATACCCCCACCCCCACCCTCTTTTTTTTTTTTTAATCTTTGTGAGTTTATTTTCTTGGCATTCATCTTTCTCCTTTCCTCTGGTTTTGGTGTCTGTTAGGAAAATTAAGCACAATCTGCTTGGCTCATCCTCTACAGATGCCCATTTTTCTTGTGTTGCAGACCCTGTAGTGTGATTATTTATGACAAGTACATTGCCACAAAGAAATCTATTCTCTCTCTATTTCTATTTCAATCCATTGGGACATATTTCCCCTATTTCTCCCATGACAATGTAACTAGGTGTCTCAACGTCTTAATGCCATTTTTTTTCTTCCAAACCAAGTGATACTTGCTGTAAACAAGATTTAGGGTGCAATTATAAAAAAATAGCCAAATCTATGAGCATTTATGGGCATTGGTAGGGCTTATGTAAACTATAATATAGCTTTTCCAAAATTCTATTACTCTGCATTCTAGGATGTACTCTCGTTAGGAAAAGAAAAAGGAATAAAAACAAAATTCTGCAGTCCAGTTGCAAACATGGAATGCTATGTCCTTAAAGGTTCAATAAGCATGTCAATGTTTGAGGTTCTGAGAAGTCCTACAGAGAAGAATCCTGTTCAATTTATTTTATAACCAGGAATTTATTTGTATTATATGATTCTCTTTTTTCTTTGGTCAATTCACTAGCATTTAAAAGATAAACTCTCCAGAAATATGCCAAAGTAGATTTAGTTTCAGATGGAAATTACAAAAGAAAATTATAATGTTTGGAAAAGAGAAATTTCTTTCTCTTTGGAAAACAATTCCCAAAATAGGCATATATTGCAAAGATGTGACTTTGGTGTATTTGGAGTACAAGCTTCTTTTTTAATGTTCTATCACTATAACATGTGGCTTGCTGGCTGACGGTGTTCAGATGCTTAAACTGGCACTAGAATACAGAAATAGGAGGAATGACATGATGGCAAAGTGGGTGAAATCCTTTTTAAGGGACCATTCTAGAATTACCATTTAGATAGTATGATGCTTACTCACAGGGTTTCACATAGTTCCAAAGATGGAAGAAAATATAGCTTTAATCCTGAGTGACTAAATTCCCAACAAAAAACAAACCTCTGTTACTAAGGAGAAACAGAGACTCTAGGCTGGGTCATGTGAATTACTTTAGACAATGGAAAAACTAGAGTTAATAAGTAGAGGTTTAAAAATTAGTTGTATGTGTCCACTTCTTTATTCAAATTCCTGCCATGTTGTGAGAACAAGTCCAGGCTAGTCTTTTCAAAAGAGTAAGACCATTTAATACAAGTGGATATTCTACAGCAGTTGACCCCTGTTCAACTAAGAAAGAGTCATGAGCAAACTCAGTTCAATCATAGACTAAATAAATCACAATAAATCAAAATAAATCATAAACTTGGTGTAAGTCACCAAGTTTAGGGTGGTGTGTTACATCTAGCTGTAGCTGACAAAAAACAGCTGTCTATATTCTCCTTTCCAAACAAGACAATTGGGGCATGATTAAGTAAATTACTGAAGTAAGTACCTACTTGAGATATGCTTATAAAGCAGAGAAGTAGTGGGATTTATGGTAACACAAAGACAAGTTTGAGGTAGGATGTGTTTGGGTTTGTCAACCTTGCTTTTCTGATTCCTCACTAGATGCCACATCCCTTATACTCCTGGTGAAACACAGTCATAGTTCAGCTTTCTCCTTCAGACATGATCTACAAATCCTATGCCCCATTTTATAAAATTCATTTTAATTTCACTTAAACATTTGGTTCTCCTAGTGTCCTCTATTCAGATTAGATTCAAGTGATTCATCACAAAAAAATATTCTCTATACTATAATTTATTAAACTGGAGTTTTTTTTTTTTTTTTATCTTTACCTTACAGTGTAAGTCTTGGATGCTGATTTTCAAGCTATAAAGTATTTTAGAATTGCTCATGTAGATCAGTCACAAAATGGTATGATCTATCTATATATAATAATTTTAAAAGTGTGTATGTGTATTCATAGGTACAGAGCCTATGCCCACAGTTGTCATCCTGTCCCATAAGTAAAAGGACAGATTATCTGCTAATCACCTTCATCATTGAGCTGTTGAACTGATGTTGAACTGATGTTGACTAGTTATTGCCAGAGTGACTTGAAACGAGTTTTAAAAAGCATACTTTTGTTCCAGCAATTTTGGGATAGATGTACTTGAAACTAACAGCATTCTTACATGAGACAATTGTCAGGACTTTTAAAAAGTCACATTTAATGAATAGTTTTTATTTAGGGAATAAATAAGACTGTTAAGACTAAGCTGTATGGTACACCACAATTAATGAAGTGCAATTGATGAAGATGAAGAATTTGTCCTAGAAAAGTCTAAAAGAAGTCCAGGAAATAAAGTGCTATGCTTGTAGTTCCCCTAGAGAAATCTGATAGAGCTTACAGAAAAAATAAATGAAAAGGGTAATGAAATTCTCTCCACATCTAGACCCCCCCCTCCAAGGGGCAGAGTGAAAAGGAATCTAGAGCTGAGATGGTTTAATTATGAATCAAGGATTAATGGTCAGTAACTATTGAAAGATGTGCAAAGAATCACAGGTTAGTGTCTTAAAATTTGTAGCATGAAACAGAACATGAGGACACAAAAGAGGTCAACCACAGTGAAGCCCATAAAAGGGCAATGAAGAATGTGAAATGTGTGAGAAAATGCATATAAAAGCAATTTTGAAGCAGTTTGTCCATGGCAAGTGATAGGGTCTCAAGTGAGTTATTTGTGTAATAAAGTCAGAAGCTTCAGGACATGAGCTGTTGCAGGGTTACTCCAGCCCTTTCCCCTATTTTGAACTGTTTATACACAAAAGTCTTGTCCACAGTTATGTAGCAGAGGACTTGTAATATATCACCAAATCAACAAACCATGTCAGTGTTCAGAGTGCTTGCTCTCATGGTTTTGCTATAGTTTCAGGTGAAAGTCAACTAATTACTTCAGCATGGAAATAAATCGATTACAAAAAAAAATTCATCAGGAGTAATGTGAAAACTAACTTCCAAACTTCTGTTCCATTGGGTTGACAATTTTATATTTTCAAGTACACAGAGAAGGCTCCCAGGGAGTAATTTCTATTCAGTATCTGTTTCATAACATTTATTAGACTTATGCAGTGTTTTTAATTCTCACTACCTCTCTCTCCTCAAACAAGAGCTTTCACATATGGGCTTACTCTAGACTCAGGACATAGGGAGGTGGGTGAGATGGTAATAGTTATCTGCCAGAAGCTTCCTCAGATTGGAAAACACTTCAGGACGGATCGCTAAGGAAATCTCCATCGATTGCCTGTGAAGGACACGTTCCTATAGTTTCAGTGACGTGTATCTGGTTATATCTGAACTTTTGGCAAACATGTTATTTGGCAAAATTAGCTCAAACATTTCATCCCAACAATCTCATATTGCAGATTCTCAGAGACACAATCCAGGAAGTGGGTAAATGTACATCCACACAGCAACTACATAATCCATGTGCTATACTTTAAAAAAAACTCCAATTTTACCTTTGATTGAAGCATTAGAATTTTAAATTTTTAAATTTTTTCTATCTGCAACAATTAAAAGTTGTTGTTTCTTCTCAAAAAAGGAAAAACAAACAAAAAATCTCACGATGCTTTAGCTTTCCTTTCAATATATTTGTGGTATTTTTCCCTCTGAACTTTTATTGCAATTATCATAAAACAATTTTTATTTTTTTCAAGTAATAACATTTCTCTTTATGTTCTTTTAAAGAATTAGTGAATGATATTTATTGTTTCATGTGAAAGGGAGAAATTTTGAGAGTCTCAAATATGACTCCAAAGAATTATGAAACTGCATGTCTTTTTCTTCTAAATCAATGTTTAAACAAAAAGCTCTAGACACACAGCTTGAAAAACCTCAGATTTGTTTTTAAAAGTTTACAGCATGTTTTAGTCTCTGAGAGTGAAGCACCAGAAGTAGAATTAAATTGCACATTGTAGAAATCTTAATGTCTTTACCTCAGAAAATGAAATTTGTTCCTTAATTCTTGCCTTCTTTTACCACAGCTTTGTGTGTGTTTTTAATAGAGAGCCTAGTTGTGACATAATATTTATTTTCTTTTGTATTCCATCAACTGACTGAAAAGTAGCCAGATGAATAATCTGGCATCCGTTTTCTGGTCTTGTCTCTGTAGTATGCTATGAGCACTTTAGCCTCTCATTTAACTCGCTCTCCTCCACCTCATCTCCATGTACTTGACAGGGCATCAGCTTTGTACCAGGACTACTGAGCTGCCGCACAGAATATACATAAAGAGCATCATTTCTGATCATACAGTGGACTGGAACCCTTGAGAAACTGTACCTAACCTGGTTACCTGATGCTTGTAGGTGGCTTGCCCGTGTGTGCCTCTGTATCTGGTGTGTAGATGCCCATGGAAACAGGGAGAGCAGAGGGTCCAACAGCATTGTGTGGTCTGGCCAATGCATGAAATAAAACCTTTTCAATTTGACAGAAAGCATGTTATCTCAAAGCCCTCTCACAGATGTTACATTATTTTCATCCAGTTTCGTAGGATTAAGGTGGATCAGACATGATCATTCCCATTTTAAATATGGAGATGCTAGTGTCTAGATCAATGTTTCTGGTACCACATAATATTGTGCATCAAAATGGCTACCCTATTTATTTTTCACTGGGCAACAGCACATATCCAAGATAATGACTTGTACAATCAAATTAAACTTAGACACAAACATGTGAAGAAAACCAAAGTAGACCATACTTCATAGACACCTAACTTCAGAACTCTTTACTGAAAATCCTGGCACACTGGGTCACCCACCCTTTTTTTCCAGAGATCTGACAGTCTATGAACAGCTGGTTTTCCTGTAGTGAAGCTTTGGGAAGAGCTTGTCACTACCTGCCTCATCATCTATTTGAACAAGTCCTTAGGCTTACATCTGTGACTTCCATGCTATCTTCCACTTCTAAGGGAATTCTATTTGAGTGACGTTTTCAAAGTTTTTCTCAATTTCCATGTTATTTCCTCACCCAGGTCTGGTTAGCTGGGTCCTCGTGCTTCTAATTCTTATCTTCTCCTGTTTGATAGTTTCTTTTTTTTTTTTTTAAAGATTTATTTATTTGTGCATACAGAACTGGGGTACAGGCCAGAGGTTCAGGGGCGGTGAGAGGGTTTACCAGAGACAGAGTGGGGAGCAGAACAGGCAGATCGACAAAGTACACTGCTGAGGGGAGCAGCGGGCGGGTCAGGAGAGGTCTGCCACACCATGTGGTCACCTCCGAGGCAGGTGGGAATCGAACTCATGCGGAAACGGCTTTAGATTCTCAGTGCTGTGCTTTAACCCACTGCGCCACCAGGGAGGGCCCTGTTTGATAGTTTCAACTTGACTGACTTACTCCTTAAATGACTCTTGATTTGGATGTGTTGTCTGGATTTTGTACCCTGGCTCATTTACCCAATTCTTTTCTTCTCTGTACTCTCATCCTTTCTCCTCTGGGTTGACTCCCTAACAAAGGCGGAAAAAGTTACTGTCTGGACTGCTGGTCCTCCCATATCTTGGTGCATTTTTTTAGTCTCTGGGCTTGCTCCTGCTCTAAGACCCAATTTCTACTTTTTCCTGCTTTGCTCTGTGTCCTGGGGTCTGATCTCTACAAACTAGATTTCTGGATCATTTGAACTAAAAAAAAGGTGAAGTATTCACAGAAGATTGGAGACTGGGAGGTAGGGACAGCCCAGGGTATTTCTGCTCCTCCTTTTCTCTGGGCAGCCTTTCCAGTGGCGCCTGCTTCTCCTCTGTGGTTCCAGCTTTTACTGGATATGCTGCTTCTTGGCCTCGCTCGTCTCCAGCTCCTTAAGCTCTCCAGTTCCAGTACATTACCAGCTCTCTGATGTTGTATCTGGGCTGTTCATTGTCTTCTGATGACATCTCAACTCTTCTGGTAATTTTACAGCTATTATGCTGTATTAAATTTCTTTCATTGAACTTACGGATATGAGAATGTTTCCAGATTTATTCCAGGTCAATACACCTTTCCAGCTACCTCAAACTTCAGAATCTTCTAGCTAAATTTGAATTGAATGAGAACATGCTGATCATACAAAAAATAAATCTTTTCCATCTTTTTAGTTGAACATTTTTTATTGAACTAATATTCATTACATTACATCAATTTTAGGTATACAACATAAATCAACCTGTGTATCAATGACATTAAAAATCTCCATTAATTCCAACCTTAGGAATTAACCTAAGGTTAATTCTTAACCTTCAATACAAGTTGACCC
>NW_004567110.1:12430495-12441039 GCF_000260355.1 Condylura cristata | reverse complement strand
GATCAATGAAGTACACTGCTGAGGGGAGCAGTGGGCGGGTCATGAGAGGTCTGTGGCACCATGTGGGTCACCTCTGGGGTGGGAAATCGAACTCATGCTGAAATGACTTTAGCTTCTCAGTGCTGTGCTTCCACCCACTGTGCCACCAGGGAGGGCCCTTTTTCTCCTTTTTCTTTTGCATCATTAATCATTCTCTCTGTCTAGGGTGTATGCTTAATCTCTTCCAGCATATCCCTATACAGGTTATAAAATCAGGTTTCACATCTAATTTTTTTCTTGTCATTTATTTACTAAACTATATAATCACACCTCAACATGGGGTGCTTCACCCCCCACCCCCCGAAGCTCCTTCCCTCTCTAACCATCATATTTTTCACAGACCCCAAGAGTTAGTGTGCTTTGGCAGTTTACTTGGGTTATTTATATTCCACAAATGAATGAAATCGTTGGATAATTGTTTCACTTTCTGACTATTTCAGTTAGCATAATCCCCTCATGATTCATCCATATTGTCCCAAAAAAAATTAGTTCATCTATTTTAAGTAGCTGAATAGTATTCCATGGAGTATATATACCACAACTTCTTTATCCAGATGACTGTCGGGCTATTTAGGTTTATTCCATGGCTTGGCTATTGTGATTATTGTTGCTATGAACATATTTGTGTTTGCGTATTCCTTGGGGAAATACTTAGAGAAATACAATGTAGAGTTGCATTGCTGAGCCAAGTGGAATTTCTACTTTAGCTTTTAAAGGAATCTCCATTTCGTTTTCCAGAAATGATGGACCAGTCTACAGTCCCGCCAATATATGAGGCTTTCTTTTTATCCACACCCTCTCATATCCTTGTTATTTTCAGCCACTTTGTTATAGCTCATTCTCACAGGGATGGTCATATCTCATTATGGTTTTGATTTGCAAGAATTTTTAGACCATCCCATATTTTAATGGGAGGTTGTTTATTTCTTTCCCAGTAAACAAAAAACTTTTTGAATACTTCAGTCACATTTGAGACACTATCAGTCCTTCAGTAATGCTCTGCTCATACTAAAGGTGCAATCATTTTTCATTGAATATAACTAAACAAACAACTGTAAAGGTTTATAAATCAAGAGTGATTTCTTGTCACTTTGTAAGATTAATAGCTATTTTTCATCTGTCTTCAGTAGATGATGCTCAAAAGTAATGCATAATTTTACAGCATTCTGCTTGAAAGAAAAAAATACATACATTTGAGATTCCATAATATTTTGATTGAGATAGTTTCCAGATCAAAACTTGACACTTGGCTGGAGATCAATAAATGGATGCTGATTGAAGAAACAAATCTCCAGTCCCTGACACTCTCCTGCATGTAAATTACTATAGGGATTTTATCATCCTGATCTAATCCTTACCCTTAGGGCACAGGTAAGACCCAGGTACAGACCCAGCTATGTATCTGTGATACATATGGATTTGAGTGTGTGTCTGAACACAGGAATGGTCCTAAGCATCTTGTGTTTTAGTGTTTCAAACATTTTATACTCCAGTAAAGGCACCTGTCCCCAGAACATAAATCAGCACCAGGAATACAACTGATATCTTGACTAACATATACTGAATTACTGAACAATTTCATAAAATAAAAGATCCATGCAATTACCCCGAAAATCAGGGCCCTGAAGCAGTGCTTTCAAGAAGCCACCAAGAAACACCCTTTGGCACCTACCACTCAATCATCTTAACATCAGTCTTGAAGCTCAGGAAATAAAATTTAGGGCCAAGTAACCATAGCTCAAGCCAACTACTTCATTCCTCAGGCCACCAATTGCCTCATTAAATCTTGCACTTTGCTGAATATGTGAAAACAATTATTATTATGGGATGCAAGAGACAGACTATTTGGAACACTATTTTGTTATTAATAAAAGATTGCAAAGTCAAGGCATTGAATTACCACCATAAAATCTACATTTTAGCATTTTTTTAAATAAAATACAAATGATGCTTGTCAGTTATATCACATACTCACCAACTCTGAGATTGTCAGTGTTTTTGTTTTGATCGTGGATATCTCATAGACATGGGATGGCACGCCCTTGTGGTTTTAATTTTATTTTACTAATGACTAATAATGTCCAGCATTCCTTCCTGATATCTATGTATCTTCTTTGGTGCACTATCTGTTTAAATCTTTTGCCATTTGAAAAACAGAGTCATTTGTCTTATTATTGATACCTGAGAGCATTTATATGCTCTAGATATACCTTTATCTACATGTATTGGGCTACATTTTTTCCATGGTTTATCTTCATTTTCTGATTCTTTTTAGGAAGAAATTTCATATTTTTATAAAGTCTAGTCTCTTTTCACTTCTGGATTATACTGCTTATTCTGTTGAAGAAATCTTTACCTACTCAAATATCACATATGATTTTCCCTAGAAGTCTTATAGTTTTAACTATTATATATATATAATATAATATGTGTGTGTGTGTGTGTGTGTGTATGTATTTTTTAAGATGGTTTATTTGTGCATACAGAACTGAAGTGCAGGCCAGAGATGCAGGGGCGGTGAGAGGATTCACCAAGACAGAGTGAGGAGCAGAAGAGGCCGACTGAAAAGTACACTGCTGAGGGGAGCAGTGGGTGGGTCAGGAGAGGTCTGCCGCTCCTGGGTCAGCTCCAGGGTGGGGGATTGAACTCACACTGAAGCAGCTGGCTCACTTGCAGTGTTGCACTTTAACCAGCTGCACCACCAAAGTGGGCCAAACTTTTATATTTCTAAATCTACAATACATTCAGAATCATCTTGTGCATACGTTATAAAGAGCTGCAGTTCTATTTTCTTCTTATATTTTGCATGTGGATATAAAATTGTTTCACACTACTTGTTGGAAAGGCTATACATTTTTCTTTAAATTATCTTCTCAATCTTTCTGTAAGTCAATAAATGTAAATGTATATGTTTGGGTGTTTACCTTCATTTTGAATTAATGGAAAGGTCATGTTTTTGGAATTATACTAGAATTTAAATCCTGTCTCTGTAATTTTCTAGCTGTTTTCTGTAACCATTTATTATGAGTTAGCTTCCTGAACTCCAAAAAGAAATGGTTATAATTTATAACTTTTGAGGATTCTGTAAGAATTTTGTAAAATAAGCATGATACAGGAAATCTTTAATATGCAGAAGATACTCAACATTGGGATTGTCTATTTGTTTTTAAGAAAGAGCCAATCTCCCTTCCAAATTAAATTTAGACCAAGGTACTATTTGTTTCTGCTTGTACAATGAGACTCACTCTCTAGCATGGAAGGTGTGTTCTGTTATAGATAAAAAAAAAAAAAAAAAGAGAGAGAGAGAGAGAGAGGCTTAAATCCTCAGAGAAGGGAAGGTAGCAAGGAACAAAATCATTGGCCATGTAAGCAAATTCTTAAACTAATGCAAGTTCAGAGGAGATGAGGAATGCTGGCGTGTAACTATACTCCTTAATCACATACATACTGTTTTGTGTTATCCTGAACTCACTCTTGTTATTCAATCTGATAAGAAACCAAGCATTAATATTAGTGGTTAAGACCAAGGATTGATAGAATTTTATTCTCTGTGAGTCACATTATTATTTTCCAGGCCTTTTATCTGCCTTCCCATAGGCTGACATTAAATGTTTATTTAAAATTGTCAAAATTCCAACCCATTAGTCAAGCAAAGTGTCAGTTGCTTTTTTTGCAGAGTTTTATGGAGCTAAGAGGAGGCAAAGGTACATTGCTTTCAGGGAATGTATCATTTAAACTGGATGCAGTTATGTTTCAAGAATAGATTGTTGAACTGGAATCTAATCAGTTCAGTTCAAATTCCACTTCTGCTTTTGCATAGAAAGCAAAATGTTGAACTGCTTAAACTGTCAACTATACTAACCATAAATGGGAGCTAATTCACCTCAGAAAGGCCTTTGTATTCACAGATGAGATGATGAGATAATAACTGGGAAAGCACTTTGTAATCACTAATACACTATACAAATATAAGTCATTACTCCATGATTCCAAGTCAACTTTAGGAGCAAATATGTTATTTGTTGATCAATGAAAATGACCCCTGGAAGCCTTCTTCCTCCAATAACACACACTCTGTTAAGATGAAATACCACCTGTCCTTTTTCCATGGGTAATGCACTGCTTGATGTTAAGTAAGCTTTCTCAGATCTCCATTTAGAATGGAAATGCTTCCTAGAAGACAGATATTAAAAGTCACAGCTCAGAGTAAATAGGTCTCAAGTGCCTCATGTTAAAGACCTGGTACCCTGGAAACAGTTCCTGTGTGTGTACTGTCACTCTTTCAGACTAGGGCAATGTACTATAAAAACATGAGTCCTGGGAGACCTGAAAGAGTAGAAGGAAAAAAGCTTAGAAAGTGGAGAAGAGGATGTTGGAGAAAGGTCAAGAAGAACAAAAGTTCTACTTTACTAATCTTCCAGGGTGAGCTCTGGAAATAACAGAAATTAATGAGATATCATACAGATGATTCGAATTACAGTCTGCATTTTAACAGCTTTATTGAAGGTAGCTGACAAAAAACTGCTTGCATTTAAGTGCACAGTTTGATGAATTCAGGCAAGTGTAGGATCCCATGAACACACATTGCAATCAAAACCTTAAGGAATGTTATCACCCCCCCCCATTTCATTCGTCCTGCTCTTAGCACTTTCTTCCATACAATCACTGATCTGTTTCCTTTCACTTTGTATTGTTTTGAATGTCCTACTTTTACGAGCATGGAACCGCATGGATATATTTTGAACTATCTGGGTGCCTTTCACACTGCATAAGTAGATGTTGAGTCAAGTTACAGTGAATCAAGTGTTACTTTCATTGCCTTACTGAATAATATTCCATCATGAATGCCAATTTGTCCTTTCACAAATGGATGTTCATCATGTTTAACTATGATGAACAAAGCTGATATTAATATTAGTATCCATGTCTTCTCATGGACATCTGTTTTCACTTAGCAGATAATTATCTAGGAGCAAAATGGCAAGATCCTTCTTCTCATATGGCTTCTGGGCCTATTTCTTGCCTCTATTCTGTTTATTAATTGTCTCTTTTTGATCATTATAGGTTATAATGACCTACTTTTTTGCAGGTCTGGTATGTATTTTTTTTTTAAGATTTATTTATTTGTGCATACAGAACTGGGGTACAGGCCAGAGGCTCAGGGGCGGCGAGAGGCTTCGCCAGAGACAGAGTGGGGAGCAGAACAGGCAGATCAACGAAGCACACTGCTGAGGGGAGCAATGGGCAGGTCAGGAGGTCAGGAGAGGTCTGACACGCCATGTGGTCACCTCCGGGGCCAGCGGGAATCGAACTCATGCGGAAGTGGCTTTAGCTTCTTGGTGCTGCACTTTAACCCACTGCGCCACCAGGGAGGGCCTGGTATGTATTTTTAACTGAATACTAAATATTGTGCATTTTCACTTATTTGGTGCTGGATTTTTTGCATTTGATTGCATATTTCATTTTTTTGGTTTAGTTCTGCAATAAGCTTTTGCTACCAGGAGATACATTGATTTGTTCAATTTTTTTTTAAAGTTAAAGGCAAAATATATTTAAAATCCAGGCTCAATCTAGGGCTACAGATTCCACACTCTTCAGGCAAACCTTGCTGAGTCCTCGACAACAGCCTGACTGATGGGGGCAGGCACAATTCCTGGCTCTGTCTGAATCTTGATTAGCACTACTTCTATCAGATGGCTCTTTCCTTGCTCTTGGGGACAAGGGCTGAACAGCCTTTAGCTAGATGTGGTTGTATTCAACACAGGAGTTCCTCTCCCCCTGAAAGGTTTGCTCCCACGTGACTGGCTTTTTCTGGCACTTTTCCATGTGAGCTCTAGTTACCAGTCTTCCCAGAAGCTTAATTCCATTTCCAAACTCCAGAGTCCAATGCGCTCTGTTTGGGTTTGCTTGCTCTGACCTAGAGATTCTCTGAAGGCTGTTTGCTGAGACAAGCTCCAAGTTAATTTCTTTTTGCTCTATCAGAGATCACTTTTGGGTAATTGCAGTCTAGAGTCCTTCTTTCAATGTTTTATTTTTATAAATATAATAGGGAAGGCATAGAATCGACCCAAATGCCTAAAAATAGATCACTGGATTAAAAAGATGTAGTACATATACACAGTGGAATATTACTCAGCAATCAAAAAGATCGCAACATTGATGGGGATCATACTTAGTGAAATATGCTAGAAAGAAAAAGAAAAATACCAGATGGTTTCACTCATAGCAGGAACATAAGTTATTGGGGGGGGGAAGAAAAAGAGAGAGAGAGAAAGTATAATAGAGTAAAAATGAAAACAATGAGCAACTATAAACCAGAGACATTTTATGGGGGTGAAAAGGGGAATAGGATCAGAACTGGTGTGGGAGGGAAGAGTGCACTGGACTATGGTGATGGCACACAAGTGAATTGGTGGTGGGAAGCCCACGGGGATTACAACAGAGAAGAAAAAAATGCACAAAATGAAGAATGATGTAAAAAATATATAAAAAAGAAATATTTTGTTTCATATATATGTGGCAGGGGGTAATTCTGTTTCCTTTAATGCCCTCTTATCTAGAAGCCAATGTCTATAATGTATGTTCACTCAGTAACTGATCTATTCTATCAGCTGTATCCAATTAGAAATTATTTCTTTCTTACATACAATGTGCTGCTTACCTACCAAGTAGATGGTGCTTTTTGATGTGGTAACTTAGGGATCTAGGTTCTTTCCAGAGACTGATTCTGGCATTACTCAACAACCCTGAATAGTTCATCTCCAATTGACAGGCAGGAAAATGAGCACAGAGAGGACACATTATTAATTACTTGGACCTTAAAATGATATCTCTTCTGTTCATTTCTCATTGGTTAAGAATTTAAGGTTCCTTCTGGATATAAAGGGGGAAAAGGAATGTAATCCCTGACTGGTCAAACACTCCTCATGAACTACTTTGTATTAAGGAAAGTTTTGGGTGGACAATGATATGCCTATATACTGATGGTATCTCAATTTTCAAAACCCTGACAGTTTATAAAACTTTGAAATTATTTCCTTGGTTCAGCTAATGTTAAGGATTTGTAGTTAACGTCTTCGTCATCACAATCTACAATTATAGGAAATGAGGCTCTGAAATTAGAAACTTCTTTGAGCAAACTTAGCTAGTGAATGGCTTTATTTGGGATAATTGCAGTGTCTTCTGGTTTAACATCAGACAGTATTCTGCCATTCTGCTATTCTCAGTGGCTACTGAGGAATTCGACCAGATTTAATTATCTTTACTGAGTTCAATCCCCTCTTCCCTGAAAATGGTATGCGATGGACTTGGGAAAAGCATTTAAAAAAAAAAAGAAAGAAATAAAACCATAAACATCACATGACTTGTTTTTACTTATTTGGGTAGAAAAGTAATTGAATAAAATAAATATACTGATTTTGCATATTACAAAACTTATTGTAATTTCTTAAAATGCTGGGGCTGTATTTTATCTTTACTTTCTTAACTTCAGCATAATGCTTGAGACAAACTAAACAATTTGTTTTTGTTTTATTGAACAGTTATTCTTAGAACTGACATTGCATGAGAAAAAAAAGCAAGGTACTAACAATTAAGCATTTGTTCCTGGAAATGAATGAGAAAAGTTATATATATGTATATAGGATTCACCAGAGACAGAGTGGGGAGCAGAACAGGCAGATCAACAAAGTACACTGCTGAGGGGAGCAGCGGGCTGGTCAGGAGAGGTCAGCTCCAGGGCGGGGATCAAACTCATGCTGAAGTGGCGTTAGCTTCTTAGTGCTGTGCTTTAACCCCCTGCACCAAATGGGTAAGGGCCCCATTTCTAATTATTTTATGACCAGTTTCTGCTCTTGAACACCAACTAAGATAAAAACATGAAACTCATTGCACTTAAATCAATAACTTTTAAACTGATTAGAAACCCATGCTCCTGTACATGCTCTAAGATGATGTAGCTAGTGAGAGACTATCTTTACATCAATTCAGAGTTCCTTTGGGGGCTTTCCGTCACTTGGCAGAAAAGCCATTTGAGCAGTCAATTGGCTCTGTGTTGGCTGACCTCTTCTCCAATTTAATAGCACAGTTCCCATTTTACTGGGGAGACATACAACTTAATAACAGCCCTGTAACCAAAGAAACATCACGGTGCCCATCCAAGTCTTCAAGTGAGAGTGAGTTGTACCAGCATGTCACCATGTGAGGATTTAGAAGGAGTTGCACAATACATTTCATAACTACCAACAGATGGATCAACTGCCAACATAATTTAATTGTTAAAACAGTCAAAACCCATCAGCGTGAACTTTATACAGCCTTTTCTGTCTTCCAACAACCCAGTGGCAGAAAGACGACGCCTTCAGCTATTTTGTGCTCCAAGAAGCCAAGGTGTACAAAGTTCTTTTATATGCCTGATGGATGTTCTGATTCTCTGCAGCTTTGTGTAATATTTTTAAATGTGTGTGTCTATTAAGTACTACACAATTTACCTTTTTTAATCTTTCTGTAGTTTGGAATATTTTGGTTTAAAGTAGTATTATTCATTGCTTCTGATGGCATAGGAAAATGGGACCCAGAAATGATAAATTGTGGTTTAGATAGAATAAAAAATAATAGGTTTACCATGCTATTAAAGCAAGTAAACAATCTGAACAAATAAAAGAAGCAAACGTCTTGAAGAAATTATAGTGTCTGTAGGAGATGAGAGCCACACAAGATAAACCCAGATACTTCCCCAATAAAATGTCTCAAGAGACTCTCCACACTTCTGAGAAGAGAGAAGGAATCTCTTCCTGCTCTCTTAAGAGTGCTTTCTGGGTTGAGATGGTACTTAGTCAGGAAAAGTAAACTGCTAGAACTTGCAGATCAGAGAGCCAGAGAGGTGAAACCTATATAGGGAACTATGGAAATTCAGTGGTGTTGGTAGTTAAAAATAAGCAAGTTAAACAGAAAAGGGAGTGTTCATACATTTGAACTCTGAAAAAGTGCAAAGATTTTATGAAGAGATTAAATAGTCTTTTCCACAAAGATTACTGAAATGACTAAGTCACCATATGTAGAAACAGTAACTGTGCAGCATAAATAATTAACTGAAAATAAATTCCAGTACTAATTCTAGTAACCAAATTAACAAAACTTCTAGGAGAAAATATAAAGACTCTTTATGTCTTACATTAAGTAAAATTTTTATTAATATAATCCCAAAAGTACGATCCACTTACAAAGATGAATTGGGAATTCATTAAAATTAAAACTGCCTTCTCTTTGACAGATACCATCAAGAGAATTAAAAAAGCAAACCAGAGACAAGGAGAAATATAAGCACATATGAAATAATCAAATATCTGATCAATGATATGTCTTAAAAATTTCCAAAATTCAATAAGGAGACAACCCAAGAACACTGAGCAAAAAATGTAAACATGAGGGGCCTCTCTTGGTGGTGTAAGGGTTAAGTCTCAGCACTGTCACCACTATGGCCTGAGTTCTATCCCTGCTATGGCCCTGGAGCTGACCCATATGGGTCAGCGGACCTCTACTGCCTTGCCCACTGCTCCCCTCAGCAGTGTATGTCAGTAGATTCACCTGTTCTGCTCCCCACTCTGCCGCTGGTGAATCCTCTCACCTCCTGCACCTCTGGCCTACACCCCAGCTCTTCTACACAAAAAATAAAACAAATAATAAAAAGAGAAAACTTTTTTTTAAATGTGAACATGTACACATGTTCACCAAAGAACATGTACAGATAACAATTTAGTGTCTGAAAAGATATTCAATATTATTAGTCATTAGAGAAAAACAGTAAAATCACATCAGGTTACTATTAAATTCATATTAGCCTGACAAAAATAAAAAGGGTGACACACCAACTATGGGCAAGAATTTGAAGGAACTGAAACTTGCATAAACACTGGTGAAAATGTAAGCTATTTTAGAAATAAGTTTGGAAGCCTCTTGAAACTTAAAAGCATCCTGTCCACTGGCTCATCCCATCTTCTGTATGTGCTCAAGAGAAGTGTAAGCAAATGTCTATGCAACAACTTAATGTGTTTTTTTAAATAGTCAGAACCTAAATCCAATGAAATGCTCATATCAACATATGAACAGATAAATTAATATACACACATGATGTATTATTATTCATTAATAACTAGGAATGAACTATGTATACATATAAAAATCACTGGAGGATGATCAGGTAATAATGCTGAGTTTAAAAATTCATGGGGGCATACAAGAAACCATACTGCATGAGAATATTTATAAAAATTCTAGAAATATAAAATTAGCCTCCTTGTCCTGTTGGGCTCAAAAGATTCTGAAATTTAGAAGCTTGTACGATCCAGTGTACTTTGACTTGTTACTGTCTCTTTGTAATTTTATATTTACACTGTTAGCAAATAGATAATAAATAAAAACAAGGTGTCCAGAAAAAAAATTGACTTAATGATAAATGCAGTAGTTGGTAGTGACTACCACAGAGGAGATGGAGTAGTATGATGGTG
>NW_004567110.1:12416974-12429745 GCF_000260355.1 Condylura cristata | reverse complement strand
TTTTTTTTTAAGATTTCTTTATTTGTGCATACAGAACTGGGGTACAGGCCAAAAATTTAGGGGCAGTGAAAGGATTCACCAGAGACAGAGTGGGGAGCAGAACAGGCAGTCTGATAAAGTCCACTGCTTATGGGAGCAGCGGGTGGATCAGGAGAGGTCTGCCGTGCCATGTGGTCACCTCCCTAGGCAGGGATCGAACACTCACTTAAGCAGCTGCGGCTAGCTTAAAGTGCTGTGCTTTAACCCATTGTGCTACCAGGGAGGGCCTTAACTGAGTTCTACTGTGTTGCCAACAGAGTCCCAAGTTATGGGTTTTGATTTTAAATAAGGTGACAAGAAAGTGTCACTTGAAATACATTAGAAAGAAATGCAGGTGCACTGGAGGAACTTAATGATATAAGGAAGACAGGGCAGATAAAAGGGCATCCTTGAGTAAGTAAAAGAGAGTAGTAAATAACTCCAATTAGTTAAGGGTTAGCCTTAACTAGGGATATGGATAACTCGTTGGCTATTGAAGAAAATGGGAGAAAGTTGAATATGCAGACTGTGGTCTTGGAAAGTAAGTATGCATGAGCATAGGAGTTTATAGAAGGTCATTCTGAATGGTTCTGTAGGAGGTTTGATACTTTCTGGCTGCTTATGCTCTAATAAGGCAGTGTTAAATAGTTGTGACAGAGACCATATGGCCGACAAATCCTAAAATGTTTACAGAAAAAGTTTGCCAGATTCTGTAGCTTCTGGTTCCAACTTAATTTTGCAGTCAACAAATGTTTAATCTATCTATGTATGCCATGACTTTTACAAGATAGAAGAACAGAAAAATCACTCAAATGGATGGTATCTCCCATTATTTCCCCTACTCATGATTACTGCTTAGTTTCCTTAAGACAACGTTAAAGAAACACTTTCTAATAAAAAAAAAAGAGAGAGAGAGAGAGAGACTCCTGCCAAGATCATTGATGATCACTTCCATAGTGCATACATACTCTGGACAGTATTCATCCTTTTCTCTTGACAAATTTGGAGCCTATTAACACACATAAACAAGGTGAGCTAAATAGTCTCACGATCACAGGAACGTTCTTTCCATCTGTCTTCTTTATATAGAAAATTCCAGCTCAACTTTCAAGAAAACATGGAAGTTATGGATGGCTTACAAATTACTGTCTTGGGAATTTGGGAGGCATTCACCAGAATGAAATGATGGAGGTATGAGGTCCATAGAAAGTAGTTAGAAATTGTGATTTGGGCTAGAAAAAAAACCTATTTTAAGAATCATTAGCATATAGATGATGGTTGAACCTATGGGAGCAGAAAAAATTGAGAAAGCTAAGTTTATTCAAGGAAATTAAAAATAATCAGCAGACAATAGCGAATCGATTGAATCTGTTAAACTCACTGATTCAATTTGCCCCTCAAGTTCTCCCTATCTGCCAGCATGAGAACGGAATTTGAGCTACATAGTAGATTTTGATAAAATTATGATGCAACTTCTATATAGTTTATTCAGAATAGCACATTCCTTTTCGGAATCCATTAGTATTGGAGGATACGCAAAGGTTTTATGCTTACTTCCTTCAGATCACTTTTCATATTTTACATCTGACTCAGAACATGTCAAGAGTTCAATATTTGTTGAATTATGAACACAAATTTTTTTTATTACATTTACCATTTTCCCACTTACTTTTTAACATTAAAATATTGTTTCTCAGGCCCTCCCTGGTGGCACAATGAGTTAAAGCTCAGCACTAGGAAGCTATCTACAGTCACTTCAGCACCAGTTCAATTCCCACCAGGGAGGTGACCCACAAGGTATAGCAGCCCTCTCCGGAACCACCTGCTGCTCCCATCAGCAGTGTATTCAATATGTTTGACTGTTCTGCTCCCCGCTATGTCTCTGGTGAGTCCTCTCATCGCCCCTGCACTTTTGATCCATACCCCAGTTCTGTATGCATAAATAAATCTTAATTATACATATATGTGTGTATATGTGTGTGTGTATACACACACACACACACACACACATATATATATATATATATATATAGTTTCTCATGACTGTAGAATCAAAGTAATGTTGCCCTGTGATAATCCCTCCATTTTCTTGTTTCAATCCATAACGAGCAATAAAACTGTCAACCTCTTAATTCTTCCTCTGCCCACCTCTCTTTGTATGACCTTGAAGTTCATTTATAAATAGTGGAAGCTGTTAGGTTCACTGTTGGTGGGCTGGATTCTCAGAAGTATAAGGTTTCACAAAGAAAGCAGATTCTAGGAATATGTATTTTTTTAATTTTACAAAAGTTTTTCTTTTTTAAAATAAAACAAAGCAAGCAACTAAACATGACAGATCTTATTAGAAAATTAGAAATAATAATTTTAATGAACAAAGAAAAATTAAACATTTAAACTAGTGTATTAAATTAAGAAATCATTTTCTAATATATATAAATACTTTTATAATTCATTATTTTGTCTTTTACTTCTCAGTTTTTATAGAGGAGGCAAATAGCTATTTTAAAAAATGTCACCCCTCTCTAAACTGATGATCTGCATCAGTTTAGATTAATGATCCTGGCATCACTGAATTTTGGCAAGACATGTTTATGTGTGAGTAGCTGTCTTGTGTATTACCGTCTATTTAAAGTATCCCTGGCCTCTATCTAACAGATTATACTGGTGGTTTCCACCCCCCAAAATTGTCTGACATTGTCATTTCTTTTGGAGTTCAAGGTAAAGTTTTAGATAGAAAGGGCTAAGAAGGGTTGATTTAAATTTAACAAACTTACTGTATTTAAAGATCAGTATTGAAGGAAAAATCTCAGAGTTTTAAGGTTCTGGTGTGTTTATTCTATTCCTTCTTTCCTTTCTTTCTCCCTCTCTTTTTCCTTCTTTTATTCCTCTTTCTGTTCCTTTTTCCTTCTTCACTTTAACAGATAAATTCTCTTCAACAGAATTTTGCAATGGAAGGTTATTGTGTAACTCACAGGTGGGCTGCTCCACCAGGGAGTGTGGCTTTGAGACCTGCTGTATTATACTTTCCCATTTCCTTTATTTGATGATATTTGTGAGTTCTAGCCAATGTCTGCATTCTTAGAGCACTAACCCTCTTTACCCCTTTTACTTCTATCTCTCCAGTCCAGGAAGCAGTGAACAAGTTCTGTCTCTACCTTGGCTTTTTTAACCCCTATAAATAATTGAAGTTATGTATCATCCCAAAATTACACATAGGGAATCAGAAGCTTCGATGGTGACTATCCAACTTAAATTATTTTTTCCATCACAATATAGTTTCTTAAATTGACTCTCAAATAAGGGTGAACTACTCTATTAGGTTAATATTAGATGACTGAAAGGTCATTGTTTATTTTACTTGTTTAAGTACTCCTTGTCTTCAGTCTGTTTCCACATAGCAACTGCATTCAAATGAAATGTAAATCTAATCATGTCACTTTTTCTTTGAACATCATTTGACTTCCTACCACCTACCCTATGTGAGTTAACTAGCAGATAGAGTTCTCTAAGATGTAGACTTTGCCTACCTCACCAGGTTTATAACTCACATTAAAAGCATCCAATTGCCCATAACATTCTACGTCTGTCTCCACATTTATGTGAATGACATAAGCACTTACATATGTCTGCTTACAAAAGACTCTTTCTGTTAGCTAATTCCTTTCATCCTTTACAACCCAACTTATGGGTTGTCAACTTTGGTAAGACATTTTTTTATTAACAATCTACTCTTAACTGTGGGTTACAACCTTCAATTCTAAATATCTTTACAATAACCTTTATATGTCTATATCATTAATCTTGGTATAGAGCAATATAACTCTGAATGCTTATCAACTCTACAATCTGAAACTATTTTTGACAATGAGGGTGTGTAATTAATTTTATAATCAACATTTTGAAAGGGCTATGACTATGAGTCATTATATAAATCTTGACTGAATATGTGGATTATTTTCATTTTGGTACCCTCAACCTACAAATGGGTTAAAATTTTAGAATGATTTTGAAAAAAATAAAACAATTTAAAAAATAGGATGGTCTCCCAATCTTGCTTAGAAAGTTCTATGGAGTGTAAATCTCAAGAAGAGAAGGTGTGGAAAGATTTACAGAAATCCATCAACCTTTTGAAAAACAATTATATGAAACTTTTTTTTTCTTACTGATTACCACAGGCAGATTCATCATTGGGGATCAGAGGGTGGCATATGATATTTCAGGGATTTTTAATAATAATCAGAAATAAAAATGACTCATTGAGCCTTTAAGTGGAAGGGAAAATAGTTTCAAGTTGCAGTTTCCAAATTAGATAAATATATAAGCCACCTGGAAGGCATATGTGTTTTAAGCTCTGAAATTAAAGTGAATGCGTGAGAGGAGGGGAGTTGGGAGTGAGAGCCCAATGGCTTGTATAAAGCATAGAATTAGGTGATCTTTTTGAAGTAAATTATATTTTTATAAAACCTAAAATAATGAAGGACATAGTGCATGAAATCTTAGGCATTCCTTACATGAAATCAGTTCTTAAAATATTTCACTTTAAGCAAAGAAAAGAAAAATTTAAAGGGAGGGGGCGAGGAAGTAAACAAGATGTCATTTACTTGGTGGCTTAAGATTATTCTGGTTCAGCTTTGTCCTGTATATGTCTGTTGTGGCTCCTCTTCTCCCACCCAATTTTAGCTCCTAGAATTCTTGTTATTCCCCCCTTTCTTCCCAGTGTGATCTATCCTGGAAGCTCAAAGGGAAATAGTACCATACCTTCACCAGGTAAACTTCTTTCTTTGGCTCTGGAAATGAAATCGAAACTCTCATTTAATTATACCTGTAAATTATGGCTGAAATATCATTTATTGGGCATAAATACTAAATGATCTTTTCTCACAAGGTACCTTTAGGCTAAGATCACTAAGCTCTGCCTTCACACAGGATCCAAGAGTGATGTAATGTGTGGGCAATTATGTAATGATTCACCATGATCCTCCATCTTTGCAAAAGCATTTCCTTTTGGAAACTGTGTTTTCCAAATTATTCCTCCTTCCTTTACTCAGTAAGTTCTAGTTCTCTGCTGCCGGTCTTCCTTGAGGTCAGCATAAATGCCTGAGTTAATGTGTGGGCAATTATGTAATGATTCACCACGATCCTCCATCTTTGCAAAAGCATTTCCTTTTGGAAACTGTGTTTTCCAAATTATTCCTCCTTCCTTTACTCAGTAAGTTCTAGTTCTCTGCTGCCGGTCTTCCTTGAGGTCAGCATAAATGCCTGAGTTTTCCCAGTTGGGCATATTTGAACTTCATTAGATACCTCTGCCACAATTATGTAGGATAGTTGGAACCAGCATCATAAAAGTCGATAAAGTTGTTAGACATTGTATCATTATCATAATACTATGAGGTAGAATTATCAGACCCATTCTAGAGATGATGGGAGCAAGTATTAGTGATTACTTTCATCTCTTAGAACAGTCTACACAATTAAAGAAAGGGACATTTCAAGGTCAGTGAGCAGATGTGGATCAAGCACTGCCAGGGATGCCACAGACCATAGAGGATTCCAGACTCATAGAACTCATTTACAATCTGGAGCTCACATTGACAAAGAATCAGAGAGCCTTTAACATGTCAGTGATGTCACAAAAAGTCTGTTTGGGCCTCCATTTCCAGAAGCAACTGCTACCACTGCTTTCTTGCCTCTTAATTGCTAGTCTTTTTTGTCTCCACCTAAAGAATATTAGACACACTGGTCACTCCCAGGTGGTGCAACAGGTTAAAGCACAGCACTATGAAGCTTTCAGCAGCCATAACAGCACGAGTTCAATAACCCTGGCCAGGGAGCTGACCCACATGGTGCAGCAGGGCTCTTTTCCCCTCCCACGGCTCCCCTCAGCAGTGGACTTCAGTAAATCTACCTATTTTGCTCACCACTCTGTCTCTGGTGAATCCTCTCACCCCTCCAAAGCACCTCTGGCCTGTAGCCCAGTTCTACACACATGTATAAAAAAATCTTTTTTTAAAAAAAAGAGTTTTAGATATACCACTTGTTCCCTATACTTGGGGAAGGTTTTGCCTAGTCACCTTTGGGAACCCTGTACTTTTTTATATGTCTTACTTCATTGCAATCATTGCTTCTGTTAGTTTATGATCACTTCTTAAAAAAAAAAAATGAAAAAGCCATCCCAACTCCGTAAATTAAATTGGTTTATTTCTATAAAGAATGAGTAAGTAATGATAACAACAAATGAAGAACTGTAAGCTCAAGGTCCAGAGCTTGAATTTGTTTTTTAATAGGTTTGGCTTCATAAATCCTTCAAAGGAAACTATAACCTTTCTTCTAGAAAAATAGGAATATTCACAACAAAAAATTGTCCAAGATTTTTAAAAATTCTGAGAACCATGCATTTTGTAACCCAGTTTAAAAAATCAAGACTTTTGTGATTAAAATGCAGTTTCTCTATCCCCATGACACAAAACTAGATTAGCGACATCCAGAATGCATTTCAGAAATCTCCACCATTTATGTTTTTTAACCACCAACGTGTTTTCAATGCTGGAGTCCTGCACACTATATTTTGAGAAATGCTATTCTAGAAAAATCATTTGATGCCTGAATTACAATGGATAAAGCAGTCTTAGAAAATATTCTGGTTATAAAATAAATAAATTCTGGAAATTCAGTGTACATTATGATAACTATAGCTAGTGACACAGTTTTGTATATTTGCAAGTTGCTAAAAAAGTAGAACTTCAGAGTTCTCATCACAAGGAAAACATGTCACATTATGAGGTGATGAAAGTTATGCAGTATCTCTTTACAAAAAGTAAAGAGATACTTTTTTTTTATGTTGTACATGTGAAACTTGTGTTAGTGTTATAGGTCAATTTTATCTCAGTGAAAATTCTGTTAGTGTTGACATATATATGTATGCTATATGTCAATTTTATCTCAATAATATTAGGAAAACAAAAATATTCTGAGTAGGTGTGATCAGTAAATATAGAATACCATTTTTTAATTTATATTTTATTTCTTACACCCTTGTTCATTTTTGTACAATATTTGTACAATATTTGATATCTCCCCTCAGGGGTAGTCTTCATAATTCTCCCATCATCACATCCCCTGGCATCCACTAGAGCCCATTTTGACCCCCTCACTGCTCCTCCCCCACTACATATCAGATTATTATTCTGCCTGCAAGTTTTAGGTTGTCATTAATATGACACTTCATATTTATGTGCTTGTAACATGCCTGTACATCGCTGGGATTCTCTTTCCTTGGGCATATCTTCACTATTAACTATTTTGGGTTTGCTTTGATTTAGCTTGTAGTCTAAGTTTATGCTCTGGTGGAACGGACTTTCCAACCATACTAATCTGTCTTCTTTCTGCTCTGACATGTATCTTAACCCCCAAAGGGCATGGTTGACAAGTAATTAGAATCAGCTACTCAAAGTCTAATGATGTAAGAATTTCAAAGCAATCCTATCTGCCAGACAGTGCTATGTCAGCTTTAAGTTTCTTTTTGAGACATTTAAGTTAAAGTGGAAAGCAAATTTATAGGTCCTGTGAAACTGTTTTGACTGGATCTTATGCTGAAACACTTGAGGCATTGTGTTATGTAATCATTGCCTTCATGGGGAACCTCTAACGTCATCACTTCCGTGCCGGTAAATCTTCAAGGTAAGCCATTACCACCCTTCCAAATTACCACATCCAGTGTTTTACAAGTGCTTAGAGCAGATCTAGCACAAAGTGGGTACTCTGATATGTTACATCATCAAATAATCATATACAGAGAACACACAATGAAGGAATCTAGAAAAATGGAGAGTGATCTTTCTTTCCTGATTTTTGCTCCCACTTCTTGATTAGACATGTGGAAATGAGTGTGATTTGGGACTCTGCACTGATATATGATCACAGCCTGGCTGGATGATCTTAGCAAATCATTTCAGCTGTCTACAATTTTACTTATTATAAATTTCCATCAACAGAAGTCTGACTAATCAGGAATGTCATCGGACAAATATTTGGAGGAAGTGGTTGCTCCTGCAATCCCTTCAACCCACCAAAGAAGACTGGCAATACAAGAAACAGACAAACATATTAGAAAATAAATTACAACGTTCTATCCTGATTTCTATATTAAAAGCTAAGATCTTAGTAGTCCTCACTTACATCTGCTGCATCCATCAAATGTGAATTACTTGATCCTGTCCTCAGTGACTTGATGAATGTTATCTTCCTTCTAATCACTCTCTCCATGTTCTTATTTTCTCTTTGATGAGTTACCATGTCCCTGCCATGATAGTAACCTTTTCGTTTCTGTATCCAATATTTCCTCTGTTCTCTTGTATTGATTACCCTCATTGTACTGCTTTGCCCAGTCTACCTTGAAATACACACACACGCATCCTATACTGACTACCTGCCAAGAAAAATTTTAAGAAAAGTTATTGCTTCACTATTCCTTTGGAGTATGGGTTAATATTTTTGCTTTTTTTTATCATTGTACATCAATACTTGTGTCTATTTTCTTTTTGGATTTTGTTATTCATTTTGTTTCTTTAGCTCTGTACTATTACATTTCAAGGTAGAACTAGCATATTGATTAAAGGCACAGAATCTGGTACTGGATCAAGGAATTTCTGTTGAAAATTCCTTGCCAAACTGACAAAATTAGGAACTTACCCCTTATTTATGACAATTAGCTGGTGGTAAAATTGGTTTTGTTATATATCATTTTGTTTATATTCACATTTTTTTAAAGATTTATTTATTTGTGCATACAGAATTGGGGTACAGGCCAGAGGCTGAGGGGCCGCGAGAGGCTTCACCAGAGAAAAAGCAGGGAGCAGAACAGGCAGAACGACGAAGTACACTGCTGGGCGGGTCAGGAGAGGTCTGCCGCACCATATGGGTCACCTCCGGGGCAGGTGGGAATTGAACTCATGCGGAAGTGGCTTTAGCTTCCCAGTGCTGTGCTTTAACCCACTGCGCCACCAGGGAGGTCCTATAGTCACATTTTTAAGAACTATTGATGATGCTAAGTGAAAACCAACTGTATGTGTAATTGGCATCATAAAAATTCCTTACATAAACAAAGGAATTAATATAGTCCATTCATATCAACTCATTTTGCCATTATACTTCCTCCCTTAATGTCAAACCTAAAAATAAGAAAAATTAATTTGTACATTAAATTTCCAATTGCTGGATTCAATCAAATGTGAACATTTTGCTTCCGTGTCTAAATTAACAACTTTTTGAAACATTCACTTGCGGGCCCAAGATGTGCCCACTGTGCATAATTACTAAACTGGGAAAGCCACAGAAAAGTAGGATTGAAGAAGCAAGGACATCATAGGGAGGAAGAAGTGATTATGAAGTTCTGGTCACTTGCTGTGCTTCTCCCCACGGGGTACAACCTGAACCATCCCCGGGGGAGCCGTTTCTTGCTGCATCTGGGAGCAGTAATGTGTTGCGTCTTTGCTTTCTTATGGCAGCTAGAGACTTGCTAAAAGCTGATATCATTTGGGCTTGTCCCACTGCAAGACAAAGGGTCGGACATCCAAAGAGTCAAAGTCCTCCATTGTAAGGAGGGCGGGTGAGGGACGTTCTGCCTGCTTGGCACAACCAGTCCTTTAACGGGAAGGCAGCAAGTTTTGTAAGGTCAAGGCGCCAGGGGAATGTTCTGAAAACCACTCCTCTGCCTTTTGGCACGATCCCTCACTGAAACACGTTCTTTGGGGACTGGGTTTTGGAAAACTTTTATGCTTATGATGAAAGCACAAGTTCTAACAGATCTGTCACAGAGCTAGAGCGGGCAGTAAGCTGCAAGAGAACAGTCTTAAAGGAAAGCCTGCACTCTTGGGAGAGCAGTCCTCACCAGGAATGAAGGCTACACTGGGAAAATACCACACAGCCATTGTGTAGGCTGCAGGAAAGCAGGAGCCACAACCTCAGTGGCACGTAGTACCTGCTAAGAGGAGCTGTGGACTGACTACTTGTGGTTTCATTCATGGATGAGCAATGACCAAGTATGAAGCCTTCCATTTCAGAGAAAACAATTTTGCTTCAAGTTATCATACCTTTACTGAATTACAAGTAATTAGAATCCATTCATTTAAAATATCCTATTGGAATTTTAAATGGGGTTATATTACATTTATAAATGAACTTGGAGAGAATAGATCTCTTCCAAATATTTAGTCTTAGTTTAGAGGCCTATCTCACTGGCTTAACTTACTTTTCTCCCCTATTGACAAGAGGAGTGTGTAGGATTTTCTTTTTTTCATATAATATCCTTTTTCATTGTTCCTTAATGTAGTTTATTTTGTCTTGGTACGTGTTTGGATTTCTTGTCATTAAAATATCACTGGGATGGGAATATGGGATAAGATCATAAAGTGGTCCTGTCCAAAAATAATGTCTGCCTCTGGGGTAGTGTAATTAAGACTATGCAGCCTTGAGAGGGAAATTATTTCCCACTGTCATTCAGTTTTGTGTGTTTTCTCAACCTTATCACATTCATCTTACTTCACAGACTATATCTTCTAACATCTGAAAATAAAAAGTTAAGACTCCCTGATTTAGAGTAGTTGGAAGGCATGAACCCAAGTTGAGAACTGGATTTCCCACCAGGAGAGTATGACTTTACCCACCTCACAGGGGCACAGCCTTTGAAGCTAACCATTTCTTTGGGAAAAATGTGATCACAGTCAACTTTTAAATTTTACTGTAAGAGAGAAAAATATTTTTCTCTGAACCAATGAAACTATGCCTGCATTTAGGCAATCACCCCAAAATATTATTGTTTTTGGAGAAAGACTTACTAGCTCATCTCCATATTGCTTAGTATTGAATGACCATAAAATACCTTTATAGGATATTATGAACTTTCAAGCACAATTAAGACAAAATTTATCTGTATATGTGTTTTGAGAATTGAAGGATTTAATTAAGACCTTGAATTCTGTACATGGACCAAGAGTTAGTGGATACCAGATTGGAAAACCAAGACTGATCTTGTGCAGGACGAACTCTAAAAGTGCTAGCTGAACACATAGACCAAAAGAAAACCCAATGCATTGTGGGCTGTAGGATGATCCCTTCTGCCTGGTGGGAGACCTAGAACACATAGAGGGAAATGGATAGAGTTCTTCCTGAAGGTCAATATTCAAGGTCTTGCTGCTGACCACAGCTATGGTCCCTTCTGACTGATTGCTCAGTCCTATTTATCCTGTTTAGTTTTCCCCCTTGCAAAGATTCATGTCATGTAAACATACTTTTATACACCTGAAAAGAAGGTATTAGCTGCAGATGCAAAATGGTAAAGAGAAGCCAACTCCAGTGAAATGTGATCACAGCATGTGATGAAACCTCAGAGTGTCTGGGGAGAGGCAGTATCTATGATTAGAGGCTCAGGAGGCAGTATTCTCCCAGGTCTTCTCCACAAAAGAAAGAAAACAGCTTTAAAAGAAAATATGTAACTGAAAATAATCAAGATTTTATTTTACAAATCAAGAATATTCTTCATTACATTATCAGCACGTCAAATACAAAATAGCAAGAATCTTGTCCCAACTGATGACTGTTTTTAGAAGAATGTGACGTGAATGGCTATTATTTTAATTTTAGTAATGTTAAAAAAAACTCATCTACTTTATTCGGAGATTTCAAATCTGTTTCCATCATTACTGTTACAATTGACACTGTGTCTTTAAGTAAAAATGACTACATATCTCTTGATAAGGGACAGGGGAATTGTTGGGCCAGAAAGTAAAACTTCCAAGAGCAAATAGCATTGGAAGGGAGATTTGGCTAAAAACAATGGTTTCTTACATGTGGTAAGACCAATGCTCAGAGAATCACTTTCAAGTCTTGCTCTCACACCCCTGAGGTCAGAGGAAAGTTATTGGAAACAGTGCTTTAGTGCACAGGCCAATTTTCTTCACATTCTATCAACATGCTCCAGCATGGTGATGAGGCTAGAAAATTTTGAGGCTCAAAACCTGGAAATCCTGATAATGAGGGGTCCCAGTATTTCTGTCTTGAAAAATAAAATCCTGGAAAAATAGCCATCCAACCCCAATAAAAGAAACTAAGCTTTCACTCAAAACTTTGATCAAGTTACAGGAAAAATCAATGGAGTAAAATTAATGCTGGCTCTCACTGAGAGCTAATGCCCAATTTGCACTTGAACGTGGGGCCAATGTGAACAAATCCAAGCAATGAATAGCATCTGAGGCAGAGTCAGGTCGTGTGCGGCCCAGCGTGTATATGTGGCCACCCTATTACAAAACTATGGAAGTTATATTTTGGTGGGTGGTGGGGGAGCAAAATATCTAAGAAGGGGGGGAGGTCAGAAGATAAGCTTCCAACTATAAAATGAGTGTGTCATTGGGATGTGTTATGCAGCTTAATGACTACAGTTAATTATATTGTATTGTATATTTGGAGATGGCTAAGAGAGTTAATCTTATGAATTCTCATCACAAGAAAAAAAATAAAACTGCATGATGAGGATGTTAATGAGATTTATTGTGGTGATTATTTAGCAACATATATCAAATATTTATGCTAGATACCTGAAACAAACACACTGTTCCATGTGATAACCTATATTCATATAAAATATCAAAAAATGTTATTGTATAAGTGTACATACACATATATGTATGCACAAGTGCAGATATAAAATACATAACACATGTACTATAGGTAGATGTTATGCATGTGTATATGTATATATGT
>NW_004567110.1:12401309-12416874 GCF_000260355.1 Condylura cristata | reverse complement strand
AATATATATATATATGTATGTATGTATATATATATATATATATATATATATATATATGTAATGTGAGTTGTAATTTCTTAGGAGGAAATAGGACCAAGGATTAGGAAGAAAGGAAGAAAGCCAAAGAACATACGGTGACTTTCAGAGCAGTGGTCTTACCACATACATGAAACCATAGTTTTTACCAAAAAAGTGTCCTTGAACAGCCCTATAACACCAGAACCATAGTTGACTTTCTGTGTTCATGCTCCTGTATACTTTCTCCCTTGCATACATTCACAACAATACAACTCTTTAAATGAGAAGATGGCATACCCATGACTTTCCCGGAATAGTAAGATCTTTGACTCCGGGGACTGGGAACAAAAATTTACATTGGCAATACAATAATGGCTCATTCTGCCTAGGATCTTGAGAAGGGAAAACCCCAAAATACAAGAGTTAGGGGCATCAGCCTGTTAGGCACTTTTGCCTACTTTGTTTATTTTATTGATGTACAACTGACATAAAACATTATGTTAGTTTCATGTACAACATATTGGTTCAATATTTGGTTTTTGTTTGGTTTTCTTATTTTTTTCTTAATTTTTATTTCTACAAATGAAAAAGTTTTATTTAGTTAGTTGCTAATACATTTTTATATCACTGTTCATTTTTGTACAATTTTTTATTTCTCCTTCAGATGTTGTCCCCATAAAATTACTGCTGCCGGGGCCCTCCCTGGTGGCACAACTGGTTAGGACGCAGCACGGTAAGCTAGCCACAGTAGTTTCAGTGCGCGTTCAATCCTTGGCCCCAGAGATGACCCAGATGGTGCAGCAGACCTCTCCTGTCTCACCCGCTACTCCCCTCAGCAGTGTACTTCATCGATCTGCCTACTGTTTCTCATTCTGTCTCTGGGGAATTCTCACACCAACCTTGCACCTCTGACCTGTACCCAAGTTCTGTATTCATAAATAAATAAATCTTTAAAAAAAATAAATTACCACTGGCAAGACAACCATAAACCATCATCATAGATTCTTGTGTTCTTCCCTCCCCTTTGATCCCTTTCACCCCCTCCACCGATGAATGCCTCCAATGTTAGGTGTTTTTGTTTATTTTACAAGGTATGTTTTCTTTCAAAGTCTTCTTCAACATATCTCCTGACCCCCTTTTCCAACACTCTTCATGGTGATATTCTTGCACAAGAAAAGATAAAGATCTTAGGTGAATTCACCTCACATTGCCCCAGGAGAATAGCTACACATACTTGGAAGCTACTCAGTTTACTTGGGCTTACGAAAAGACATAGTAGTTTTAATTGAGACATAGATTTAAACTACAACTATTTCATGGACTGTCGATACACATAGGTGGACAATTAGATTTGGTTCTGGGGTGAGGTGACAAATTGTCTTCTGTACTCTCTCCCTGATGCTCTCTTTCTTCACCATATTGTACTCAGTAATGATCTGAGAGCCCCACTGCAGATCGAATATGTGGTATAGCTGGCCCTAATTTAAGCTTCCGTTTCTGAGATAATGGAAGATTTTTCTCACAGATTCCACATTTCTTCCTGTTTCACTTTTAGAGTTCTTACATTCTTGCTTATGTCTTGGTTGAGTCTCAACTTGGTGATAGGCATACATGAACCATTCACTGCAGTCCTTCAGAAATCATAATAAACTCCTCACAAGTTCAGTAATGGGAATTTTTAATGGGAATTTAAATTCCCTTTAATGGGAATTTCAGGATAATAAGGCAGGATCACACCAGTAGCCCTTTGACATGTTGCTGACCATCAATTTACCACTTTTCAAAATCTAAGCTCTTGAAATAGCACCCACATCTGACATTCAACCCCCCAGCATCTTAGCAACTATATCCCTATATTCAAATTGTTTTTTACAATACAGTCAAAGACACTGCTTTATCTTAATATATATAATTATTAATTAAAAGTATGATTCTCCATATCATGCTAGGCATACCCTGGAAGCAGAGATCTTTGCATGTTCAACTTTGCCAATGAAGCCAGAGTCGCAGGTGCTCATCATTTGTTGATTTAATAATGAATCCATGAACAAAAAAGTGATTGCCAAAACAAACAAACAAAAGCCAAGAGCAATTGCATGTATCCAGAAGAAGGTACTATAGTCTTAGATATTTGAAGTGTGTGAATTAAATTGGAAATTATGTTGTAAGTGAAATAAAAGAGGTGCATTTCCATAACCTGTGCGAGCAGTTTAATAAAGTGTTATGGGCAGGGAGGTAGCTGGAATCTGAAGGTGATCCCCAGTGGATCATACTGCTGTATTCATATTCATGTGTAATCTCCGCTCCTTGAGCCTGGACTGACCCTTTAAATCTCTTTTGACAAAGAGAGCATAAGTAGAATCAATGAGGCATGATTTCTGAAAAGATTTCTATGGTGCATGGTGATTTAACCTACACCGCTGGGAAAACACACTCCAGGAAAAACTACCAGTATGTAATTCGTCTGAATGTCCTGCTTCCATGCCATGAAGAAACCTAATCCAGTACAGGCAGAGGCCATGCAGAGAGACAAAGCCATGGCCAGGTCCCAGCTCATCCCAATCTAGTTGCCAGACATGGCTTAGGGAATTATCTAGAACATACAGTCCCTTGCAGACTTGAAGTGATCATGACTCAGTCACCAATACTGGCAGGTTCTCTTGGATGATGGATATTCTAAATGAACCCAAGTTGCAGTCATCTTGACATAATTTTTGGTGCAATGTTTACTGATTCTTAACTTGCCTTGGAGGTGGTCTAGTCCCTCTCTGTTACATATATTATGATATTCAGTTTTTCTAATTTCTAGTCTAGATTACTCCTTAGAATTTTACCATTGAGATTGTATGCACATCTGTTGTAGCTAAATTAACTATGCTTACAATATAGGGAGATCCTCGCCACCTAAGTTAAAATGCATTTCACAGTACTTTTTCAGTAGAATTTATTTTCAAATGCGATTTTATTCTCACCAAAGTCACCTGTACCTTAGAGATTACTGAGCAATTTCATCATTGGCTAATCTGGAACCTTAAGGTGGTTGTAGTTCAGTTTTATGATCTTTAATCTCAACACACAAACTTTACGAAGCAACCACCTGCTTTTCAATAATTCTGCAGGATGCATCATCTTGCCCACTCTAATTCTGGTTCATGTCCCTAATATTTGCTCTAATCTTATTGATCTTTTGGAGCCACCTTCTCTTAAGTCTATTGCTACAAATAATGTTATGTCCATTTATAGTTCTTTTTTTTATTATGTTCTCTTGTCATGGCCCTCAATTAAAAAGCAGTCATAGTTTAATTTTTATAGTGTTTGAAAGAATACACAACATTGCTGTTACCTCAATTTTTCTATTCTGACAGACTTCGCTTCACACTAAGTGATTTATCTAATCATTAAGTTTATTGATAACATAAGGGGAAATTCTCTTCTTAGTGTCATGAGCTACCTAGAAGGATCTTTTTTCTAACCAAGAATTCATACTTCCTAATGGATTGCTACCAAAATCTACATTTCAGAGGCCTGTGAGAGTGAAATATTCAACAGAATTTTCCTTGTGATCTTGGTGGGTTATAGGTGTGTGTGTGCACACCTACAAGTGTGCACATTTATAATTCAAAATGTGTCCTTTTTCCCTACCTTCTTTTCCACTTTTTCCATATGCTTTTTAGTTTCCTAGTTATACTTTAGCTCCATTCAGAGGGTTTTCTACATTGCTTATCTGGAATTGCACACCTACCTTATCACTGAGACTAATTTTTCCATCCAGAAAATGAGATCACGCCATTTCCTGGATCCGGAAAACAGTCCAGTGTGATAGTGGGCATGTCTGTTTCGAACGCCTCCCCTTCCTGGCACAGGGCACTTTCATTTCAAGCAAAGTGGTAGAACCTCAGAATAAGACTGACCCAGAATGGTAGACATAGAAGCTCTTACTCTTGTATGCTGCATTAATTAGGCTTTCTTACCAACCTGGAACACTTCGTACCTGTATCGATGACGTTGTGTTCATCACTTCCTACTCAAATGCATCTCTGTTCACTTGGAAGTTTGCATTCACTGTGTGTATACTGTGTGCCAAAAATTAAACAGAAAAACACCCTAAAGAACTTCGAATCCAGCTGGAAGAAAGAGACTTACACAAGATAAAGCATTGCAGTTTTCCCACGTGCCACGTAGCATATGTTTTGGATAAAAGAACATGAGGAAGCATGTTTTTTTTTCCTAAAAGAACAAACTTGTGAATTTTCTGGGCACCAAGCGAGGTACCCAGGAACACAGAACAGGATTGCCAATGAGGTGACCCTGGAGAGCTTCTCTCAGTATATGAAAGCTACGTGGGAATTACTCCTTAAAACAATTCTGTGAGGTAAAAGTGTTATAAGTAGTCACATTCTAGGGCATAGGAAGGTTAGAAAGATGATAAAACATGACAAATAGAAATTTTTTGAAAATCAGATGTCCAGATTTGAATAATAAAAATTTAAAGTGCCCATTCCCCCCCCCCCAAAAAAAAGGAAGTCCACTATATTAGTCTGTGCTCTGTTACCTTAGATATGAGTTAGTCCTCTAGGGTGGAATTTCTAAAGGTTAATATCTTCACCAGAACAGGTTTCTTATGTGAGGATAAATTAGAGGCAAATATGACAAGAGCTGAAGTCAAATACCTCAAGTTACCCACTCTTCCCCCTACCACAGATAACCCTGCATAAACATATTGTCATTGCCTTGCTGTTTTAGAAATTCTGATAGGCAAGATTATACATTTCCATTCTGTTAGTAAGTCATACAACATAATTCCAGCTGTGCCACTTCTGTTCACTGAGTAGCCTTGCTCTTAATTTAAAATGATGATGAGGACATCGAGTTCCCCCAAAATTCAATGACTTCATCACAGTCACGTATATAGTGTCAGTTCCAAGACTGTGTAGGAAAAGAAAAGAACCAGGGCTTCTTTTTGCTCTACCTCCTGGGAAATTCCCACATTAACACTGGCTCAGTGAGGAATGAATAGATTCTTTCAGAAATAGAGTTGTCACAGTCTGATCTAAGTTAGCAAGCTTTCATTTTGCGTAGACAAAGAAAACAAAATGTTAGGCTGGCATCTCAGCCTGAGGGCCTTGGAGAACAGGAAGCCGTCTAGAGTGGGACCCTTTCAGCTACAGTGAGCACGAATTACCCCACCAGAAAGTACACTTTCTGCATGAAGATAGGGACATCCGGATGGTTATTTACCTTCACTGGAGGGCAGGTAACCCAATGCGATCACAGACTGGAGATTTTAGCAGGCAGAGGAGAAGAATGTGGATTTGGATCTTATATTTGTATAGCATCTTTCACTTGAGACATTCCCCAAAGACTTTGAGAGCCAATAGTTAAAAGTACAGTGAAGCTGTGAAACACCAGCTGCCAATCAGCGAATATGCAGGAGACCCTGGTCTACACAAATCTCCTCTATCCTTTGCAGCTGAAGAGGAAATATCACAAAACCGGACTCATAAATACCTATCCATACTTGAGTTGGGGGATAAAAGCTCCTGGAAATTATATGTGAGACCTGAGAGCTATAATTAAAAGTTTTAATATCTCCAAAGTGATTCAGTTGCATTCAAGTTATGTCCAGTCCCTCTCCTCAGTGTTTTATGCAAATATTGTCTTCTTGGGAAGCTAAATACTATTATCCTTACTATGTAGATGAGGGATAGGAACTTATTAAAATTGAAAAAAAATAATAGTTGTCAAAAGATGTTACTTTTTAATAGGTGAATCCTACTAAAAAGGAAGTCATTTATTTTAGTGTATACTAAGATGTACTCAGATACAATCAAGGGGATACATTAGTGATTGCTAGAACCCTAGTGTTGGGAAATGGAGAGCTTTTTTTCAATAGGTATAAAGTTTCAATTATGCCACACAAATAAGTTCTAGAGATCTGCTGTATAACATAGCACCTATCATTAACAGAGTTCTGGGCTCTTCAAAATTTGTTGAGGCTAGATCTCATGTTAGGTATTCTTCCCATGTACACACAAATAAATAGAAGAAATCAAGGAAGCTTTGTGAGATATTGTGTTTATTCCCTTCATTTTGGTGACGATATTATGGATAGTTTCATGTGTAAGCTCATCAAATTGGACAGTTAATATTTGCAGGCCTCTACTGTCAACGGCACTTCAACAATATTAGTATTAAGGACACAGGAAAAGAGAAAAATAATAAATACAGCCAAAAACAGCAATAAGCAAACAAATAAGAAAAAGGATTATAAAGATTTATGAAAAGGTCACCATAAAATTTTAATTCTGGGCCTCCCTGGTAGCCTAGGAGTTAAGTCTCAGCACTGTCACTGCTACAACCTGAGTTCGATCCCTCGCCAGGGAGCTTACCCACATGGTGCAGCAGACCTCTCCTGTTTCACCTGCTGCTCCCCTCAGCAGTGTACGTCAGTACATCTGCCTGTTCTGCTCCCTACTCTGTCACTGGTGAATCCTCTCATGCTCTATCCCCCCCCCACACCTCTGAACTATACCCCAGTTCTTCTACATGAAATAAAATTAGGAAAAGTCTGATTCTATCATTATATCTGGGGCATTGTGTATTTAACTTTTGAGTTATTTATGGTTTTCTTTTGTAAAGCATTTGTTCATTCAGATATTGCCTGAGAAGATACTCTGCACTTGAGATAATAACAGAGTGATAGATAGTTTTAAAAGATTCATGATCTTTACCTTTTCTACTAGTGACTCCACCCCCAAAAAACCATCTAACATGAGTGGTACTGGGATATAAAAAAGGTTATTGGTAAGAAAGTAGAGCTGAGCTAAACTGTAAATAGTGAGGTGAAAGGCCCTCCCTGGTGGCACAACAGGCTGGAGCACAGTACTGCAAGCCAGTGGCAGCAAGATGATCCTGGGCCCCAGAGGTGCGAGTTGATCCCAGGCCCCAGAGGTGACCCACATGGCGCGGCAGACCTCTCCTGACCCACCTCTGCTCCCCTCAGCAGTGTATTTTGTCAGCTGGCCTGTTCTGCTCCCAACTCTATCTCTGGTGAATCCTCTCACCATGCCTGCATCCCAGTTCTGTATACATACATAAATAAAATCTTTAAAAATATATAGTGAGGTGAAATTGATGGTAGAATAGTCAAATATTTCTTGCATTTTAGTGAAACCAAATCTTACCAGTTTACATATATTAAAGATATATGTTGGTTTTACATGCTTTATTTCCAAAGGATGTGGCTTAGTGCTACAGTTTTGCCTATATAGTGGGATATTTTATATTTTATTTTTATTTGAACTATTATCATGTTGTGAGGGAGCGATAACAAAGTAGAGGAAGAAAAGGTTGAACAAAGAGAAGAAGTCATTGAATTTTATGATAGATAATTTTGTTTTTTGCAAGCATGACTTAAAATTGTCGTCTTTATTTTAACTCCCCCAGCAATAAGAAAGAACCAGAGAGAACTGGCCGTCAAATTACTTCACAAATTAGGTGGTGGCATAACACATTTCCCTGGGAACTCAAGAAATGAGAGACCTAATTTTTTATGACATTAGAGATTATTTCATCCCACTTTCTCATTTTACATATAATGAAAGTAGGTCTGAGAGGACTTAAATGTCAACTGTCAAATTCCATGGTGAATTTGTAGCAAAATCTTATTGGAAAATAATAATGACATTCTATGGAGATATAGTAGCAACATACAATAGCAAATGAACTCTAAAAAACAGAAAATTTGTAAGTATGTTTGCTTGCATTCTCTAATATTTTTCTGCCAAAAAGTATTCTTAGATTTTTAATTTGGAAAAGTATTATACTTTTCCCTCCTATTTGTTGCCCAAAATAATCTAAATATAACTTCCATTCTATACCCCTTCATAGGTTCCTATTTTTGATCAGTGAACCTCAAAAAGTTAAGTAACTGACTTTCCACATATCCAAGTGGAATCTAATAAAGCTTGTAAGTCCTTGAATGTCTGTTTAGGTAAAAGACATGGAAAACAGGTTATTTGCTCAATTTCAGGTATGTGGTACCACAGTGACTAAAAAAGAAATGTTAAAATACAGTCATGTTTTAGTATTAGACTATTTGTTACAACTTTTCTCTCTTAACTTGGTTATATCCTGAGGCTACCTGATTTCCAAGGTCAATAGCATGCAGTCCTTGCACCCCCTCCAAATTCCCAAAGGCTTCCCATAAACTAGGTCATTTTCTCTTTTATGTTTCTCTAGGATATTTTTTTTAATTGTGTTTATGTAGAAAAATAATGAGATTCTTATTTTGTTTTGTTTTAAGATTTATTTTATTTATTTATGCACACAGAACTGGGGTACAGGACAGAAGTTACAAGGGGTGAGAGGATTCACCAGAGCCAGAGTGGGGAGCAGAACAGGTGAACAGGTGGATCCACTGAAATACACTGCTGAGTCATATACAGGAAAGATAAGAGAGGTCTGCTGCACCATGTGGGTCAGATAGTTTCATAGTGCTGAGACTTAACCTCTTATGCCACCAGGGAGGCCCTGAGATTTTTTTTTTTAATGACTCATCACTATGCTGATTTTTATATGTCTTGATTTATCTTATTCTGGTATTGATTTGAAGAAAGTATTTTTATTTGAAACACGTGGAAACTAATTCAGAAACAGACTTACCTTAATTTAGGACACACTGACTCCTTTTGCCTTAAAAATAAATGTCCTTACTGTATGTGCTACCTCAATGAGGGTAAATAAATCGGGCCACACCTCTGTCAGCTTCCTTTCTCACACCAGTCTTTCCTTTATCTTTCTTCTATGTTGCAGGGGCAATGACTCTCCAGACCTCAAAGTTTTCTCACTCTGTGGCCTTTGCATCTGTTTTCTCCCTGTCCTCTTCACCCAGCAGACTTCTCCATACCCAAATTGTAGCTTTCATACCATTTCTTCAGAAGGCTTTCTCTGAACACTCATCTAAAATAAGTTGGAAAAGTTTTCATCACCCCAGCAAACTGTTGTTTGACATTAACCACACTAAGTAAATATACAGTTGTTCTCTTATTTCACAATCCTGATGAAGCCAGGGATCTTAGAATGATTTCTAGAAACAACTAGGTACATTGAAGGGTGATGAAATCACACACTTAACACAGTGTGGAGGGGTTGAAACCAGTTATGTTTCATAATGTCTGATCTTCTTCCCTTCCCATTAATTTATGTTATATTCTATTGTCTAGTCACCTTTATTTAGGATCACTGGGAAGACTGTTTTCTCTAAATGCTGTATCCTTCTGAAAATATGTATGAATTGACTAGGTTCATTGATAAATATTTCATGGTTTATAGATTATCTACCAATCCTGATAGTGATCATACATTTTTCCATCATTGCACTCCAGTCATTCCCTCATAGATCATGGGCCAGAACTGGGCACATGGTCCATTATAACTACTAGTATGTCAGGAAGCGAAATTAGTATATGTATAGAAAGGAGAGAAACAAGAAATATTTGTGGATATAAGTGATTACTCCAGGAGAGAATGTTATAAGGGAAGAGAAGAGAGAAGGAAAGAAGGAGGGGTGGAAACAAAAGAAATGAAGTAAAAGAGGATGAAAATAGTAATTGAGGATTATTCCCATGACAGTTTTTTGGATGTGTCAACTTGATTAAGCTAAAATCCCAAGTTATTCAATGAAACATTAATATAAGTGTTGCTGGCAGATGTAATTGAAGCCCTTAATGAGAGGACTTTAAATAAGGGAGTTTATCCTGGATAATCTGGGTGGGGCTGACTTAACCAATTAGAAGGCTTACATGCAAGGCAAAAAGCTTCAGAAGGATTTAAGTAACTGGAATTAAATTTAACCAAGGAGGTGAAAAACCTGTGAACTGCAAATGATAATGCAGTGTTGAATGAAACAGAATATATACACACAAGTGGAAAGACTTCTGTACTCATGGACTGGAAGAATTAGCTTTGTTAAAATAGGCACATTACTTAAGGTAATATACAGACTATAATTCCTATCAAAAATCCTATCAAAATCCTAATAGCATCCTTCACAAAAATAAAATGAAAACCTACAGAATTTATTTTGTGCAACAACAGAAATCCTATATACCCAAAACAATCCCATAGAAAAGAAAATATAAATGGAGGCTCCATGCTTCTTAACTTCAAATGATATTATAAAGCTATAATATTCAAAACAGCATGGTATTGGACTAAAACAGGCCCACAGATCAAGATCAGTGGAATAGAATTGAGATCCCAGAAATAAACTAATCTATATACACAAATAATTTATGACAAAGGAACAATAAGTATACAATGGAATAAGGAAATTCACTTTAATTAATAGTTCTGGGAACATTCGACAGTCCTGTGCTTAAGAATGAAGTACATCACTATCTTACACCATGCAACAAAAAATAATTCAAAATGAATATAAGGTTTGAAACTATACAATACATAAAAGAAAATACAGATCGTAAATTTCTTGATAGCTCTCTTAGAGATATCTTTGGAGATTCAATCACAACACAAGAGAAACAGAAACAAAAATAAAAAATATGACATCAAACTAAAAACACAATGAAAGAATCACCATCAAAAGAGAAAGATTACCTACTTTGTCTTTTTTGGAGAAGATATTACAAAACATACCAACAAGAAGAAATTAACCTATATTAAAAAAATAGGCAGATGGTCAACAGGCACACAAAAAGATATCATTACCTGTTATTAGTAAGAAAATGCAAGTCATGACACCAATGACATATAACTTTACACCTGAGAAAATGAACATTACCTTAACAACCAGAAATGAGAGTTTGTGAGAATATAAAGAACATGCTTTTTGTAGGGATGTATATTCATGCAGCCATTGATAAAAGCAGTATGGAATTTCTTCAAAATATAAAAATAGGAATTCATTTATCATCCAGTTATCCCAATTTGGGTAGTTTTCTTAAGAATATAAAACACTAATTCAAAGAGATACGTGTACCCCCATATCTATCACAGCTTTTCACAATAGCCAAGAGTAGGAAACCATCTATGTATTCACCAGTGGATGATGAGCAGAAGTTGTGGCACAGATACACCAGTACAATGCTACACAGCTATTAAAAAAAAAGAAAGAAAGAAATCCTGCTATTTTCAGCAACATGGATGACCTAAGGGAAATAATGCTCAGTCAGTCTACCGAGAAAGACAAACATTGTATGAGTTCACTTGTGTGTGGAAGATAAGGAAAGAAAACAAACGGACAAAGAAAACAAAACAAAAACAAATTCTTAGATTACAAGAACAAACTGTCATTTACTTGAAGGAAAGGGAGAGCGGAGAGGGGACATTAGGTAAAGGGGTGAATTACTTCGTGAGGGATGTAAATAGGACATTTGGTGTCAACATTACATACATCCTGTGTCAACAGACGTTGATTTATGAGTCTGTGCACCTGAAACTTATATAATGTGATAAAACAATGTTACTTCGTTGAAGAAAAACGATTAAGATATAAGAGATTAATTTCAGCTATAACTTGCTGAATAAAATAACCTGCCAGGCTTCCATGAGGGAGTCACTTAGAATGACATTTAAAATTTGTGGAAATTCACATATTCAGTTGACAATCACTGAATGATATATAACTGCAAAAAGTTGCTGTTTTTGTATTTTAGGAAACTGGTACCATGCAGGACTATTAAACAAAAACCATGCGTTTGAAAGGAAGGTGTGAGAACCAGTTAGAGAATCTGAAAAAAACATTTCTCCTTAGTTCTTTGGAAAACAAAAGCAAAGCTAAAACAAGCAAAATGCAACTTTTTCTCAGGGTTCTGTAGGAACTCACTAGAGATGAATTACCAAAGTTCCCCCTTCCCACTGTCTCCCTTATAGAGATTTGGCTTTGGGGGACTTTCAACCTACAAGCTGCCAGAGTTTGATTCATTCAACTTGGCAAGAACATGGGGACAGACTTGCAGAGATGGCAAAGCTTCCAGCTTTAATTCTGAGACAGATTGTTGTGTTTAAAGGTGACACCTGAGCCTCTTTCCCAGCAGCCTTATTGACATGGGGTCTGGAATGTTCTATGCTTCCTGAAGTAGTACTTCATTCCCTGAAGGCAAGAGAAGGACAAAACAAAGAAGTGTTTGGGAGACAGGAAGGATGAAAGGGCCAACTCAGGAAGAACTAGAAATAAAAGGACACCAGAATGTGGGAAATTCTTAGAGCACCGCATTTGGCAGACGTGGCCAAATGGACCCGAGTCCCCACGCTCCCTGCTTCCGGGCAGGGGCTTCCCAGCATGCTTTGCGGAGGCAGGAGCTCGTGTAAGTTCTAAATGGCTCCCGGGCTCATTTAGCACCAGTCCAAAAATCACATACCCTGTGGGCTCTGCGCCGTATGGAGAAGAAAGCTGGATGCAGACGGGTCAAGGAAGAACAGAGTAGAAAAGAAATGAGCCCAGCTTCGGGAGAAAGCCAGTTTCTCACGGGCAATGTTAGCACTCTTTCTTACCAACCCTTGTTAGAATGAGACGTTGGATGCCTCACAGTGATGGCGAGAAAAGTAGTAGGAAGAATTTGAAGGCAGATTTCCTGAAGAAAGAGAAAAGGACCCAAAGCAGACCCCCAGCAGGAGACCTTTGGGGCTTGGCGGAGAAGGCACCGGGCTCCGTCAGAGACCAGGCCTCCAGCCCGCCCGCCTGGCCTCTGACGCCTGCTGTGAGGAGCATCACAGTTTCCGTCCAGAGCTTGGTGTCTCTCACGCCCACCTCGGTGGGGACCGGGGAAGGGCAAGTGTGGCACCACCACGGGCCAGCACCCCCTGGCATTCCTGGGGATGCTGACTGGAACTTCTCCGCTTGTCCATCTGGCAGCTGTCTGGGTGAGGCAGCTACCACTTGTGCTGCCAGTGAGCTCTGTGTTCCCCCGTTTGTGAAGTAAGCCCACACACCCCACGCTTGTCCAGGAGCCGAAGTTCTCTCGCCAGTGTGTGCGTCGCGGGCGAGGAGGACGGTTTGGTTTGGTGGTTCTGTTGCCTTAGAGCAGGCAGGCAGGTGGGGTAGCCAGGCGGGCCTATCCCGGTATCCCACCCACCTGATCAGGCTGCCCCTGTTTCTCATAACTGCCTCAGAATGGGGATCTGTGGGAGCACCATGAGTCCTAAACACCACAGAGTAGAGGGCGCTGGCGATCATTGAGTTGTGCAGGAACACCTTGTACTCTAAGTTGAGCGGCGCCGGCGCCCCACCGTGAGTCACAGGAAGTAGATGGTCAATGAGATAGAGCAGCACCGCCTGCCATCCACAGAACAGCTGAAGGTATTTGAAATCACCGTTGCATTCTACCTGATCACAATAAAAAAAAAAAAAATGACAGCTGACCTTTGTCGATCACTGCTAGGCACAGGAGTGCCGTGTGTGTCCTCACTGTACCTCAGGGGGCTGGCATTCGTTGAGCTCATCATTGACTCAACATGGACTCTGAGTCATCACCTCACAGGTGATTATACTACCTCCAACCCAGGTGTCCAACCGTTTTTGCATAAGCACCTCACCATGACAGGGCTGCCAACCGCTGGCTACCACCAAGTTTGCCACAATCACCTTTTGTAGTCACTAGACTTGAGCCCCAGGTATCACAACTGGAACAGCTGTGAGTTCAGCCTGGGCACTATGGACCATCAATAAGAGACACATGACGATCATGGAGCTTGAGTAATCCATGCGCCAGGAGAACAAATTAGAAGTGCAGCCTATAACTGGATTCCACGTGAATACCATGATTTCGTTACACCCTAAGACTGGTTTAACTGTGTGACTGTGTGAAAGGAAGGAGCTGGAGGATTGTGGAGAGGATCACCAAACTTTGGGTGTTAGGTGACCTAATTCCATTTCCCAAGATGAGGGTCCCACAAATTATGGTCCACAGAGCAAATCTGACCGACTGTCTGCTAGTCTAAGGAATATTTTATTGGAACACAACCGTACTTGCCTATATCTATGTCTATGTTATGTGTGGTTGTTGTTTAAACAATAGAGTTGAGTAGGACCTGGGATACCTAAAATACTATCACCTGGAACGGAGCAGAACATGTTTACTGATCCCAGACCAAAATACTAAGGCTGTGCAGGAAAATAAAACCCGTTCCCATCTTTGTGACAAAGACACAATGAACTTGAAACTGGTTATTTTAAAGTAAGGTGATACATGTTAAGAGAAAGACCTCCACAAAAAGACATCCACACCAGACCATGAGAGCAAAGAAGATGAATAAGTCAGAGTCTGAAGCAGAAATATGGGCAATTCAGGCATTTAGAGCAGTGTGCTCAGAGGCATGGTAGGAGAAAGCTAAGCCAGTGTCAACTTGTGGCATAAAAATACTGTTATAATATCTATAGTATTAGCTTAATGATGTAGCAGTGTGATGTTTGTAATAGTTAACAGCAGTTAAAGAAAAGGTGTGAGACAAATCTGGGAGCATCTATACAAAAGAGTTTGCACTTTATTCCCGAAGATGTGGGGCCATTCAAAGCACCATTATGTGATAAAGTGTTACATGATTTGGCTTATGTTTTTCTCCAACTGAAGGTGATTTCAGAGAAAGAAACTTGTAATACAGGAGAACAGTTAAGTCCCTACTACATTCCAGGTGAGAGAAGATGAGTTTAACCAAGGTAGTTAGGAGAAAGAAGGGGCCAGATAGAAAGAAGTGAGGCAAAATCAACAGGTATTTTTTTTTTTAAGATTTTATTTATTTATGCTTACAGAACAGAGGTATAGGCCAGAGTCATGGTGAGTGAGAGGCTTCACCAGAGACAGAGGGGGAGCAGAACAGGCAATCAATGAAGTACACTGCTGACGGGAGCAGTGGGCGGGTCAGGAGAACTATTCTGAGTTATGGGGTGAGCTTCCTGACCCAGGATCGAACCAGTGCTGCAGTGGCTGCAGAGAGCTTCATAATGCGGTGTTTTAACCCTGTGTACCACCAGGTGTTGATTTTTATGGGGATAAAGAGGAAGGGGCAAAGAGAGGACATAATTAAATTTTGGTTTGTGATGACTTCCATTTTTTCTTTGTGAACCCAGCTAGAGGTTCATCTATTTTAAATATATTGTTCCCCAATAAGTCTTTTTATATTTATTTAGTGTATATGTTCCTAAGCAATTTTGAAGGTCGTTAGACATGCTTTTAAACTTTACATCACTTGAAACATTTAACCCATAATTTCACAAATCACTTCATTCATCCAGAAGTATGCCTGTGTATCAGTGCAATCCACAGTGCACTGAGGAGCAACACACTATCAAGCAATACTGAAGTACATGCATGTGTTTTATTCCTTTTTTATGTTAAGTTCCATGCTGTATGCCATTGGGAGCACATCCTGCATTTTTCACGTTTTCTTTTTATCGAAAGGTTATTTTCATCATTTTTCCTTTTTTTTAAAAAAAATTATTTATTTGTGCATACAGAACTGGGGTACAGGCCAGAGGCTCAGGGGTGGCAAGAGGCTTCACCAGAGACAGAGTGGGGAGCAGAACAGGCAG
>NW_004567110.1:12395840-12401139 GCF_000260355.1 Condylura cristata | reverse complement strand
TTTTTCCTTTTATAAACAATATTGTATGGATTTTCCTGTGTGTAATTTTTGTGGACTTTCTGGAGAGTATTTCATTCGTATCTCAGGGCCAGGATATATGTTTATCACCACATTTACTAGCTATAGTGCAGTTAGGTAGCTTGTTAATGGAGTAGGAGTTTCTGAAGATGCCACAGTCTTGTCAACAGTTTTTATTTTCAAATTTATTAAACATTTCTCAATGTGAAAGTCAGGAAAGCACAAATTATTTTAATTGTAACATGAATTTGTCCAACTAGAAGTGGGGTTATGTAGTTTTTTATATATTCATTTAATTAGCTGTTTTTACTCTTCTGGACTTGATCATAAATCTGCAGTTACCATTTTTCTCATGCACATTTATCTTTTTTTTTTTTTCCTTTGGTCTTTAAGTTAATGTTTTATAGGAGTTCTTAGTCTTACTACCTTGTGAGAGTCAGAAGCCATTTAAACACAATGAATGTACCTAGAATATCTAGAAAAGTGTCTGAAATATACTAAGTGCTCAGTAACTATCTTTTGAGTGATAAAATATTTTCAATTTGTAGATTAACTTATATATATATTTAAAAATTTATTTATTTGTGCATACAGAACTGGGGTACAGGCCAGAGGCTCAGGGGCGGTGAGAGGCTTCACCAGAGACAGAGTGGGGAACAGAACAGGCAGATCTACGAAGCACACTTCTGAGGGGAGCAGCGGGCAGGTCAGGAGAGGTCTGCCGCGCCATGTGGTCACCTCCGGGGCAGGCGGGAATCGAACTCATGCGGCAGTGGCTTTAGCTTCTCAGTGCTGTGCTTTAACCCACTGCGCCACCAGAGAGGGCCAACTTTTATATTTTTAATATTTCTTTGAAGAGAATTTTGTAAGTTTACTAACTTTCACAGAGTTAATAACACACCCATATTAGAGGATCTGGTGTTCCCTTTCAGTCAGTGCTACCCTTAGGGGGTCATTTATGTAAAATCGTGAATCACTGCCATTAGGAATGCAATTATTCCTAAGAGGAGGGATTTCTGGTTCTATCTAAATCACCTTGACCTAAAGCTATGCTAGAGGAGGCAATACAGGATCTCACCTCCTCCTTATTTATAAGTCTACTGTGGAGAAGAAAATTCTGGGGACTCACAGTTAAATCATTTTTATCTAAAAAGACTAACACAGTTTTCTGCCTGTAATTAGGAACCTGGGAGATGTCTTGTTCCCTTGGCCTTTTCCTCCAGACTTTTGGGCAAGCCCCCAGAAGAGTTAGCATGATGCTTACACATTATTTGGAAGAATAATAAAATTGCCTTGTTACCTACTATAGAGTTTGTCAAGCTAAATAATTTAAATATAACTAGAAAGAGTGGGTAATATAAATGTAACTGGAAAGAGTGGGTACATTTTCAAGCTAATAAGGAGGGGAAAATGAAATGAATAAAACAAAACTGCACCTGTGGTAGAAAAAAATGATGCATCTTTTTCTCAGAAACTTCCATAGGGCTCTCTCACTGGTGCTCAGATTGCCTCTGGTTTTGCTTTATTTCCTTTTGGCTTTTCAATCTAAATTAGGGTCTACAAGGCATAGCCTGTCAGGCACCACCCATGGAACCAGTTGATTCTTGAGCTTGAGTTTCCTTCCAACTCTCTGCAGCTGTTGAGAGAAACTTAAATCATTAGCATTTAAATGATTTGCCTTGGGTGTCATGGTGTAGAAAACAGGTACAAGCCTGGAAATGTAAAACCTTTTTATCTCGATTTGAAACACACAAATTCAACCCCTGGATGTGAGCACTACTTTAAAACCTTAGATAAAATTGCCACCGGGAAATGACACTCAGGAAGTGACAGTGACACCATGATGTAAAGAATGAATCTGGGAGCAGGACCATTTGGTGAGGACCAGCTGTGCGAATCTATGATGAGCTTGTCTCTGTAATGGAATGGAGGCCCTGCTGGGTTGCATGAAGACTTTGCATCTTCCAGAAACAAGAACAAAAACAAACTTGTGAAAACACTCCAAAACTCAAGCCTGTTTCCTGGTGTTTATTTATTTTCTTGTTCCTGCTGACTTTTACTAGAAAATAGATATCCAAGAATTTTTGCACCAAATTGTCTTTGGAAATTATTTCCTATCTCGATTTCTGATCAAGTGATTTCATCAAGAACAGCTTCTGAAGTCTAATATTTATTTCCCTGACTATCTACCTTGTTGCTTTGGCCTTACTTTTCAGTTTTGGCCTTTCCAACCCAGAAATACTGGCAGTATCCCAAGAAAGTGGTAAAGAGTTCTGGGAAAAAGATAAACTGCTTGGGTTTAGATCTAACCTTTGCTGTATATGATTCAAGGGTAAATGTTGAATTTTATAAATGTCCATTTTCTCATCAGAACAAAAGAAATATTCTTAATCAGGAATTAGTATTAATAGCAGAATGATTAATACAGTTGTGTAATAATAATTATTAATACCATTATATGTGTTTTATTATGAAATGATACTTTCTGATACACTGTGTGGTGGAAAATCAGAGGCATAATATATACAACATATCTGTCAATAAACACAGAACAATCTATCAATAAACAGTTTTAATCTTTCAATAAACACATTTGCATTTATTCATTCTCAGTGACATAGTAAATTTTCTTTATAACTGAAATGCAGCTATACTGATTAATAAGTAGCAATTTCTGTAAGCTAGACACAGGGTCAAAGATGGCTTGGGTTATTTAAGATGGCTCAGTTATTTAAGCCAATGTTCTCCCAAATGTTCACGGAATCAAATAATTTCACATACCTAATAGAGAGCAACATAGAGTTGCCAAAGTTTATTTTTTCAAATCAAGCTATTATGACATCAATCATTTAATTTACTGTCAATTTCTTCAAGTAAAGCTTAACAACATAATTGTTTAAATTACTCATTTCAGAGTAAAGGGTGGTTTTTAAGCTTAAAAAAAGACTTTTAGGAAATATTGACAATTCTAGTTTTCTGTTATATCAGATTTTTGAAAATTTTATCATAAATCTATAACTTGCCATTCACAAAACGCTGTTTTAAATAGCTCCTTTAGGTGTCTGTTTATAATAAATGGAGATAAAATAGAGTTATAATAAATGGAGAAAAAAGAAGCATTTATACAATTGAAAGACCAAAATTCAGTTGGGATAGGACAGTTATAAACCAACATTATTCCCCCTGGTCCTCCAAAATAGAACAGAAAATTTGAAAAAAAATATATATTTTTTTCTTTAGGTTATAAAAAGAAATGTAAGTAATTCTTTTTTTTAAGATTTATTTATTTATGCATACAGAACTGGGGTGCAGGCCAGAGGTGTTGGGGTGGTAAGAGGATCCACCAGAGACAGAGTGGGGAGCAGAACAGGCAGATTGACGAAGTACACTGCTGAGGGGAGCAGCGGGCAGATCAGGAGAGATCTGCCGCTCCATGTGGGTCACCTCTGGGGTGAGGGATCGAACTTGCACTGAAAAGGCTGCAGCTCTCTTGCAGTGCTGAGCGTTAACTGGTTGCACCACCAGGAAGGGACCCCAGGTAACTCTTAATTAATGGAGAAATTAAGATTTATTCTGAGAAACAAAATTGCCTTGCAGACAGCCTATGTCAGTATTTCTCAATGCAAACTACCCATTGGAATTATGTTGGCAGTTTTAAAACATGTGAGATACAGTAACACCATCTGCAGAGGTCCTGATTTAATTGGCTGTGTGAGTCCTAAAATTAGTCCTTTTTGAAGACTTCTCTGTGTGATTCCAAGAGCAGCTAAAGTTGTGTGTCACTGTCAAACCTCTTTTTTATCATGGGAAGCAGTCAATAAATAAAGCGACTTGTAATTATTTTATTTCAGAAAATGTTTGAAACAGAAAATAAAAACTTGAGTTTTTCAGAAACAATATTCAAATATTTTATTATTTCCTAATAAATTTGGAACAGATAATTTAAATGCCTTATTCCAAGTCTCAGAGCTACATTAAAGCATGAAATTAAATTATGTCCATAAATTTTTCCCTTGCCTTGGTACATGATTAATACTTCTGCTAAATACTGTGATTATAAAAGTAATTACAATCATTATGTAATTAATTATAAATAAAAGCAAATTATAAACATTATGAATATAATTTCCATAAATTAATGAGGTTGCATCATATTGATTTTAAGGTGAAAAAATAGTGACTTTTTAAAAAATGGTGCTTATTCCTCATCAAAAAGTTGCATTACTATAGGTCAGAGTTTATTTCCTGAATGGTACAAATCTAAGACCTATTAAAAAGAGACTATTCAATTGGGACCTGATTTCTCCCGTTGAGACACGTCAGTTATTTTAAAACAGTATTCTCAAAGTACCATACTATAGTCACACCTCTGTTAACATCACATAAAGTATTTAAAAAAAATACAGGTTATTTTTTGAGACCAAGGTCTAAAACAGTGTGAATGTGATCATTGTCTTCCTATTTCTTATTGATACCAAAACTTATGCATTGCTCTAGGTCTGAATCTCCTGGTTAACATTTTAAAATACAAACTTGTTTGTAGCATATTTTGTATCTTGGTTATTTGTAAACAGCTAGCTTTCTGGGTTCACAAAGGTATTATATGAAATATTCAGCACAGAAGAACATTTCTGAGCAGGGTCTTAGCTTAGTCTGACAGTGTGATTCATATTAGAAGAGCTACCGTAGAGACCTCCATTCCATTACACAAGGTGGAGGGTGTTTACTGAGTGGGGAGATTAACAGAACAGAACACCATCTTTTAATCTTTTCTAGACTTTCAGACTCCTACCACCCAGAACTCCTCCTCTCCTGCCAAAATCGAGATAAAGAAGCTTAATTGAGGCCTAATTCTATTTCTGATTTTCCTTTCTATCTAAATGCATATTAGAACTTGGTCTTGAGTTCTCTACCTTTTGTAGTTACTATATTTCTATGTAGATAGTAAGAAATGTCTAAAGTTGAAAGCCTTTGCGAACTGCTAGCTTATTGTGTTCACAATGGTATTGTACAATTAAGTGCTCAGAAGAAATGAATTGAATTGAATTGATTTTTAGTCAGGGCATTTATACTGATATTTGTTTCCCAAATCAATTTTCTACTCTCACCAGATGAATATTCATTAGGTCCTCAAATATCCATTTTAATCCATATTTTCAACATTTGTCATGAATTTATTAATGAAGTGAATTTTTACCTTCTTCCTTATATACATTTTAATAATTTGAGCTGTAAGAGTTTTATATATATATATAATGTATATAATATATATTTAATATAT
>NW_004567110.1:12388900-12395730 GCF_000260355.1 Condylura cristata | reverse complement strand
ATTTTATATATATGTATAGTCTGGCTATGCCATTTGGATAGGTATATTTCAAGTAGTTTTCCTGAGACTGTTGTTTTCCTTTAAGTCTTCTTAACAAACCTTATTCTTTTAAAATGAGACCAATTGGATACCTTTTCTTCTTTTACTATTTATGCTTTTTGTATCTTTTCTACAAAGACTCTACAGAGATCTTTTATTCTCAAAGTTTTACAGTTCTGGCTTTTACACTTAGGTGTATGAACAATTTCAAATTAAGTTTTCTTTGTATATAACAAGGTAATATTTTGTGGTCTTATTCCATATTTTATACATGATTCATTGAAAAGAATATTTTACCCCCTTAATGGCTTTAACACTTCTGTTGAAAATCAGTTGATTCCATGTGTATCTCTTTAATTCTAGACTTTTATCTCTTCCATTAATCTGTGTTTTTACCATTTTGTGATATTGATATCTATGTTTTTGTAATAAGCCGCTATTTTGAAAAGATATCTGTACTCCCATGTTCTTCACAGCATTACTTAGAATGACCATGTCATTCTAAGCAATCTAACTATCATTGGCGGGTGAGTGGATAAAGAATTTTGGCCATAATAAGAAAGAAAATCTCTTGCTACTCAGGGTATCATAGGTGGGTTTTGAAAGACTTATGCTAAGAGAAATAACTCAAACAGAGAAAGACAAATGTTGTGATCCTCTCATTTGTAATGGAATTTAAAGAAACTTAACTCATAGAAATAAATAGCAGAATGATTGTTACAAGAAGCTGGAAGTGGTAGTTGAGTTAGTCAAAGGTTGGAAATGTCTAGTTATAAGATGACAACATTCTGGGATCGAATGTACAACATGGAGGCTGTAATTATGTTATTGTATTTTATAGTTGAAAGTTATGAAAGTAGAAATTAAATATTGTCAATTTTCAAATGGTGCAGTGTTAGCTAATCTTATGATAGCAATAATTTCACAATGTTTATGTATAACAAATCATCATGTTATATATCTTAAACTCTTGTATGTTACATGTCAACACAATCTCAGTAAAGCTGGGGGACCTACTGTACCTATCGTGGAAATATGCAAAATTTCCTGTGGGGGAAAAAATTGCATACATACACAACAAAAAGATTATAAATAAAATAGAATAAATCTTTTAGTGGTGGGTATTTGTAAATAACTTTAATTAAGATATTAATTAAAGTTATTAAAGTTATTAATTAAGTTATTAATAAGTGTACTTATAGATGCTTGATGTTTAAGCATTATATTTTAACTTCAAAATACATAAGGGCAAAAAAGAAAATTGACTTAAGATACAGTAAATTCCTAATCTCAGACTAAAACGCAATGCAACAATCCATTTTGTCACAGTACAGTCAGTATTTATAGGTATTGTTCCAGGTGGACAATGCATTCGGTAGCGAGAAGTCTTAGGTGTAGAAATGTTAATTAAACCAAAGAAAAATGATTAGCAGGGTGAGTCTTCAAACTCCTGAAACCCCTCATTTGAAGAGAGTATGCCTTTATGCAATTTTCTTCATAGGGCAAACAATTTAACAAAAACAGACTTAAGGCCCTTTTAGTTTTAATCTCTTTCTGAAATGCAATGTCCCTAATTAAAGAGGCGAGAAGAACATAAACTATACTAATGGGGAAGAGACTTTAGCTTGGGCACATATAAGCCAGTTTTAGGTTACACAAAGGTTAGTCTTACAGCAACTGCAGCCACCTGCGTTCCCATGTCACTGTTCTCAATGTGTTAGGTGAACTTAAGCACTAATTATATCTCTTCATTATTACCTTTTCCATATTTACCACCACTGATGGACTGTTAAAATGACATGTTTTCCGGCCCTCCCTGGTGGCGCAGCGGGTTAAAGCACAGCACTGAGAATCTAAAGCCACTTCCTCATGAGTTCGATTCCCGCCTGCCCCGGAGGCGACCACATGGCGTGGCAGACCTCTCCTGACCCGCCCGCTGCTCCCCTCAGCAGTGTACTTTGTCGATCTGCCTGTTCTGCTCCCCGCTCTGTCTCTGGTGAATTCTCTCACCCTCCGCATCTCTGGCCTGTACCCCAGTTCTGTACAAATAAATAAATAAATCTTAAAAAAAAAAAAAAATGACATGTTTTCCTAAAATCTCCTTTGTGTTTCCAGCCATCCCATCACAGTGACTAAAATTTTGCCATCGTTATATATTTCAGTGATATAAACTAAACTATATACTCATTATCTGAAGCAAGTAGATATGGGCTCATTCATTTTAACTTTTATCAGCAAAACATACAATAGCTTTGTAGTAGAACAGATGAAACAAAGAAAAATTAGAGCTATTCTGAGCATTCTTAATCCCACTCAACAAATTCAGAAAATAAGAACAAAATATTCCTTAACTCTCCTTGAACTGGAAGTACAATTGGTCATGCACTAACGGAAAAAAAAAAAAAAAAAAAACTAAATTGGAATAAAATAATGGTATTCCTTTCCCAAAATAAGATCTTTCTGTGTATATTCTCCTTGAACTGGAAGTACAATTGGTCATGCACTAACGGAAAAAAAAAAAAAAAACATCTAAATTGGAATAAAATAATGGTATTCCTTTCCCAAAATAAGATCTTTCTGTGTATATGCTTGGGGAAATGGGGATATTAATGGTAAAAGTGAGGAAGACTTCATAAGAATCTTGACAAGAACACTAAACAATGTTTCAGACTGAGAATCCAGATTCCTAGGGAGGAAAAGCTCCTGAGGAGTGACTTACAGTATCATCTTAGAGCACGGATCGCCCAGCTGTCTGTGATGAAGCAAAAGTCCTTTCTATTTTAGAGAGTAGGATTTCTTTTTATCACATATAAGAAAAGACTAGCAAAGATGCATTATGATGATAATTTTTAGGGTTAAAAATTAGATTGGTGGTGCAGCGGGTTAAAGCACAGCACTAAGAAGCTAAAGCCACTGCAGCATGAGTTCGATCCCTCCTGCCCCAGAGGTGATCCACATGGCGCAGCAGACCTCTCCTGAACCACCCGCTGCTCCCCTCAGCAGTGTACTTCCTCACTTCCTCAGTCAGTCTGTTCTGCTCCCCGCTCTGTCTCTGGTGAAGTCTCTCACTGCCCCTGCACCTCTGGCCTGTGCCCCAGTTCTGTATGTATAAATAAAACTTTTAAAAAAAATTAGATTGGTAAATGTAATAAGATCCATTGAAGTGGGGATAAGATTTTCACTTGAAATAATGAGTGATGAAGAAAAGATGACACATCGTTGAAAACAAACATGGGCTGTCTTCAGGCAAATATAAGATTAAGTCAAGTCAGGCTCCTGTCCTCAAGAACTTTTGGCTTGTTTAGCTCAGGACACGCTTCCCAGCTCCCCTCTAATCCCTCTCTTTCCTGCTCTTTCCAAGTTACCAGCAGGCATTTCCAACCCTTAGCATTCTACACTAAATATACACTTCACTCTCAATAATATCAACATTTCTATTTTCCTTTGGCAAGAAATGGTCATCTGAGAATCACAGAATGTAGAACAGAAATGGAAAAGTTATTTAAACTTCTTAATTCTTTGTTTGGCCTCTCAAGTGAAGAAATAATGCTACCTTTCTAGATTGATACAGAGAAATGGGAAGTGATTAGCACAGCTTATAACACATAACAAAGAGGCAACATTGAACACATCCATCCCTCTCTCCAAAACAGTCGCTTATATCCTCTAGATTAAAATGTCATAAAATGTGAAATGGATGTGTCATGCTGGTCTACGTCATCTAGACATACCAGAATTCTACAACTAACTCCACAGTCAATGTGGCTCGCCTACCTGACCAGCAGTGTGTCGCTGCTTTAGCACACCACTGTCATGAGTGATGTAGACCAAATCAAGTTCCCATGCATTTTATCAGAGCCTGTAAGTGGCAGGAAGAACTGCAGAAACTGATACTGAAAACTGGACAAAGCTTAGTTTTCTTTAGCCACAGAAAAGAAGAAATCACTGTGGAACCAACAGGCAGCTCTCCCCTCTCCAGTACTCAGAACTTGACTTCTCACTGGGACACCATTCCCTGTAGCTGAAGGTGTTCCTGGGCTAAGTTATGTATGTGTGCTGGAAGTTAGTTCTGAGCGTCAACCTTTGTCAACCATGATTCAGATATCTGTCTGCCCTTGAGAGATTCTACAAAGAATAATTGCCCAATACTGGAAAAAGAGTAATTTTTCCATTCTGCCTAAGCTGTGGTAGACATTCCTGTGGTGTAACCTTTGTGGTTTGAAAACTGAGACTTTCATGTGGCGTTAGGCTGCCCTTTGCCTTTTGATTCTTTTGGGAATTCTATGTGACTCACTATCCTGACAAGATATTTCAAGCTCTTACCAAATAACTGATAGATGATGATGAAATGAATTCAAGTAATAATCTTGGAACTTATCTTTCTCTGATTTCAAGGTAAGGAAGATTTCATGGGAAAACAGTGCAAAAGGAATGAGTAGTTTTGTCTGACAACACCCAAACTTTTGTTGGAATGGAACACATGGAGAACCCAGAACCAGGATGTCATTGCCAGAACTGCCCTGGATTTTAGGAAGAGTGTGGAAGGTGAGGATAGAGTTACTGTCTCCCAGCTCACCAGTGGGTCCTAGGCTTCCTCTTTGAACCTCCCAAAGGTAATTTATGAAAGAATCTGTTTGTTAAAAAATCCAACTGATGGATGTATCCACCTACCCATATATTTGATGACAATAGTCTCATCTGTATAAAAGAGTACTATTAAAACCATTTTCAGTAATGCATTTAATCCATATCAACTTGTAAAAAATATTTTAAAAGGATTTTCAAACTGTTTAAAGATCATTCAGTTTGTTAAAACTGAAGATTAGTTTTTCTTTTAATTGTATTTATAATTAATGATAACAGTGCATTGTAAAACCAGATGGAAAGGAGATTTTTTGTAGATCATTTGCTTGTTTGTTTTGTGTGTGTGTGTGTGGCGTTTTAAGTTATTAGTTTTTCAAATCAGTACTTTTTTTTTTTTAAAGATTTATTTATGTATTCATACAGAACTGGGGTACAGGCCAGAGTTGCGGAGGGTGAGAGGCTTCACCAGAGACAGAGTGGGGAGCAGAACAGGCAGATCATGGAAGTACACTGCTCAGGGGAGCAGCGGGCGGGTCAGGAGAGGTCTGCCACGCCATGTGGTCACCTCCGGGGCAGGCGGGAATCGAACTCATGCGTAAGCGGCTTTAGCTTCTCAGTGCTGTGCTTTAACCCGCTGCGCCACCAGGGAGGGCCTCAAATCAGTACTTTTTAATGGAAACAAATGGATGAAAAATCTGTCAGAGTCCTTTAGCTCCATTAAAGCAAGTTTATAGAGAAAAAAACAATAAATTTTATTTGCTCTGATCACAATTAAAATTTCATTTCATATATGATGCTACTTTATATTGATTTTTAAAGCTTCTTAAAAATGTTTCCCCATTTTCCAACATTATAGTATTTTTTAGAATTCTTTCCAAATTTTGCTCTTTGACCATTTTCCATTATCTTCCTACTTATAAAAAATCTTGTTCATTTTTAGCTACTGAGACCATTTATAATGCTTAATACTAGTATAGATGGTTTATACTCTGAAGATTTCTGCAATGGCTTGTTAGGTCAGCTTTTGTTTTGCTATCTTAGCAGCTAATAAAGAAACTTTCAACAATCTCTGCGCAGGTCCCTTAAAAACAAGTACAGAGCTTGGGGCCCCTCTGCTGGCAGAAAGATAGACCCAAGATTCAAGGCAAACCACTGCCTGACCTGCCAGTCCCAGAAGCTTCCACTGTGGAGCAGAGAATCACTGAAGCAGAATGAAGATTTGAAGGAGCAAATATTCTCAAATCAAAGTTTAGATTTAGCCACCTTGCCAACATATCCCACCTAATTTACTCTAGATTTCAGAAGTAGAAAGTATGAGTTTAGGTCAACTTGGTGAAATAAATTATCTGGTTGCTTGACTAAATAATCCCTTGGACAATCACCACTCAGCACATCAGTATCAGAATGTTAATTTTTATTATAAAACAAAGATATCTTTAAAGTTTAAAAATGTTGCAGCACAAGTGAGCACCCCTATGAGAACAAATTTCATATCTGCAAAATAATAATTTTATAATCTTTCCTCATTAATGCACATAGGCTTTCAGCAAATATTAGCTGAGTACCTAGTATGTGCCGAGTATTATTTTGGGTGAAGAGGTGCATTTTGTTGAGAAATCCACAAAAGCGGTTCAATATTATAGACAACATTACAAGAGTGCATAAAACAGAAAAGGAGGAGTAATGGTTAATTTCACTATACCTGTAGAAGTGGGGATTAAAGGTGGTGGGATGGTTATCAAAATAAAATTTTCATAGACAGGGCACCTTTGGATCTGATTTTTGTCATTTCAAATTGGAAAAGTAGATTCAATAAGAAACACCCATGTCAAAGGAATAACTTCCTTCCATTCATAAATTTGCAACATAAACAGATGTGATTGGATGTCAGAGTGCAAACCATGATGAGGAAAATGACAGGCTAGAGAGGACGCCGGAGCACGGCGAAGGGAAGGCACACTCCTTTCTCTAGAATGGGATTTCCAGGGACGTAAACCCACGGTCCATCTCTACTTCGACTTTCACACTGAGAAACTGATACCCAGAGAGAACCTGGAACATTTATAACAGTCACATAACCTGTCAAGCCCTGAGTTAGGTCTTCTTAAAAAATGTTTCAAGGGCCCTCCCTGGTGGCGCAGCGGGTTAAAGCACAGCACTAAGAAGCTAAAGCCACTTCCGCATGAGTTCGATTCCCGCCTGCCCCG
>NW_004567110.1:12308480-12388125 GCF_000260355.1 Condylura cristata | reverse complement strand
GTCACCTCAGGGGCGGGCGGGGATCGAACTCATGCGGAAGTGGCTTAAGCTTCTTAGTGCTGTGCTTTAACCCACTGCACCACCAGGGAGGGCCACCTTTGGCCTTTTCAATGATCTCCATCACCTTTGTGTGTGCGCGCTCTTAATGACGCACTCCTAACACTGCATTTGCAAAGCAGTCAGGGGCTATCTCTGGACCTCTCCGTGTCTTATTTGTATCAGATCGTATTTAGGCAGTGTTCAGGCTGAGAAGCTGTGTGGTGTTCTCTACTGCAGCCAAGCTAAGCACACCGGTAGTGATGTGGTCATCTCGCTAATCAAAACGGTGATCATAGAAAGAACAACATTCTCGGCACGCTCAGCTCAGATCTGTACTTTTATGTACAATGAAAGAAAAATTTCCTCTTTAGCCAAGAAAGAAATTCTAGCGCTGATTTATTGACTCCCATCCTGGTGACTCAGTGTTTTACAGGCTTGCTCATCAACTCTCTGCGGTTCCTCATTCACCGACATCCGAAACACTCACATTGACTCCACCCTGAGGGACCTTCTTGGGAAATACCAGGCAGCAGCAGATGGGAGAACTGGGTTCCAAGCAGGCTCTGGTCTCCAGATAGCTGCTATAAAACACTGAGCACCGGGACACACCCGGGCTCAGCAAAGTCTTTCTTAATGGATAAAGGTAAAGTCATCGTGAAAGGGAAAGGTGTGGGTCACCGAATCTACTCTTCTAGCGGGGTGTTTGTTACACGGCCCCAAGCTTAGTGTCACCAGGAGAAAATCTACAACTGCTTTCAATCAGACATCAGCCGCTCACATCTTGATAATGTCTGGCTTTCATCTCTCAGTCACAGGGTGGGGCTGGCTTTGTGTGCAAGCGTTGGGTGGTTACTCCTGGGAATGGGGGCATGACTCCTGCAACATGCAGTTTTTAGTAAAAGACATCTGTGCAAGCCCTCAACAACCTGCCCAGGGAAACACACGTCCTTCCCACTCTGTCGCCGGTCCCCAATGGAGGTTCCACAGCAGAGCAACTGGTCCCCAGAGAAGGGACATATTGGACTAGGGATTTCGCCTTCATGAACTTCTGGAAATGTATTTTTTTTTATGTTTAGCTTATTGACTCTCATTAAATATAAAATTAAGTTTAAAAATTAAAAAGAAAAGGATAAAGAAGGAAATAAAATTGTCGCAGACCTAACCATTATAACATTTTAGTAAACTTCTCTTTTCTCCCTCTTTCTTTGTCACTTGAAATGAGAAAAAAAAAAAAAAGTACGATATGTACCTAGGAGTGCATTAAAGTACAAGGTGATCTGACTACAGTTTGGTGGTGTGGGTAGGAATCAGGCACTTTTTAATCTTTTGTGAAAACATAGCAAAATGCTTTATACAGAAAAATATATTTCACTTAACAACTCTCTCAGGTCAAAATGGCATTTAAAAAAACTTGATCCATATAAAGTTCTTGCAATAATATTGAGAATATAGTGAGAAAATTTTACTGCCAAAAAGTAAAATTGGTAAAGAAATAAGACAACCCACAATTAATATAAGGATGGGTATTATACAAACGTCCACATTACATTAGTCAATTAAATGAAAGTAAAATCTAGTTATATATATACATATATATATACACACACACACATACACACACACACACATATATATATAATAGCTAATATGTTGACATAAGCATATAAAATTTTATATGCTATTTTTCCTTTATCAATTATATTTTCTTGGTTAAAAATGTTTATATACTTTGATCCCAGTAAATCCTTGCTTAGGAATCTGTGTCAAGGAGTACCTATAGATGTAGTCTAACATATGTATTTAAGCACATGCAGAAAAGTATTATATTTAGTGGTAAAAATGGAAAATAAGAATAAATAAAGTATAGATGATTTTTTTAAAAATCCATCCAGCATGATGTTACAGTGTTGTTTCTTCAGCCTGTTCCTTATTCGCATCCCTGAGGCCTGCATCTAAAGGGTATAACACAGATGTGCTTTCTGAATCATCACTGTTGGCTCTCCAAGTCTCCCTTTTCTTAACTCTGAGTTGCTCAAGGGCAATGAAAAGGAAACACGTATTTCTATTCCCTGTCCTCATTATTTTAAAGGATTTAGGAAGTATTGTCTTCATAATCAAATTTCAGAAAGGTAATATCCTCCAAATTCTTACAGAGAAATTATTTATCTACTGATCTTGAAAAAAATCTCCAGACTCTACTCATTAGGATGCACTGACTGTTCTAAGAAAGAATCGAGTTCAAACAGTAAAATGCTGATACTAGGCAATAAGAAAGTTCTTGTGGGCAGAGTGGAGATGGGAGTTGGTCTCATTATAACATTTTATATTTATTCCTTAATTCACTCAAATGTCAAGTTCAAAGTGGTTAGTGTTTCCCTCCCCCCTCATAAGAACAACCAGATGGCAATATTGGCTGCCTTCATTCATGTCATAGAAACCTTCCAAGATCCCCATACTACAAAATCCACAACACGTGCAGCCAACTGATGCAAATGCCCAGCATTGATTGTGGGAAGGTAGACTTGTGGGTGCCAGGCTGAACTGTGGCTTAGAATCACGGTGGTTTTACGATATGGCCTGCTCTGTGCTATGCCTGCTATTTCAGAGACTGCTGTCATCATTAAGCAGACTTGGCGTAGAACATAAAGATGAAACACCTGTGGCGGCGAGCTCATTACTGCAATCAGGAATAGCTGTGGTGAGGAGGGCACCCCACTCACGTGAAAAGGAGATTTTAAAAATACAGTGCAATTTGCAAATCTTGATCAAGGCCATGTTCTTTGCAATTCTAAATTGAAATTAAAGTTTATGAATTGCTGAAAGCAGAGCCCTAAATAATCAACACTAACAGTGATCATATGATTTTTTTTTTTTACTGTGTACAAATCTCTTCTAAAGGCCATCAAATCTACTCTTCTCTCAAGTGCCCTGAGTTTTCCATTTCTTTTCTTTTTTCAAAATGATTATTTTTATTTATGTATGCATACAGGAATTGGTATGTAGGTCAGAGGTGCAGGGTGGGGGTGTGGAGAGGATTCACCAGAGACAGAGCAGGGAGTAGAATAGGTGGATCTATTAAGAGACACTGCTAAGGGGAGCAGCAGATGAGACAGGAGAGGGCTGCTGTGCCATGCAGGACAGGTCCCAGGACTGGGATCAAACTCGTGCCACAGTGGCTGGTGATAGCTTGATAGTACTGAGACTTGAGCCCTTGCTCTACCAGGGAGGCCCCAGTTTGCCATTTCTGAACATCCCAGGTTAGTTCTTCTATTCTATGGTATTTGTGTTAGTGTTTGGAATATTTATAAATATTTTTAAATTATTCAAAGTAATAGTAGTAAGACTAAGCTGGTTTATTGTATTGATCAAGGTCAAGTTGCATTTCTATAATGACCTTTCTTTAAGGAAATAAAATTTCCATTCCTTGAGCCTTCACTAACCTTGAAGATGACTATCTTTGAAAGAAAGAATTATGTGCAAAGCATCTTTCTGGAAAGCATTCTAACACCCTCTCAATTGTCAACAACTTCTGAACAACTATCTACAACTATCTGTTCATCAGGTAGTGAGATACAAATCTGTTTAATAAACTTAAACCTAGCAGAGATGGTCAGGAAAAGCTTGTCATTGCTAGAGAATATTAACTAGGCAATTCTGTCAGTAGCAGTTGCTACTAAGGACAGCAATGAGGAAAGATGGCAGCAAAGAGAACCCCAATAATATCTATATTTTCTAGAATATCTAAAATAATGTTGTAGAATTAGTGATCTTCTCCATAACAAGATAAGCAGGGACAAGTATATCTCACCCAATTGGACAGAGCACAGAAGGTTGAAAATAGAGAAGAGGATGTTACATGGTGAGGAGACCCAGAGGGTACAAGTTCCAAATCAGCTTCTATGTCATAGTAGAAAGGCCAGCTCAATGAAGAGAAGCAGAGATTTTCTTCCCTGAAGATCATATGGTACTTTTATTTAGGAATTTCCACTAGTTGCAGTATAAAGAGCATTTTTTAAGAATGGCAGATACAGCTGGGGCATAAATAATGCTCCCCTATAGTTTCAAAGGCACAACACCAATATAAACTTAATCCTGCTCTTCCTTCCCAAAGGCAAACGTCCAATGATCTTCTCAGTCATGACGTAAGTCTTCTTTGTAGTTAAGTTAGGCAAATTTGGGGAATTATCTAGTAGTTATTTTGATAGAGAAAACCCCAACAATATCTATATTTTCCAGAATATCTAAAATAATGTTGTAGAATTAGTGATCTTCTCCATGTGTGACAAGCATGGAAAGTTCCATTTCTCTAACATAACTACGAGAAGCAGAATGAGGAAAAACTGTCTTTTAGCTCTACAATGTCTTAAAGACTACACTTCACCTGATAAATGTATAGCATACAACCTCTCTTGAAAGGAATTCACATGTCTGGCTGTGCCTTCTCTGGAAAAAAAAAAGTGATAATAAGTCCTAAGGTTACTGTCAGGATTACACAAGGTGCATTCAAGGCAAGAAAATGCATTCGAGGTGCACAGAATAATGCGTGCTTTACAATAGGTCTTTAGTAGGCTACCACTAATAATTTGAATAAATTATTCTTCAAATTCTGTCAATTCTTCTTATAAAAAGAGGACAGTATCACCTGGGAGAAGAATGTTTGGAAATCTAAAGCAGACAGAGATATGAGCAAGGATTCAATTATGTTATGCGTAGTATTTCTAAAATTTTACAGAACTTCCTGACACTGTGGAACATATGAGTTTTTAAAACATGTAGTAGCCAAAGATAGAGGAGGGAGGGGCAGAACCAGATAAGCGTCTGCGTAGAGTTGTGGTGTCTGTCAGGATGTCTGTGCTAACTATCGGAAGAGATTACCAGGCATAAGATGATAGCAGGGTTGAAAGCACCCAGAGAAGGAAGATAAATGTCAAGAAACTTAGAAATGAAGGGTAAAACCCAGTGTTATCTTATCACTGTTGTTGGTGAGAGATAGCCGCAGAGCTCCCATAAAGAAGCTTCCGGAACTGAGTCTGCCTAGAAGGAAGCGTGGGAAATATTGTGCAGTAACAGCCGTTGAAGAAATCCACTCTAAGAATTCTCGTTGGCAGATGAACTAGCCAGCAGTCTCTGCGTTATAGCCAAGCAATAAGTCATCTCCAGACCTCCAAGTCAAATATGAGAAGCTTGAAGCTCATGGTGTTGTATTAAGATTTTCTACATTTTTTTTTTTTTAAAAAAAATGCATTTATTTATGTATACAGAACTGGAGTACAAACCAGAGGTACAAGGGTGGTGAGAGGATTCACCAGACACAGAGTGGGGAGCAGAACAGGCAGATCCATGAAGTACACTGCTGAGGGGAGCAGTAGACGAGACAGGAGAGGTCTGCCACGCCATGTGGGTCACCTACCAGTTGAAGATAGAAATAGCAGTGAAGCAGCTGCGGAGAGCTTGCAGTGCTGCATCCTAACCTGTTGTGCCACCAGGGAGGGCCAGATTTTCTCCCTTTTCAATCTGCATAAAATCAGTCTTTTCTATCACCAATGGGGCAAGATCCTTACCTTGAGAATACCTAGAAAATGTGTGTCTGTATGAAATAACCTGTGTGGAACCTGTGTGTGTGTTTGCACATGTATACTTATGTATATAAACGCTGACAGTGGTGCTCTGCTCTTCTATACTTAATGATTTTCTATTACTTGCATCCATTTCTAAAACTGAAGTATTAAAATCTTTATGTAAAATTACAGATTTGTTTAACTTCTTGTTGTGAGCTTTTAACAGTGCTTAACTGGTATTTTGAGATTTTTTTAATAGGCAAATTACTGTGAGGTCAACCTTTCATCATATTATGATCTCATTTGACCCTCTTTATCCCTGATAATATCCCTGCTCTAAAGGCTACTCCATCTCTCTCTGATAGAAATACTATTAATTCGTTTTTCAATTTCTGATACTATTTGTCTAGTATGCCTTTACAGTCCTTTTACTTTTATATTTTTTTTTCATATTTACAGTGGCTTTCTGGCAGACAGGAGGTAGTTAGTTCTTGCTTTTATTTTTTTTTTTAAGATTTATGCATACAGAGCTGGGGTACATACCAGAGGTGCAGGGATTCACTAGGTGAGAGGATTCACTAGAGACAGAGGGGGGAGCGGAAAGGCCGACTGACGAAGTACACTGCTGAGGGGAGCAGCAGGTGGGTCAGGAGAGTCCTGCTCACACCATGTGGGTCACCTCCGGGGCAGGCGGGAATCGAACTCATTCAGAAGTGGCTTTAGCTTCTTAGTGCTGTGCTTTAACCCTCTGTGCCACCAGGGAGGGCCCAGTCCTTGCTTGTTTATCCAATTTAATAATCTGGCTTTTTTAATTGGTGGGGTTAAAACGGAGGTTAGTAAACCATTCTGGAGAAGGTCAAATCAAAAATATTTTCATTTTTTTTCAGGCCATTAGGTCTCTGTTGTGAACCAGTCACTTCTTAATGTAGTCTAAAAGCAGCTATCATCAATGTGCAAACAAATGAACAGGTTTGGCCTCTGGACTGAAATTCACTCACCTGGTTTAGATCATTGAGATTTAAAGTGAATATTGATATGTTTGGGTTAGAATCTTCTCAACTGTTTTATATTTATTTCCTCTGTTCTTTGTTTCTCTCTTGTTCTTTGTTTCTCTTTGGGCTTGGGTATTCTTTCATTGTGGCATTTAATATTAGCTTATTAGCTAGAACTCTTTATTATAATCAATATTACCCAAATATATATGCCCAATTTACAATATGTGGATTTGATTAATTGCACCAAAAAATAGTATTATGCCGCTTTAGTTATAACTGGAATATCAAACAATATATCCCAAGGCATTTCTTCTAGCTTTATACTAATTTATATTAGATTTTATTTGGAGTTATGCTTTATATACAGACACATGATGTATTTTAGATAGCCATTTTTACCAATGAAACAGAGAAAAGCTCTTTTTTTTTAACATTCTTCATTTTAGTAGATTCATATTTCTGCCGGGTATATTCTTTTATCAGAATAACTTGCTTTGATAGATATCCAAGTGTGAATCTGTTGGCAATGAGTCCATCAACATTTTTATCTTGAAAAGTATTTATCACCATTTTACTTTGAAAAATGATTTTGCTCTTTTAATGACAGATGTTTTTGCTCCCAGAATTTTGAGAATTAAACCCTTTTTATTCTAACTTGCATAGCTTTTCATGCAAAATGTGCTTACTTCTTATTTTAATTCAAAACGGTGTCAACTACCTATTCTTTGTAGCTGTCTTCTTCCTATTGAACCCACCAGCTGGCTTCTACAGAAAACCACTGGGAGAGGACCCACCCTGTTGGTACAACAGATTAAAGCGCAGCACTGCCGAGCGATCAGCAGCCACTGCAGCATGAGTTTGATTCCCTGCCAGGGAGGTGATCCTCATGGCTTGGCGGACCTGGGCCTCTGCTGTCCTGCCTGTTGCTCCCCTCAGCAGTGTACTTCGTCGATCTGCCTGTTCTGCTCCCCACTCTCTCTCTGGTGAATGATCTCAACCTCCAGCCCCTCCACTACCATCTGTAGCCTGTGCCACACAGTTCTAACATGCATAAATACATAAATCTTTAGGGAAAAAAATCAAAATACCACTGGGAGGGAAGCAGTGAGTTGAGGGGGACAGTGGGTTTATTAACTCTTTGGGAAGCTGGTTGGAGAACTTGCAAATCCAGAAAACCGATAAGGTGAGACATGAGGAAGCCAGCTAAACACCCAAAGAATCACACGAAAATCTGCCGTTGGGTTGTTGCCAAAGTTGCCAGGAAGTTGGGTGGAAAACCCAGAGAAAATGCTCAGATGTTGCACTTGGGAAGCAGGAAGGGCCTCAGCGAAAGTCTCCACTGTGGAAGAGAAAATATTATACTGCCATGAGGATGCAGCTGGGGATGCAGCTCTCGATGGGAGACTTCTGTCAGGATGCTGCTGAGCTTCCCGGAACCACCTGCCCGTAGAACCTGCAGACAACACAGGTGGCTCTTTGACTGCTCCTCAGAGCCACCCTTGGCTCCTTGACTGCTCCTCAGAGCCACCCTCACCAGCTCAGCTCCCCACAAGAGAGTGTTACCACCCATTCTCATGGAGTGTCCCTCCAGTGCCATCTGCTGTTGACATTGTTTTTAAGTCCCAGTATCACAACCACAATAACTTAATGAACCTGGAGCTGAGAGATAATTAATTAATAAATGATCCAATCCAACCACTGGATTCAATCTCAAGAGCAGAATGAAAGCAACTCAACTCTCATCTTTCGGGAGCCTGTGTCCAGGACCATTTAAGGAGCAAGTGCTGTACCAGTCAAGGTCCAGTCAGGAGACAGAAATCATGAACTATTTCCAAGGAGTTAACTTCTAGAGAGAATAAAAGCAAACTCTGAAGAGCCATCCTCTGCTGAGATAGAATTTTCCAGGAAGAGGATGATCGTTGAAGGAGATAATCCTTCCCACACTGCAGTGCAGATTTCAGGAAAGTATGCACCACGGTTGGTAAGCTGATGCAGGTGGTTGAGAGAGCAAGAGAGGGCTGGCAAGTTAGAAACTACTCCCTGGAGCACTCACAAGTCGAGGATGGTGAGCCAAGAGAGGCAGGCAGTGATTTTTTTCCTAAAAACAAAGCAGCCCTGAGATGAATTGGCAGGAAATTCAGCGGTTGTCAATCTGTCAGGTGGGTTTGATGTTGCTCTGGCAGGAACCTTACTGGGCACCATCTGGACTCATGGGAAAGACACTGAGAAGAAGCTGGCAGAGGGGAGGGTGCTGTGAAATGCAGGGAAACTGTCTGGGGTGCCTGCAGTTGGATGGGCAGGGAGCCTCGTGAGTGCCATGAAGCTCTCAGTAACGGAAACTCAGAGAGCAGCCTGGCAGGGTCCACACACCAGCTCCTCTCCACTGGAGCAAAAGGAAGCAAAGCACCCCTGACCAGTAAATGTACTCCTTCCTCCTCCAGTGTCCTTCAAGGAAAAATGAAAAATATCCAGGTATCACAAAGAACAGGAAGGGAGACTTGGAGCTGAAGAGCAATGAATCAGTGACGAATGCTGGATCTCTCGGCCAGATCTTCCCCATGCTCCTTCCTTTAAGCCTTTGGACTCCAGACAGATTCCTGCCCTGCTCTACACAGGCACAGAGGCCTGCTCTTCTTCCTTCCCCTGAAGTGGGTCATCATCATCCTACCGAGGGTGTGAGGTTAGCAGCTCCTCCATCTGCTTCAGGGGCAAGGCCTTCCTAGGCCTGCCCCACTGAGACTGCTCAGTTCTCCACCTTGCCCCCAGCTTTTTCTGGGGACACTCAATGAAATGGGTGAAAAGAGCACGCTTGTGGGCTGCTCTCCCCTCTGTCCATGAGGATCAGGTGTGTTAGGCTCACACTTGTCCACAGCAGCCCAGGGGTTGTTAAGCACTGGGGCTCAAGTCTCCCTACTGTCTGGAATGCCATCCAGAATCCAGCTACTGCTCTGGGTAAGTAAGTACTTTTGTCCAGCCCCTCGTTAGCAGATCATCCATGTTGGGTGATCGGTTTCAGTGTGACCTCGGTTCTCTAATGAATTCAAGAAAAGTTGTGATTTTTACAGACTCTATGTGTATATATGTGTCTATGTGAAGTTGGAAGGAGTGTCCTAACTTTTTATTTTTAAGTGGAGACACCTTCCCATAATTACATGTTCAAGGGTAAGCAAAAAAACTAGACACAAGTAATGTTTAAAACAAACAAAAGAAAAGTAAAACATTTCTTAACCTTCCAGACGGGAAGTTTTTTGGATCACCATGATTGCCTTCATTCAGGTTCCTACTAGTTATTTAATATCCCAGTGAAATGCTGAAATAATATCCCAGCTAAATATTTTTAAAAGTTTAAATATTAAACTTTTAAGTTTAATACAACAGGTTTATGTTTAATAAAGATTTGACTAAACCAGAACCATGAGACTCTTTAAATTTCTTTTTTTCCGTAATCTTGTTTGAAATTGGCACCTATATCATTGGGTTAATTTATTTATTTTTAATTCAGTTATATTTATATTCATGTATTCATACACCCACATGTTTACACTCACATGCCCTATACTATATAACAGTATTACATATTAAAATTACAGAAAATCAATGAGAAAAGCATATAAAAATATCTACAGTGTATAGTCATTTAAAGAACTGAATCTCTTTTAAGGATTTTTTTTTATGCAATCTTTCACTTTTATCCTATTTTTCAAGGTATCTTCTGCTCAGTCATGGGTTCTTCATATTCTTTACTCATCAAAAACTTGGCAGGCAATTTGTATTATAAAATACAATAAACCTTGCTTTCCTTTAAAAGTTTCAGAATGGTTTGAATTATTCTACAATTTAGCACCATAATAAAAGAATAATCGTAAATTTTAATTCTCCATTGCTTTAAGTATAGTCAGATCTTCCAACATTTCTCATCTTAAATGATATCTCCTAACTGGCCTCCATCATCCATTGTTAACGCTCCAGTTGATTTTTTCCCTGTGTCCTCTCCAACAATCACATAAAGAAAATGCAAACGTAAACCTCTTTAAACTTCTTCACAGCAATTGGTCCTGGTTTCAAATTTCCCTAAATGAACTGATTTTACAATCCACGCTCATCCTTATTCTTTTCATGCATTGACACTTCTATTTTTTATATTTGTTCCAAAGTGGTATTATCTTTCCTGAGTAAGGGTGTATATATGAGCTGTTCTTTCTGACAATTACTCTTTCCTCAGCCAACAATCAATAGTTATCTCCACTTTCCATATAATCATCGTTTTCTTCTCAAACTCAGCAGAGGGCTTGAATAACAACAAAAGTATCTGTTCATTCCCTGTCACGTGACCATAGCCCTGCACGATCATCTCCGACCTTCTGCCTCCTAGTATGTGTGCATTGAGTTATCCAACTAGATTCTAAGCTAAGGCTTAGCTTATTACAATATTGTCTTTAAAATTGCCAACTCTTAAATTATGAACAGAGAATCTGATACATGAAGGGAATCAAACTTAAAGATGTTAAAAAACCAAAAAATTCTTATCCAACAAATTTCTGCCCTTCCTTCTCTAATACATTTTAATCTATTTATTAAGTATTTAAATGTTTTGATGTTTCCTATGTTTTTCATTGTGTGACTTTGTGTAAGGTTCTTAACTGCTCAAATTATTTTCTCAGTTTATTTTCAACAATTATATTTGGTCTCTTATGATGGGTTATTTAATTGGCAGAGGAGCTCACTTCAGAAATTAAAAATACACAAATAGATCCTCCCTGGTGGCTCAACAGGTTGGAACACAGCACCACAAGCTGGTCACAGCCACTTCAGTGGGACTTGATCCCAGCCCCGGAGGTGACCCACATGGCGCGGCAGACCTCACCTGTCCCGCCCGCTGCTCCCCTCAGCAGTGTACTTAGTTGATCTGCCTGTTCTGCTCCCTGCTCTGTCTCTGGTGAATCCTCTCACAGCTCCTGCACCCCTGGCCTGTACCCCAGTTCTGTGAACATAAATAAATAAATCTTTAAAAAAAATGAAGTGATCTAATATTTAAAAAAAAATACACAAATGGTATTTTCTAAAGGATTAAGTAATTGACTGCTAAATAGTCAAATACTGTTGAATTATACAAAAACAGAAAAAAAGGCTTAACTAAAATATTAAGTTTTTCTCTATCTGTTAGCAGGTGAGAATGTCTGAGCCATTATGGAATTATAGACAAAGAAACATTTTTTAAAAGGCAGACTTATATGGGAAGGTTTTCTGTAGGACGTGAGGAATAAAGAAGTTAAGGATCGATTTAATTTCAGATAGCAAATCGCATCTCAATAAAAGTAAAAAAGTTGGCGTACTTATGGTAGAAAAATGATGCAAATAAATTAGAATCAGAAATGTCTGTGAGTTTATGATGGGACATATAAAACTCACAGTAATGTACAGGGAATTACTATCTATTATGCATTATCTTCTAAGAGTGGGTAACATAAAACTGTAAAGCACAGTAGATTTTTGAAGGAAGGTGTAAGTAGAATAAGTAGAAATAGGAACTACTTCAAAGTCAAAATTCACACTTTATTGCAGAGGTATGTTTTTAGCCCATTGGATAGTAGAAAAGTTCTCTGGCATTTTTCCAGGCTCCTGCTGGGCCAAAACCAGTGGACCAAAGATGATGGGTAGGAAATCTTGAACCAGGATTGGCAAGCAGAAAATTTTCTCACTGGGGTGCCAGCTGACTGCAGCTGTCTAGCAAGAGATCACTTTTTGATAGACAGACAAAATTTGGAAACACCCTTGACTTGTGTAGTTTAACATTATCGGAAACCAGGTGTACACCAATATTTACCTACTCATGTATGTAAGAAGCCAACTGCAGTTGAAGCTACTCATCTTGCTGGGAAGCCACTGGAGAACATATAGGAGAAACCTACAAAGTTGTGTTTGGGGGATATTGCTGAAGTTCCAACCCCTTCAAAGACAAGAGAAGCAATGACCATAAAAATTTACTAATAAACCACTCATGGGGTATTTTTACTCCATTCACCTCCAAGAACCCCATTGAGTTACAGTGACTTCCCAGCAAAACCACTCATGGGAGATGCAGCTAAGTCAACATGGTAGAATTAGTTATCTAACCCAGGTTTTCTGTTTTTGCCATTCTTGAGTAACAGTATTGGCTTTGGAACATGCCAGGTAATCAGAATATTGAGAGACAGAACATTAAATTTTCCTGGTAAACTAAACAGCCAAGATTTAATCTCATTTGTGGTTTAAACCATTGAGAGCACTTTATCACTAGTTACAAACAGCTGCTCATGTAAATTTTTTATCCAGTTTTAGAAAGTACCAGAAATTTAATTTTTTTACACATAGAGATAAAAATATTATTTAAGATTTATTTATTTATACATACAGAACTGGGTACAGGCCAGAGGTGTGGGGGGTGAGAAGATTCACCAGTGACAGAGTGGGGAGCAAAACAGGCAGATTGACTGAAATATACTGCTGAGGGGAGCAGCCAGCGAGACAGGAGAAGTCTGCTGCACCCTGAGGGTCGGCTCCCTGCCCACTGGGGATAAACTTCCGTGCTGCGGTGGCTGGCATAGCTTGAAAGTGCTGTATCTTTAACCCCTAGCCAGTAGGGAGGCCTCAACATATGTCTTAATGAGTTAAGGGCTAATGTGCCTGCTTGAGAAGAAATATTTAGAACTAGGCTTTTTATAGTTCAGAATTTTTATAATAATAATTATGTGGGCTAAAGGAGGCATTGAATTGTTTTAAAGCTTGGTTTACTAAACGTGATGATTAGAAAAAATTTAAGTGTAATCATTAGTTGTAATTAGTTATTTCTTGATGATAAAATCCTAAAACTACCTAAGTAAATGAAAGATCATGTAAGAATTTGCACAAATTTTGTCCATATTTTTCATCTAAGTTATATTTACTAATGTCTTTGCTACAAGCACTATTATTTTTGAATGTGTAAGTATACTATTTATCACATAACTTATAAAAAACATATTTGGTAGTTTGCCAATGCATTCAAATATATGTGTTAGCATCTGTATTTCATCTTTTAATTTTTTTAATTTTTTTTTAAGATTTTATTTGTACATACAGAACTGGGGTACAGGCCAGAGGATCAGGGGCGGTGAGAGGCTTCACCAGAGACAGAGTAGGGAGCAGAACAGGCAGATCTATGAAGTACACTGCTGAGGGGAACAGCGGGCGGGTCAGGAGAGGTCTGCCACGCCATGTGGTCACCTCCGGGGCCGGCGGGAATCGAACTCATGCGGAAGTGGCTTTAGCTTCTCAGTGCAGTGCTTTAACCCGCTGCGCCACCAGGGAGGGCCTATATTTCATCTTTTATAAATCTGGTTATAACACAGTAACTGGTCACCAAGTTGCCATTTACATCTGCCTTAGAGGATAAGATTATTTACCTAAAAGTCCAGTATGTCTTAATTTAAAACCATGGCTGATCTATCAGATGTGACAGCCACATATAGCCCTCAGGACTGCCTTGAAGTTGACTGTGTTGTGTTTTTGACGCTTCCCTATCAGTGTGAGTCCTTCCTTACTTCTTGATGGACAGATGTCTCAATTTCACCTCTTGTCTGCCGTTACCTATTTCTGCAATCATTCATTTCTTTACTTGGTCCTGATTCTTTATAATAAGGACTGAAGTTTAGAAACAAAAAACTATGAGTTGTTCTTTTTGTTCCTGGGGTGTTAATAATTATAAGATAGTTTAATGGACAAAGCCAGGAAATAGATATAACACCCACATACTTATTTTCTCATTATTTGATAATAAAAGTCATCTTCAATAATTTCAGCTTGTTTGTTCAAGTCTAAATTATACCACAGTAATTTTTCAATTGTCACTAAAGTCCATTAACACAACAAACTGAACTTCTTAAGGACATAACTCACAGTATCTCTTCAGAGTATTCTCATTAAAGTTCGCTTAAATGCATTCCTTTTCTTTCTTCTTCCCCTTTTGTGGTAAAATTTATATATGATAGCAGTTATATATCTGTTTCTGTTTGTAACTCATTCAAAGGCTTACATTTTATACCTAGGAAATAAAGTTTCTGTAGCAAATGAGTAAAATTTATAAAGTGCAAAAGTTATGTAAGTATATAGAATGCTATGAATATCAGGTGCCTAAAGTACAGTTTTCAGTCATTTTTACCTCACTACAGAGCCTCCCCATTTTCAAGGAAAGAAACAATTTGATTGATTTCTCAATACCAGCTGTGTCCCATAATTGGAAGCCATTTTCAATGAGCTAAGCTCCTCAGTTTACCCAGCTGGAATCCATTTTGTTTTCTCACAAGACTTAGACACTTAAATATTAAGGTTTAGATATTAAAACACTTTTTCAAAATTCACTGAATTCACTATCTAATCAATTATGCCCCTAATCTAACTGGTTGAAAGGACAGTAAGCTTGTATTTACCTGTTCTTTGTCATAAGTGACAGCTTTGCAGACAGTAAAACTAATCTTTTAACCCACATGTACTCTAGAAAAAATGAGTAAGCAGTCTCTTTGCAGACAACATTATTTTTCATCTTGAAGGCTAAAAAGATATTTGATGTGATCACTCGTAATAAGGGAGATGCAAATTAAAACCACAATGAGATACCACCTCACCCCAGTGAGAATGGCACATCTTCAAACAACTAGCAACAATAAATGTTGGCGAGGATGTAGAGAAAAAGGAACTCTCCTGCACTGCTGATGGGAATGCAAACTAGTACAACCACTATGGAAAACTGTTTGGAGGTTCCTCAAACTGATAAACATGGAGCTTCCCTACGACCCAGCAATCCCACTCCTAGGTATCTACCCAAAAGACACAAAAACACTGATTGAAAAAGATACCTGTACCCCATGTTTATTGCTGCTTTATTTACAATTGGATAAACATGGAAGCAGCCCAAATGCCCAAAAGTAGATGACTGGATAAAAAAAAGATGACACAATGGAATATTACTCAGCAACCAAAAAAGAGAAACACATGTCTTTTGCAGCAACTTGGATGGAGCTGGAAAAGATCATGCTGAGTGAGATAAGCCAGAAAGAGAAAGAAAAATACCGGATGGTTTCACTCATAGCAGGAGTATAATGGACCAGGCGAGAAAATAACCAAAATAATGAACAACCATATACCAGAGACATTTTGTGGGGGTGGAATGGGGAATGGGATCAAAAATGGGGGGGAGGGAAATGCACGGGACTATGGTGGAGGCACACGGGTGATTTGGTGATGGGAAACCCGCGGGGATTACAATTGAGATGGAAAAAAAATGTGCAAAATGATGTAAAAATAAACTTTTGTAAAATAAAAAAAAAGATAATTGATGTGAAATGAAAAAATACAATGCAGTTGCTTCTTGACAAAATTTTTTATGATTTACCCTGTCTAAATTTCCTCTTTGAGAAACTAGATTTTTAGGGTTTCTATTTCTTGCTTCCTTTGCTAAGGAGAAAACATATACATATATATATATTTATATTTTTACGAATATTATATATATTATTTTATTTATTTTATTATTTTATTATATATATAATTATATATATTATATATATATAAAATTTAATGTAGAGTCTCCACAAAGCAAGGTAGTGGACAAGTTGAAGACTAAATATGCACAAATTTTTATAAGTTACATAATGTTGGAAACGTGATAGTGCTTCAAATGTAGAAATGGAACTGACCTTCCAATCACGTGGCTGCTACCTTTCACCTAAGTGAAAAACAAGCTTTATAGGACACAAATGAGATAATCAAATGGAAATATTTTGAAATATTAACAGATTGAGAGAATTCACATTTGATATTTTGTGTTTAAGTAGGATTATGAGACTGTAGAAGTAGTAGAAAATATTTAGGAATAAGAATTGTTAGTGGCTATTATGCTCAGTCACTGTTTCTGGCATGTTCCCGGGATTGCTAACAATAAATATGCTTTTATTTTTTTCACATGGAGGTTTGGAAGTCCATAAAGCAGGAAGAATTGGCTTCAGTAAAAAGCCATTCTGAAATCAAGGAGATCATGCCAATTCTGTTATGTGCAAGATTTTAAGTTTCTTCTGCTTTATATGGTATGTCTATTGTCCTCATTCTTAAATTTTATAGAACTTTCTACCAGATGACAGGTGCTATGTCATATGCTTGATTTAAAGCATTTTGTACACACATGCTTGTGTGCAAATATTACATAATGAGTATTTATAATATGTACCGTGCAATATATATTTATAAAGTGTAAAATACATTTATAATATTCATGTTTATGTATACGATTCTTCTGTTTATTTGTATATGTATGTATTTGTTGATATATATATATTTATATATGATACATATAATATTTATAAAGGCCAAACGCAGATAATACATTTAACTGAGATAGTAAGATAGTAGTAACAATTCATGTATTAGTTAAGCAGGTTATGTCTGTCCAATATTCATCAAATTTGGATTATATATTTCAGATTTAAGCCTGAAATTATAGCAGTAGATAAAACAAATATAGTGCCTTTATCACTGGGGAATCCATTCTAATAAGCTAGCAAATAAATACATTTGTCTATAGAAGATATTAACTGCAGGCAATCAAAAGCTATTACATGTATAACATAGTAAAAAAATATATGGCCCATTTTTTCCTATGTATTTGTGTATGCATTTTTTTAGGAGTTCATTTGAGCAAAAACCTGAATGAATATATTTGCACTCACTATTAGTTCTATAATAAAATCTACAGCAAGTTAAGTAAGGTATAAAAATTTGGAGCTGATGGGAAGAAAAAGAAAAATACCGGATGGTTTCACATAGCAGAAGCATAAAGACCAGGGGAAAAACAATAATAATAATAATAATGAACAACTATATACCAGACACATTTTACGGGGGTGGAGTGGGGAATGGGATCAAAAATGGGGAGCGGGGGGAGTGCTCTGGAGTATGGTGATGGCACACAGGGTGAATTGGTAATGGGAAGTCCATGGGGATTACAACTGAGATGGAAAAAGGCACAAATGATGTAAAAATAAACTATTATATTAAAGATAATTTAAAAAAATTCTTCCCTCTCAAAATAAAAAAAAAAATTGGAGCTAGAAAGCCAGGGCTTATTTCTGTTTCTCCTCACCAGTTATCTCTATGAATTCCAGTAGTTTGCCTCTTATTTTATGGTTTAATTCAAGCAAGAAAAGATTTTGAAGTAAGGAAATTAAAGAATATTTAAGTAGGTCAGCAGTGGTAATTAAAGTGTCAAAATACAAAGTTGAGGACCCACTCTGGTGGCACAACGTGTTAATGTGCAGCCTTGTGATGCCAGCCACAGCCACCCCAGCTCCAGTTTGATCCCTGGACAGGGCAGTGGCCCACGTGGCGCGGCAGACCTCTCCTGTCTTACCTCAGCTCCCCTCAGCAGTGTACTCCGTCGATCTGCCTTTTCTGCTCCCCACTCTGTCTCTGGTGAATCCTCTCACCGCCCCTGCACCTCTGGCCTGTATCCCAGTTCTGTATGCATAAATAAAATCTTTAAAAAAATACAAAGTAGAGAGAATGGAAGACAGAAAAGTAATAAAAGCATAATGAGCAAGATTTTCTATATAGTTTTTAAAATTTATAAACCCCTATGCCTCCCTGGTGGAGTAAGGGGTCAAGTCTCAGCACTATGAAACTATCTGCAGCCACTGCAGCACAAGTTCCATCACAGGCCAGACAGCTGACCCACATGGTGCAACAAATCTCTCCTGTCTCACCCGCTGTTCCCCTCAGCAGTGTGTTTGAGTAGAGCCACCTGTTCTACTCCCCTCTGTCCACTTACCCCTTGCACCTGTGGCCTACAACCCAGCTCTTGTATGCATAAATAAATAAATCTTTAAAAAAATGATAAAACCCAAATCTAAGAATTTTCTTGAAACCTTACATAATAACACAAACTATAGCAAGGTGCATCAGAAGTGAAATGTGAATATCAGTATTGAGAGCCCAAATTTGAGGAAATTCACATTTCTGACTAGTACAGAGAATTCTTACCTGTAGCTTTGCAAAGCCAACATCCTAGGAGTGTTGAAGGAACAATGGCAAAGGGTCAGTCTCACCTTTCTATCACCGGTGTGAATATCTGAGAAAAATCTAAATGAAATATTTTTTTTATAAGATCAAAAGTTGAGGACATGTTGTCCTTTTTTAAAAAATAAATCCCACAACCCAAAAGGTTTGAATGTGTTGACTAATCTGCTTCAAATGTTAAAATGTACTTTTAAAAACAAATTGGAGTCTTCTTACTGAAGGTGTGGAGGCCTGGAGATGGCATCTACATCTCTGAAGAAATAGAAAGGTCGCATAAAACTATGACAATAACATGCCCAAAGAAAATATAGAATTGCTGAAAAGATAAGGAAAAAAAAGTCTTAGATAATGAGCTAACTCCTATATCATGGGGGGAAGCCTGAAGCTCTCGAGGGGGTTTCCCATTGTGGGTTGATGCAAGACCCCAGAGTAAAAAGTACCAGCAATTCCCAGCCTAGCAGGGCTTGAAGCAGAGACCAATGCTTCCCCTCAGGACATCTGCCACATGGCATGGCACTAAAATTTAGAGGAGATACCATTCAAAAAGTATAGTCATCTTGGGAAAACTAATTGGCAGTTAAAACACACAGAGAGCTATGAGGCAGAATGCATAAGGCCCTAGTTGACAATATTTAGAGGCACATTTCAGAAGTTGGATCAGACTCACTAAAGATGCAATGTCAAGTGACTCCAGCGCATTTTCTACCTGTATTATGGTGACTAATCACCTCGCTACCTGTCCAGCAGAGGAAAGTAAAAACCCTCTTGAGAGGCAGATACCATTATATTGAGCTATTCAATTGTTACGCACAGTGTCCATAATGTGTTTTTTTAAATGTACTAGACTTATTTTTTAAACAAGGCTGAAATGAAATGAAGATAGAAAATCCAAGTATTATAAACTAAACCAGGTAGAATGAAAATGTTAGAGGACCTGAGAATCACTAGGATGACTAAAATACATAAAGGGAAGAAATGCACACAAAAAGTGAAAGTTGGAGAATTCACTAGAGAATTAGAATTAGACTCAAAATCTCCTCTCAGTTTGGTTCTTTGTAGATAATAATAAGTATAAGGAATCCGAAAATCATAGAAAACACATTCAATAATAGAGTTAGCGTTTATTAATTTAAGTGCGGTGATTTGGGAAGCAAATTTACTTTTTTAGATTAATGCCGAACCCTTGGATGTAGATCATTAAATGCAGCTTCACTAATCTTTTTCTGGTGAATCCACTCATCCTTTGCACCTGTGGCCTACAATCCAGCTCTTGTATGCATAAATAAATAAATCTTAAAAACAATGATAAAGGCCAAATCTAAGAAGTTCCTTGAAACCTTACAGAATAAACACAAACTATAGCAAGATGCATCAGAAGTGAAATGTGAATATCAGTATTGAGAACCAAAATTGTTTCACTACATAATGAACTTAGACAATTACCCCAGACACTCCAATTACTCTCACTGAACTTCCTTCTTACAGATAAGTCATTAATGTGCCTTGGAATTGTGATGGTGGGAAAAGGATTCATGGGCGATGTGCTTGAGTATTGCTTTGAACTACAATATGGAACTCACTCTTACTGGGAGCAGGTAAGAGAGCAGCCTGAGAATCTACCGAGCAAGAGTAAATGGAGTATTGTGAAAGAAAACACAATTGTTCACAACTCTCAAGAGGTAGAGAGTAGATCAGAGATAAACTCCAGGTAAATACGAGATTATCCATGACTGGCCTATGATGTCTTCTCACTTTCCTATGGTCTTCCCTGGAAAGCTGGCACTAGATCTCAAGTCTTTCATCACCAACAGCTACAAAGTCTTTCCATAGTACCTACCAATTGTTCTCACTTTTACCCTAACTGTACCAACATGGAAACTAGTCCACACACTTACTCTTACTTTGCATCCTACACTAGTATTACATTTCCTCATGAGAAAAAAATTCTAATTAAGGAATACTTTCAGCAAAATAATACTGAATAGATTTGATAGTCAAATCCAAGGATTTGACTTACTTAATTCATTAAAATATAAGGAAAAAATCCCTCTGCCCAAATATATTTTGTGTTACTGATATTTGTTAAAGATTTCCTGTAAAAGTAAAAAATAATTTTGTTCCTAGTCTTTCAATTTTTTCATCCCCTGTATTTGTTCATTATTAAAAAGAAAAAGTGGAACTTTTTATTGCTGGAGGGTTTTGGACTGACATAGTCAAGAAATAAACAACTAAAATACTTCTGTGTGGATATAGATAGAGATATCCACACAGAAGTATTTTAGTTGTTTATTTCTTGACTATAGCTATAGATATAGATATATAGATATATATATTCACAGAGACAAGGAGCAGTGTAGTGTTTATTCTTAAGACAGGAACTTCATTTCATTGGAGAAAGATTAAGCTTAGTATCAAAAGAATTCTTAATAAAGACTAAATTACTTACATATACTTTCTCATCTTGGAAAGGTTCCCTAACCATAGTAAATGTTTTCACAAATACAAAATGTAAAATAGCAGTTCTACTGTATTTACAGTGAACTACTTTGGATATTATTCACAACAAATATGTTTACAGGTTCTGTATAGAGGCAAGTTTTATGCTCACTAAAAATGCTAGCTATTAATATAATTCAAATATTAATTGAATTGAAATTAATTTTCTGTCAAAATTTGCATTCAGTTTTAAGGCTTAGAAAATACAAAACTTTAGGAAAACAATACCTCTAAAAGGTGTTGAGAAAGTAACAATGTACAAGATCTCTTCACAAGGGATGTGGTTCATTCATTTAAATGATCTTTGTAGAAGAAATAATGTGTGGTAATGTACACACACGTAATTAAGACATAGCCAGCCATGATTTAATGGGTATTTTTGGTGATGTTCAGTGGTCATAGTAGGTAAGCACCTGAGGCCAGTTATGACATTCTTAGTTTCCAATATACATTTCTTGCCTCTGTTTTGTTAATGTCAGAACTGGAGTTACACAAAAACTGTTTCTGCTTTCCCAGAAGGTGTCCTCTCATCCTTTGCCAATAGGGGGAGCTAGACACATGCAGCAATTGTGGGAGAGGAAGAAGAGGCTTGTTTCTCTACACTTCCTTTCCTAAAAGTGCCACTCCACAACGTCTCTCCGTCTAGGAATGACAGGTCCTTTTTGTCCCAACTTACACACTAGCTTCATCATACACAACTCATGTACCAGCTGGTCTGTAACCTTTTCAAAAGTCTGAGTCTAGGCCATCTGGGCCCCTAGGGTCCAATTCAAACACACTAATTCCAGATAACTAGTGCCACCTCCTTGGAGATCTGAGCTTCAACTTTTTAAAGTCCATCTTTTAAGCTCCTAAAATATTTTTTAAAGATTTATTTATTTATGCATACAGAACTGGGGTACAGGCCAGAGGCTCAGGGGCGGTGAGAGGATTCACCAGAGACAGAGTGGGGAACAGAACAGGCAGATCGACAAAGTACACTGCTGAGGGGAGCAGCGGGCGGGTCAGGAGAGGTCTGCCGCGCCTTGTGGATTGCCTCTGGGATGGAACTCAGGCTGAAGTGGCTTTAGCTTCTGGGAGGGCGCAGCTCCTAAATTTTAAGACAAACTCTCCTCTTTGTTTTCCAAGACATATCAACGCAATCTGTTTTCTACAATTACTTCCTACAAAACACTCAAGTGTCTTGCTCGTGACACCCCCCCAGCCATATATATTTTATATTAAATTATTTCTGGTCCCTAACTGGTATGGTTTCTCTCCCCTGATTTGACCCTCTTTGATGGACACATGAAAGGACAGTTCATTTTACAAAGGAGTTTCATTTAAGTACTAGGGAGTGTTTGAGTGGCCATAGGTAAAATTGTATTGGCTGACCTCTTAGGGTAGAGTTTAGATTCTTTAAGAAAATGACTTTTAAACTTTAAACTGAGGATAGGAAGAATTCATGTATGTTAAATGTTGATGTTTCAATATAGGAAAAGCTAAGTATTCACTGAAAACTCTGGGGTGATGAGTGTATTTGAATTTTCCAAGGGAAGTTGAAAAGCCTAGTGGTTGGAAATTAGAAAACAAGAGAAGAGAAAAAAGATCTCAGTGGAAGGAGGCCAACAGACACTCAACAACTTGATAGTTTCTTAGAAACTTCAACTTTTAGCTAACAATATATAACAAAATTCAATCCTTAGATAGCATTTGGTTCAGTGTCAGTCAGGATTCTTTTTTCCTCAATGTTAAAATGAAATGACAATGAACAAAATGATGCCTTGGGAGGGTCACCCCATGACCATGATGACCATGATGACCACAGGGCCAGCCTGAAAGCATCTTTCCCTTTTTACATTTCTTTAACCTTTCAATTTTGTTAAGTATTACTTATAATCCAAATAACATTGCATTATGACATTCTATAGCTGAAAGGTGTTTCTTCTTTGCTGCTAAAAAGAGGAGGGGGGCGGCCCTCCCTGGTGGTGCAACGGGTTTGGATGCAGCACTGCAAGCTGGCAGCAGCTGCTTCAGTGCGAATTCGATCCCCAGCCCCGGAGGTGACCACATGGCACGGCAGACCCCTCCTGACCTGCCCGCTGCTCCCCTCAGCAGTGTACTTCGCCAATCTCCCTGTTCTGCTCCCCACGCTGTCTCTGGTGAAACGTTTCACCACCCCTGCACTCTGGCCTGTACCCCAGTTCTGTGTGCATAAATAAATAAATCTTAAAAAAAAAAGAGGGGGGTTAAAAGCCATTTTATGCACACTGACCAAATGCCCCATATGGAGTGGATCTGAGGGTCCCCATGATGTGGGCTCCGGCCCTCACACCTGGCTCAGACTTACCACAACTATCCACTGTACTGCTGCCCTTCTCTCAGTCGCTCTCATTTCTCAGTGGAGAAAACTGAGGTTTCTGAGGAAACTTGCCCAAGAAAATAAAGTTAGAAAATGGAAACATGGAGGGACTCATTGGATTTCTCTACATTAATGATTATTAACTACTTGACTTGTCCAAATAAAACAGAAGAAGTGAACCAGCAAAGTAAATGGTACACCATGCCTCAGTGGGTCTGGTAGAATGTTGGGCAAAGGGGACTTTGAACAATGTCTCACAATGTTCCACTTCACTACAATCCCCTGGGATAATAGCAGACTGGTAAACAGGAGCCTCAAAAGCCAGTGCTAAAAACTCGAAATTCACACAGGAAACTCGAAAAACACAGCGAAGTATGATGACAGGGGCAATTAAGGATTCAAGACAACAGCGCATTCAGAGTCATTAGTGTAGACTTAATTCAAACCTAAATCTGAATGATCTTCTAATATCAATCTTTGTTCATAATTCTTTTCCCATCATTGGATGCAACTTCACATTCTCAGTCTAAACTTTTGTATTAGCAGGTAGACCAAGGGGACCCCAGAATCCCCAAACTTGCATACTTTAAAGAGATTCTGCCAACTGCCTTAGAAAGACAAAACATACTCTTAGTGTGAAAGGTCTTTAATAGAATTGATGTGCACACAGAGAGGATGATTCCCCAGTGAAACACGCGAAGCTACCCATCCCCCCATGCCCCCCCCCCCCACAGTGTAGTCCAGGCAAACAGGGTTGGCCTTAATTGCGGCTGCTGAGACCTGAAATGTTGCCACAAGTCTAAGGCACTTTCTGGTGGGGAACCATAAGAGGAGAAGAAAAGACGAGGCAAGTCTGGGACGACAGGAGCAAAGTCAAAGCACAAGACAAGGTAAAGGCGGCCATTGTCAGCCTCCCCATGTGTCTCTCACCCACTTGTCGCTTTCAAGTGTCTCTCCATGTCTCGACTCCAGTGTCTCCTCCGTGTCCCCCACGTCCATGTGAAGTCCAAAGCAAGAAGCAGGCAGGCCTTCGCCTTGTGTCCCTCTCTCATTTTCTCCAAATGTCTCTCCTCTGTTTCCAAGATCCCCCTGCTGTCCAATGCTGCCCTCAGTTGTTGGGTAGGGAGCATGGAACCCTCCTTTTTTTAAAGATTTATTTATTTATACATACAGAACTGGGGTACAGGCCAGAGGTGTAGGGGTGCTGAAAGGATTCACCAGAGACAGAGCAGGGAGCAGAACAGGCCAACTGACGAAGTACACTGCTGAGGGGAGCAGCGGGCGGGTCAGGAGAGGTCTGCCACGCCATGTGGTCACCTCCGGGGCAGACAGGAATCGAACTCATGCTGAAGTGGCTTTAGCTTCTTAGTGCTGTGCTTTACCCCACTGTACCACCAGGGAGGACCCGTAACCTCTCCTTTTTTATGTAACAGATGCCTCTGTTACAACAGCAGCCCCTCATCATCACAATGATCATATTCAAAAACTTTCTTATGATTACCCTCAACTCAAAATATACATCTCTGATAACAACCACAGACTATGAATCAAAATATTTCTTAAACACTTTGTCTTCAACTTACCATTTGTTAAGGATCTAACTTTAAGACAAACTTTAAGACAAACTTTTATTACATTACTTTGTTTGCCTTTTTTGATGAAGAACCTGACCTCCAGTATTTGATAATGCCATAAATTTCAAACTACAATACAAAAATCAAATTATAATACGATTTTTTGCTAATGTGTGTATTTTGGCATCTCTTACTTAACAGATATATGAACATTAAAGACCCAGACTGGAGTGTATGTTATTTGGCATTATGGGAAGGTGTGTCTGGTTCTTCCATTTCATGCATATCTATGGTCTCCTTAGTCTCACTGGTTTCCAAGAGGTCTTTGCCTTTTCTTTTCTGGTGCTCTTCTTCTTTAACCTATTCATGAAAAGAAGCAAAAGGTACATACATGTGTGGCCACAATGGATCCAAGAAAACTCAACAAACTTGGCTAGAGTGGTCCTACACTATAGTTTATACAACTCTAACACATACATTTGGTCTCCTCAGTCTCTTCCTGAGGAAGTAGCACCAAATTAGCCTTTTCTGGTAACTGTAATCAAAATGAGACCATGACATTTCCTGTGATTTGCTCAGCCACACCGTTCCTGAAAAGTGGACATACCATTAAGTCCATGAGTTCTTTTACTTCTAATTCTGTGCTCATTTTCTGAATACCCTAAAGTTACTATTTCTACTCAGTTGGGACCTATAAGAGAAGAGAGTATTGGACCAAAAACATTAGCTCCATCTTTACATGAAAAGTGTGATTGAAAGTTGGAACTCTGACGGGAAGCATCTGTCTGGCCGCAAGCTCTCCCTGCCCAAATGTTTCCCTTTGCCTCAGCGTTTCCCTCAGGTGACACTGGTGACATCAGCTTCTTCGTAATAGCACATTCTAAAGGATGTTCTCTATAATTTTAACAAAATTAAGTTACTTTCCAATAGTGTGTTTATACCATCCAAAGTGACTAATATCCTCTAAAATACAATAAGTGAGACCATATACTAGAACAAAATACACCCATCTTATGTCAGTGCTCTAAGCAAGCAGAGCTGAAATAATATGGATTTTTTAAAGATTTATTTTTATGTATTTGTGGATACAAAACCTGGAGTATAGATCACAAGTACAAGTGGTGAGCGGATTCACCAGAGACAGAGTAGGGCGTAGAACAGATTGATAAACTATACTGCTGAGGGGAACAGTGGCTGAGACTGGCAAGGTCTGCTACGCCATGTGGGTCAACTTCCTGGCCAGGGATCAAACTCACGCTGCAGTGGCTGGTGATAGCTTGATAGTGCTGAGATTTTAACTCTGAGCCACTAGGGAGGCCCTAAAATATATATATATATTTTAAATAGATGAATAATTTGAGATGATAGTGACACACTATATACACAGAGTATATAGAGAATGATTTTTATATTAAGGAACAACTTGGGATTTTGCTTGTGATAGCCAAACAAAATGAGGATTTTATCGGGTCTGTATTCATGTCCTTACATTTATTGCACATATGATTTTCTTATATATAAACTTAGTGATATATAAAAATAATACATCCCTTTTTCAATTATTAACCTATTAAGCCATATATAATAAATGTTATGGAAATATTATTATAGTAATTGCAATCTAACATGTAATATAAGTACATGCAATATGACATTCACACTTATTAGTAAGAGTTATAAAGAATATAATATTTGAAGTCAAATGATTTAAGCTTCAGTATGATCCACTCACAGTTTCTTTAGTTATAAATAAATTACTCACTCTCACTAACCTTTAGTTTCCTCATGTGTCATATAGAGTATTTCACTTACATATACATGTTACATAACATATATCTAGTTGCAAATTTAAATTGCAGATATATATCTCATAAAACATCCACAAATAGAACCACACAGAAACATTTCTTAAATTACCAGAGTATTCTATGGATTCATTTTGTGAAGTTAGAATGTATAATTGTCTTCCACGCTCTGCTAAGTCATCCTGTAACTATACAAACTAGCTTCAAACAAAAGGTCTACAAATGAGCTTACCTCTTCTCCAAGTCTGTGATGATATCTGGAAGTGGAAGGCTAGAGGTCTCAGGCAGATGGTAGATGCCTATTAGGGCTGTAAAGGGAACAGACCCGTAGAGAATCATGGGTAGATGTATGAAATACCTTCTAGTTAGAAGGGCCAGAGCAACCAAAACTGCAGCTAGACGGACAACAGATCCATAAATACCAGTTAGAGTTGCCCTTCAAAGAAAGAAGACATTTCTTCAAAACTTTGAACTTGTGGTTTCTATTCTTTCGAGTTCAAGCCCATCTGCACCATTTCAAGTAGGCAGAGACTACTGAGACCATCCAGGTTCAACACAGGCTATTTCTTCCCTGAATTTCATTACTCTGATGACTCAGACCACTGCCTAACAGACACTGTATAATGCATTGTTTTTGTTTTAGACAGAACCATTATTTTCTCAACCACACCTCAAGGACTTTGAAGGTTTTTGTTTATTGTTTTACACAGAATATCCAGCCTATCTAAGTTTTTCTGTTTTCTATAAAATGGAAAAAACACACTAATTCAAAGCTGACAGAATTTCAGGGACATGACGGAAAATATGGAAAAATACTTACTTTACTTATGGAAAGACAGTAAATATAAAACTGCAGTTTAATTAGAATAATTTTCTGAAGTTCTTTAGCTTAATTTTCTTATTAATGCCACATTTTTGTTAACCACCATGAAATTCTCTACTATTGTCACCAAGTAACCTAAGGCCTTTGAAGAGAACTTATAATTGTCAATTGTCACTTCATGATCCTTCATTCATGTGAGATAAATCTTTAAGAAACTTTTTTATATAGTTTAGAGGACTTTATTCCCCTAAATCAGGAAAAGTACTATGGTTTTATTTGTTTACAGAGAAGTTACTAAAATTCCCAGCATCTATATATTATCTGTGGGGAAAAAAAACACTAAGAAAGTAAAAGACATAGTATTTATGGGAAAGAATTAACAGGGGATACAGTCATTGCTTTATTCTTGAGGGATTATGTTCTTGACCAGTTTCCTCAACCTCAAGCTCGGTGAGTTTCAGTTTTCTCATTTATAAAATAAAGAACATTAAATATATTCATTTATAGTAGGGATTCTTTTGGATATCACATTAGAAGATATATGTGCAATGGTTGCATTATAGTTTTTCATTAGAAAACTGTCATTTGACAAAAACAATTGAAAAAGCTTTTTTTATTTTGCATCCTGTGATGCACCTTCCTTCAGAATTCTCAATATCTAGATAAAAAATTCCTTTCAGTCAAATAGTATGAAATCCCTGTTTACAGTGTTGAAATTTTATGTATATTACTATAGGACATCTATTTAAATGTAAATTCCCAATAGATTATGCAACGAAAATACAAGTCTCCTTTTTTAGGATACAACTGATGAAGAAAGAATCTTCCTTCAGTAACATTGAGAGTGCACTAGTGAAAAGCAGTGGGATGAGCATAGGCTTGGTGCATAAGCACAATGTTTAAGCTTCTCTGCTTGAGAGGAAGTCTTGAATAGAAATGTCATCGTGTTAGATACGGGCCCGCAGATTATGCCTGTATGTGACTCTAATTACATTCCATCATATTTTTATCCATTCTTTGATGTGCATCATTATACTTTTGCAGATGTGAATAAAGTATTTGCAAGTGAAATGTTTTGTTTTTTCTAACTTGTGCACAGGCACACTTTGAAATGTCAAAGAGATTATGAAACAAGAGAGAGGTAAATTATTGTTATAAGTCTGGGGAAGTAGGGTAGGATTCTAGTCTGAAATCTCCATCTCACGTAGGTCACTAAGTGATTAGGAATGCAGGGTGGGAGAAACTGCAGTCATTTTGTTAGCAAAAAGAATTCTGCCAAAGATTGTTTAAATATTGGATATTTATTTCTGAAAATTTGTTAAGTAGCTTTTAAAGTTAATGTTATTTCACTCACTTAAATTCCTTAGAAGTCCCCCTTTGTGGCCTAGTAGTTTAGTTTCAGCACTATGACCACTACAGTCTGAGCTTGATCCCGGCCAGGGCCCTGACCCAGATATGGTACAGCAGACCTCACCTGTGCTCCCCTCAGCAGTGTATTTCAGTAGATCCACCTGTTCTGCTTCCCACTCTGTCTCTGGTAAATCTTCTCACCCCTCCCCCTACTCCTCTAGCATACACCCCAGTTCTATGTATGCAAAAAAAAAAAAAATTAATTAAATGTCCTAGAATCTCTAGCCATAGTCAATATTATCAGGCTGAACCACTTAAAGAGTTTTGCCTTACCTGAGTGGTGTTGGTGAGAGTTCATTTATGAGGGCGACAATTACAATGTTGAAGGTTGAAAAGGATAATTTCCCCAGGAGAAAAATAATAAGGCGCAAAGTGGGCAACTCTGCAGACAATATTTTAAGAGCAAAATTTAGGATTTAGTCAAATTTGATTTATTCACTCATTTGTTTACAAATGTCTCCTAATAATTTATCATTGGGCAATTATCTGAAGTAGAATTTTTCTTAAGTAGGTGTTAAAACCAAGTGATATTAGTTAATACAATATAGGGAGTATAATTTAAAACATTATTAGGATTGGAACTAAAAAAAAGAAAAAAAGCAAAAAGCAATCCCAGAGTTCACAAACACTACAGCCCATACACTGAAAAGACAATGGGAGGAGATAAGACTATCACTGGCCAGAACAAAGGCAACAGAGTGGAAATTGTAAACCAGAGGGTCGGTTCTAGGAAAATCAAAGTAACAGAAAAAGCACACTGCTGTCTGCTAGGTACTATCCTTAACAAACACACCCAGGGAAAGAAGACAATAGTATTTGACTTGAGCTCTCCAAGCTCAAGATTCTGGCTTCCATTGATCAAGTCAACTGAAAGAAATGGTGAAGAGATTAAGAGGTAGGAACCTCAGAGATTAGGCTCGCTATTCACAACAACACAAAGGAAGCTAGGTAATGTACATAAAAGCAAGAAATGTTGAGAACCTTCTTATAAGGACAACACAGATTGAAGTCACCTGAGGCCTCAGAAAATGATCAGGATTGGCAATCAATATATGTAAAGCTACTTAATCATAATGCATATGAGTTAAATGTATAATCAAAATGGGAAATTTGCCTGCATAGCTAATAGTGGCAATACCAAGGTTTGGCAATAGTAGTCAGGGTTGGCCCATTCTCCAAAGATAATGTTACCCTAATTAGTACAAATTCTTTCCGAGGTACCTACAGATACAAACACATGAACTCCCTGTGGTCCAGGAGCCTCTGTTTATGACAGAGGCTTGCAAAACTGAGACAGATATGCCAAAGCATATGTACAAGAAAGTTTTTCCAGCTCTTACTTATAAATCTGGAAACTACACAGAAAGTTCACCTTCATTAGATTATATCAGTAAATCATAGTAAGTATGGCTTAAAAAATATAATAAAGTTTTGCATTCTAAACTCCTAGTTTTTCAATTGTCACTTTAATTTTTTTTTTTTAAGATTTATTTATTTATGCATACAGAACTGGGGTACAGGCCAGAGATGCAGGGGCGGCGAGAGGTTCACCAGAGACAGAGTGGGGAGCAGAACAGGCAGATCGACGAAGTACACTGCTGAAGGGAGCAGCAGGCGGGTCAGGAGAGGTCTGCCGCGCCATGTGGTCACCTCCGGGGCAGGCGGGGATCGAACTCATGCGGATGTGGCTTTAGCTTCTCAGTGCTGTGCTTTAACCTGCTGTGCCACAAGGGAGAGCCAAAAAACTGCTGCTTTAAGCAAATGAATGAATAATGCTTGAATCCCGTTCATACAGTAGCAGTTAAATCACTACTTTAGACATTATGAAAGTGACCACCTTTAGGAAATTGGTAGGTACCAACTCTAAGAGTTGAGTAAGAATGTAAACATGGTGGGGGCAGGCTTGTGCTACATTACTTGCTGACACAGTGAAGAGCCTAAAAATATTAAGGACAAAGAGAAGCTCTTAAATCAACTAGAGGGAAAAGGAGAAACTCCGACTAAGGAAAGTTAATCATAGATAACTTTAAAGTTAATCATAGATAACATAGCAAAGATAAAGGAATAATAGATGTCAGAAGACGTTGGAAATAAAACCAAGATAATGACTATAACTACACACTTTAACTATATATGCTGCCAAATTATCTTCTAACAAGAGATTTATATTCACATAAACCAAAATTTAGAGACTTTAGTAATGATAGACCTTCATTACCAAAGAGCAAAGATATTTTTTCAAGATTCAAGAAGGACAGGAAGAAAGAATAAATAACATTTAGGTAAATCTAAAGCAACTGCAGATTGGGTAAAAGAATATCATCATAGCTATATCTAAATCATGGGGTTTAGTAAAAAGGCAAAAAACAACAGCAAATAAGCAAAGAACTCTGGAGTGGTGGAATTATATTAAATTATCTAAGACTTTATATCACTATGTTTTTGAGGAATAAAATTAATGACATGTACTTGATAAAATTTCAGGAGTAGAATCTAAAATAAAAATTTTGAACTACAGGATACAACTAAAATTCACCTAAAATAGAAGTGGAATGCTACTATATATGCAAATAAGTAAAAATTATTGATGAAAAAGAACTAAAGAGTCCAACATTGCTTTAAATAGATAAAAATCACAAAAGACGGATCATCAGATTTGCAAAATATTTTCCATTGTAAGCTATTAATGTACCCAGATGAAATAAAAAGATTCCAAAAATTTGACTATAAAGAACTAGAAAGGGAACCCTCCTTAGGAGCACAGCATTGAGAAGATAACTGCAGCCCTCACCACTAGTTTGATCCCTGGCCAGGGCATTGACCCGCGTATAATTGCGTGACAAATTCTGGTTAGACAGAAGTGAACACCTTTCTCTCTCTAGTTCCTACTTCAAGGAATGCAATATAGATCATATCACCTATCAAATATCATTTGAACTAGAAGGTACCAAGATTTTGAAACTAAACTCCAGTGCTTTTTTGGTGTGAGCTGAGCCTGAATTCTATTCTTAAAAATATTAGGGAGGCCCTCCCTGGTGGCGCAGCGGGTTAAAGCACAGCACTGAGAATCTGAAGCCACTTCCGCATGAGTTCGATTCCCGCCTGCCGCCTGCCCCGGAGGAGACCACATGGCGAGCCAGACCTCTCCTGGCCCGCCCGCTGCTCCCCTCAGCAGTGTACTTCGTCGATCTGCCTGTTCTGCTCCCCACTCTGTCTCTGGTGAAGCCTCTCACCGCCCCTGAGCCTCTGGCCTGTACCCCAGTTCTGTATGAATAAATAAATAAATCTTAAAAAAAAAATATTAGGGAAATTTTTGTTTTTAAAGAATCCTTTGAAGAATCCGAACATTGACAAATCTCACCTTTGGTCACAAAAACACTGGCTATTAAGGAGCTTCCAGACAGAAAGAGGAAAAGAGCTAACGAAGGGCGACACTTGATATGTCTTAGTACAAAAAAAGTAAGGCATTTGCTGGGAAAATCTACCACTCCTAGTAGAAACTGCATCAGAAACATATCTATCCCCAAATTCTGAAGATCCAGCAGGAAGACATGCATGCCCCAAAGGGAGGAAAATCTGGAAGAGAAAGTTCATAGACAGGTCAAGCATTCAATAAACTTAGTGCTGAGATGTTTCAGTGTGTGTGAATATGTAGAAGCATTTAAGAGCTTCGTTTCCTCCAAACATATAAATAAAATCAATATATTTCAAGTATGAAATTTAAGATATAACATTAGTGGGAAATATTTGAATATATGAGGAATGACAAAACAAAATATCAATAAATTCAGTTAGTGGTTAAGTAAACCAGTATGCATCTGGTCTACCAATGTAACTGAGTCTAAATTTTGTACATGTGCATTCATGAGCCACAGTAAAGACTGAGGTCATTTTATTCTCAAAAGAAGGAGGACAGATGCTTTATTTTATCATTTCATAGACAAATATCTAGATTTTCACATATCTTGAAAATACAAATACTGATATAAATTTCATTTTAATTTTGAAAAATCACACACAAGCATAAGTCTTCTGTATTCTGGGTATTTTTTTTCATTTGCAATTTTGACAATAACAATTAGTACAACATAATGATACACGTGAGCAATATCGGTATTAAGAAGATATATAGCTTTATAATTAATATTACAGTTATATTCTGTAAGAACAAGTTTTTTATGGTAATAATTTTTTAATCATGTTTATAAATTTTTCCTAAAGTATAAATTTTCTTCATTATTTTAAGTTCTTATTATGTTGCCTTACACATAGCAATATCCAATTTATCTGTATAGATATGTACAAGGCATATGTCTTTAAGAATGTCATAAGAGGGCCCTCCCTAGTGAGGCTACAGGTTAGGACACAGCACTGCAAGCTGGCTGAGGCTGCTTCAGTGCAAGTTTGATCCCTGTCCCATAAGTGACCCACATGGTGCAGCAGACCTCTCCTGTCTCGCCTGCTGCTCCCCTCAGCAGCGTACTTCGTTGATCTGTCTGCTCTGCTCCCTAATCTGTCTCTGGTGAACCCTCTCACCAGCCCTGTACCTCTGGCCTGTACCCCAGTTCTGTATTTCTAAAAGTAAAAGAAAAGAAAGTCATATGACTTCTCTTGCTTTCATTTTCCTCATTTGCAAAACTGTACTAGAAATAAAACATATCTCATATGCAGAAAACATACATTTTTTTCAATATAGTTGTTTTATTTATATATATAGATCCTATCCTAAGCACTTAGTACTTATCATTTTCTCATGTAATCATTCAGTCCTTGGCAAAAATCAAAATTAAATTTTTATGTATTTAAGTCCAAATATTATGCTCTTAAATTTCAGATTACACTATGTTCTAATATAAAAAGAATTAATCAATTTGTCAGCAAGCCAGTTCTCTCTTCCTCACTATGGTGGATTCTTGGTGTCTTCTGATCTGCTTTTTCACTTTGTTATTTCCCTCACTCAGTGCCTATTTGCTAGTGTCTCTTGAATAAAAGGAAAGATATCAGCCATTCCTCTAGGAGCTTAGCACAGTCTTGGAACTGCTGAATCATATTAGAAGATGAAAGGCAAATGACTGACAGTAAAAAGGACAGGCAAAACACCATCCTGTATAGCACAGGGTTAGCAAGGACCTCCTTTATTGTGATACAGTTTTTAACTGTTTTCAGTTCTTCCTTCATTGTAGATGTCAAAATCTTAAAACGATAAAATAAAATAACAAATACCTAGACTTAACAAAAAAGATCATTATTTCCAAAAATGTTTCTTACCTGCCATCAGTCTACCATAGGACCAAACCCCAAAGAGCAGGATTCTTTTTACCCCAAACCAGATATTAAGCCTGAGCCTTCATCCCTCCTCATTCTCCAGCCAAGCCTGGGGGGCCACACAGAAGTGGGAGCTGCAGTTCATTGGTGGTGGTGAGGAATGTGACCACAATAAGCTAATTGCTTTTTCCTTACCTCAGCTGTCAGACTTTGTGCGACATCTTTTTTTCCATTGATGAAGGCAATTCTGCGGAGTTCTTTTAATGCCTGTTCTGTTTTTCCAGTTATAATGAGCCAGTGCACAGACTCTGAGATCCAACTGTTTGAAAGGGGACAGATGTGTTTTTTTTGTAGGGAGATGTCATGGAAAGTAATCATCTTTGTAATAGATATAATCCCTTCCATTTAGAAAGAGCACTCCTGGATTCAATCACTATTCTACTAACTATTCAATCCCCTTTTTTAAATGATACTCTGTAAAAGCTATATATATACTCTATTATATATATATATATATATAAATTAAGAAATAAATATCCCCCAACTCAAAAATTAAATGTTTTTCTTCTTCTTCTCCACTATCTTCCTTTAGAAATTGTTGTTATTTCTATACATGTCTCTAATTCTGGATTTGTAATTGTTAAGAGTAAACCTTCATATACCTATGGAACTTGTAAAATATCAAAGTTTCACTTAATCAGCTTTAAGTAACCCAGTATATCATATCTGAGAATATTTAATTAAATATTTAGTTGTCTAGACATATAAATAAGAGCTTTGGGACCAGTTTTGTTGTTTGTTTTCTCTCCCTAAATAGAAAGCACAGAAGAAAACATCTTAAATCAACACTTTGTTATTGGGTCTCATTTAGGGTCAAACTGCAGGATTCTCAGCAACTAACTGGGGCGGTGGAGGCAGGAGGGAAGTTACCATGAAAAGTTTAAGCCACCAATGCACCAAATTAATTAATTAAAAAGTTGATCCTTCCCAGAACATTATTTTCTTCAGATGTTTGAAATATTTTTCCTCACTATTACACTTAGAAATGACTTTACAGGCAACAACCAATGACAAAATATTCTTCAATAGAGAAAGTTATAATATCCGAAGTTTATTATCTCGACTTTATAAGTGAAAGTAATCCGATGATGGAAGTGTATGAAGATGAGCTTGGGCTTAATATATTATTACCAATAAAGTAAAATGACTTAAGAATATAAAAATCTCCACATACCAGAAGAAGAAGAAAAAAATGATGTAGGGCACAGTGACAACTAATTGTAGAATGTGCCAATCTCGGCAAATATACGCCAGTCCGCCAACTAGTGCCTGGCCAGTGTTCAAAGATAATCCAACGGCGGTTAGGATTTTGGGTTGCCATTTTGATGAGGTTCCTTCTAAAACTAAGGAAATTTTAAGATATTTAATACTAAGTAAGAGAAATGCCTTGAGCAATGCAATGTAAATATGAGTACAGATAGAGCTGAACTTACGAAGTGCAAGGATGTTGCTTTGAACTGTACTCAGGCAGACAGACAACAGGAATTTCAAAATACAAGTAAATGGAGTAGAAAGGAGCAAAAGCACAACCGATGCCCAGGATTCCACAGGGCAGGCAGCAAAAAAGTAACAAAGGCTTCAGTCCAAATCTAAGGTAACAGCAGTTAACTTAGTTAAAGAAGAAAAACAAGTTGTCTCTATATCACTAGAAAATTCCAGAACATCCAAAGTTCAGAGTCCCCAGGACTTCAAGTGTGCCTAGACCAGTGACTCATGTTGGGTCACACTAGACATGGCCATTCATCTGAGATCTTTCTACTTAAATATTGGAGTGGATGCATCACTCTACCCCTTTAAATTCATACTATATGTGTGTAAGAAAAAATTAGTGGTAAATTAATAAAAGAACAAAGGTCCGGGCCCTCCCTGATGGCACAGTGGGTTAAGGCACAGCACTAAGAAGCGAAAGCCACTTCTGCATGAGTTCGATTCCCGCCTGCCCCGGGGGTGACCACATGGCTGTACTTCGTCGATCTGCCTGTTCTGCTCCCCACTCTGTCTCTGGTGAAGCCTCTCACCGCCCCTGAGCCTCTGGCCTTACTCCAGTTCTGTATGCACAAATAAATAAATACTTTAAAAAAAAAAAAGAACAAAGGTGCTCTACACAAAGGTGAAAGTGCTCCTCACGCTGTTCCATTCAATCTTAGACAAAGCATTAAATGTCACAAATTAATTCACGTTGGTCTGTATCTAAAAGACCATTCTTCATCTAGAATAGAAAGTCTATTTTTTTAAGAGCAAGGTACAAAAGTTCAACTTACTATTTTATGTGATTTCCAACCCAAATACATAGGGAAGTTGACTGTAGGAGAGAAGGGAAAGACTGTTCCATCCTTTTAGGAAACAAAATGTTGATTTCCAAAGAGCGAATTCACAGGAACTTTCACAGAAAATTTACCAGGTACTAGTTAGATGTCTGAGCTGATTTGGGGGCTTTCTTCTTCGATGAGAGGCCACTTTGCCAAAATCCCCAAACATGATGCCACGGCAAGGATCCCTCTGCAGTTCTGAATGATCCCCTTCTCCAGCTGCTAGTATGCTCATTTTATGTTTGCTACTAATAAATACAGCAGCTGTATAATTTCTGAACTCTTACTAATCAAGTCTCTGTCCTTTTTGTGCAGTTTATATAAAGGGTAAGGAAGGTATGAATAGCTGAAGTTTATTATCTCCATTTTTTAAGTGAAAGTAATCACATATTGGAAGTGTCTAAAGCTGAGTCTGGGCTTTCAGCTACGCCTTATGACTAATCTCATCCTTTTTGCATTTATATTATAACACCATACGGTGTCACTGAATTGTTTATGGACTTGATATTTTGTCCATCTTAAAATCTTAAAGGTTTTCTTTAAGTGTCAAGATCCATGTAGATTATTATTTACATGCATGTTTGCCTATTTTGACTTTTCTTGGGTTCTATTTTTCTGTCCTCTTGCCATTAAAGTTGGTGTCATCCAAGTTTTAATGTGATTCATATCCAGTAACTGGGTAGTTTTATCCTTGCCAAGATCATACTAACCTCTTTTCTTTTAAATCTACCTTTCTCTTACGCTACAGCTTTTCTCAGTCTTCTCTCTCTAGTCTTTCGGGAGTTTCTCTTTCTAGAGACTACAAAATTTCTCTGAGCAATTACTTTATTTCTGTATTTTTCCTCTCAACATTTTTTGCAATTTACCCAACAACTAATCTTCTGCATTTACTATTTTAAGTGAGCCGTGGACATGTGTTAAAGGGACAGACACACAAACCACAGTTCACAATGTTCTGGATCTTAGCACTACCAAATCTACACAGATCATGAGGTGCCAGATCTCATGACCTCCTCAAACTAAAGCTCTTTAACTTCACCACTCACAATCACTTTTTATGAACATTTTCCCCATTTTCTACTTACCACTTCTAAACACTTTACTCTCCCTACATTTGTTTTTATAAGTTTCAGTCCCTTTGGAAACTTGTTTGATTGACTCCAGTCTTCAAAAAGTCCTCATTTCCCTGAACCATGCCGGCCCGCATTTGACTTCTGAACATTGCATGTTTAGGTTGTCTTTCCTATGCATAAATTCCAATGCAAAAGGTCCAGGTTCTTTGATATACACTGAACTTTACAGATGGTTCCTATTCAGAAAGTAAAACTTACCTGTCAGAAAGGAAACCACAGAGAAGAATACCCACAAGAAATCCCGCCATGATGATAGACTGAAAAAAGGGTTTGAGTGACTCCAAATCACATACTAAGTCCCACTGAAAAAGAGTAAATAGAACATAGCAGAGCTTAATCACTTACAAAATGATAAATATACCTAACTAGTAGAGAAGGAATATAAAAATCATTTTTTTTCATACAGACTACGTCACCATACTAAAATGTGGGAATAACTGTTGGTCAAGACTGTAGATAATAACCACGTCACAATAAAAATTAAATTCTCAATGAGAAAAAAAACATAAAAATAATTTAAGAGTCTATCAAGATAATATTATTGTCCTTTTATTTCATTGTACAGGTTAATCTTCCCTAACCACTCAGTCAGTAACAAACTTTTCTTCTTTAATGCCATGGGATTTAATTCTGTATTCTAAACATATTAAAAAGATCTAATTTGGGATAAAATACCTTTTGATTCATGCAACCAGGCAAAGATGGGTTTTCAAACATTTTAAATTTTAAACTAAAGAATTCAGTGGGGGAAAATTCAGTGAAACAAAAATCAATATATAACCCATAACCTGCAGGAGACTCTGTGGAGAATTTTTTATTTTCATATAAGAACTGGGGTACAGGACAGAGATGCAGGGAGTAAGGTGAATCCACCGAAATATACTGCTGAGGGGAGCAGCTGGCAAGACAGGAGAGGTTCAGCTGTGCCATGTGGTCAGCCGCTGGCCACAGATCAAATCCAGTAATAGTGCTAAGAACTTGACCCCTAAGCCACCAGAAAGGCCCTTCAGTGAAAATCTAAAAGTGGTTTCCTTAAAGAAGTTTCTTTTAAAGTAAAACTAATGGGCTGAGTTGGAGATAAAGAAATATTAGAGAAAACTGCTTAGACAAAGTGCATTTCCAACAAGACTTTTACAACCCTCTCTGTCCTAAGCTGGGTTCCATGTTGGATATGGCAGGTGAGAGCAAATACATAGAAAGCCTAGAACAAGTAGAAACAGATCTTATAAAAACTACGTTTCAGTTCTCTGGAATCTTTTGGTTCCTTAAACACAGAATGAGTCAGTCAAATGGTCCTTTACACATTTTCTTCTAAAATATCGTTGTGTTATAACACATTTAACACCAAATTTTAAAGCTAATACAAAATTATACACAAATACTAAATTAATAGAAATATGAAGAGTTGAAACTTAAATGTATCACTTCACCACAATATTTTAAAAACAATGTGTGAAAATTCATCATAGAAATTTTAGGAAAAGTTTAACATTGGGCCCTGATGGTGGTGCAGGGATTAAGTTTCAGTGCTAACAAGTGATCTAGACTGCAGCATGGGTTTGATCCCCAGCCAGGGAGCAGACCCGCATAGCACAGCAGACCTCTCTTGTCTCACCTGCGGCTCCTCTCAGCAGTGTGTTTCAGTGGATCCACCTGTCCTGCTCCCCTGATGAGTCTTCTCAGCTCTGGCCTACATCCCAGTTCTTGTTTGCAAAAATAAATAAAATGACTCTTTAAAACACATGAAAATAACTTTATCTTAAAAACTATACTTAAAACAGAAAAGAAATAACTATCTTAATAGTCTATTTTAAATATACAATAACCAATTAGTTGTTAATATCTACAGTTTATAAAAAGTTATAGGATTGTTAAAACTAAAAATAAGGATTAATCCTCAACATTTTCTTTCTATTAAAGTTTCATCATCATAACAATAGCGATTAAGAAGTAGTCCTAGTAGCTAAAAGAAGCCAGAATTAGAATAGAGGATTAAAGTGAAAGCCAGATCAACAAAGTAAAAACATCCAAAGTTGATTGTCATAATTTTTCTTAAAATTCTTCATTCATGGGGAATGGTGAAAAATTTCTTCTGATAAAGAATGTTACAAATCAGTACTGTTTTCTCAATTATATAATATAAAGAGCTCTGAAAATCATGTAAATTTTACCTAATTTATCAACAAAATACAATTGTGACTTTAACTACCATTATATTGCTAATGCCACCCAACACTAAGAGTAATACATTTCTGATTTTTTAAAAAAGATTTATATATTTGGCACACAGAACTGGGGTACAGGTCAGAGGTGCAGGGGCGGTGAGAGGATTGACCAGAGACAGAGTGAGGAGCAGAACAGGCCGACTGATGAAGTACACTGCTGAGGGGAGCAGGGGCGGGTCAGGAGAGGTCTGCCACGCCATGTGGACTCCTCCAGGGCAGGCGGGAATCGAACTCATGCGGAAGTGGCTTTAGCTCCTTAATGCTGTACTTTAACCCGCTGCGCCACCAGGGCGCACCGATTTCTGATTTAATGATTCTGGTGAAATATTAAAGTGATTAAGAGGTGTTGTCTCAGGCCCCAATAGAATGTATGCTACACTTATTATATTACTTTTAAAATACGAAAATTTGTGAATTCTAAAACCCATGGAATTACTGTCATGGGGTTCTGTTCTTTTTATTATTATTAAGGTTTGAATATTTTATGAAGTGGAAACAGGGTCTCCCATCTCATGAAGTCACATCCCAGATCAATGCTTAGTTAATCTACTACCTCAGTAACAATGGAGGAAGTGAAAATACTCCGGTCATAAACCCACCCATCCAGGCAGGGCTCTGTCACCAGCTCAACGTTACTCGTCGCTGACATATTGGCATCGAGCAGCTCCCAGTGGGGCTGGTGGAAGCTACGGCACTGCTCTGGCTTCCGTTTGAGCCCATAGGAATGAAGACCCTCAGAAGGGCCTCGGATGACAGGTTCTTGGTGATGCTGGATCCCAAGGTGGCGTTATCGAGATTCTGGACATAGCAGCTGTGAGCGGGGATGGCTGCTGAAAAACTGTCTACAAGCTCGTTAGGGAATGCTAGGAGAGTGACCAACATACAGAGGACAAAATTCAAAACCTGATACCTCCCACGGTCACCTCCTTGTTGCAGGAGTTCACCAAATGCCATGGCTCAGAACGGAGTATCAGTTGTAAAATACAGTTCTCCGGAATAGAAATAGCAATTTTTGACAATCTTCAATAATTGGTTAAGAGAAAGTGTTCCTAAATGATATGGTAGAAACAAAAAATAGAAGCATTCAGGCAAAGTAAACTTTCCCCAGCTTCTTAATAATGTTGATTATGCTCCATCTCATAATTATAGTCATTTTACAGAAGAAATGTCCCCAAAGCAGATATTCTATAGCAATGGATGCCACTGTTAATGATTATCTTCAGAGCAACATTATTACTTATCACTACAGGTTGCAGAACAATGCTGAGGACAATTTTGGTGCAAATGTTTGTTCCTGCTCTCTTGAAACTACATATACATACATTTTCATATCTATAAAATATGTACACACATATATAATATTTATAATACAGAAATTATATAAATACAAACACACAAAAAAGTGAACCATTACCTACTCTAAGATGACTAAAAATACAGACATACATGAATGCCCAGACCAATGTGACGGTCTAATTAATTCAGGAGTGGAAGCAGTCCTTTGCAGACCCACATGAAAAATAACACATGTTCCAGGTGAGAAATTAGGGCTGAGGAGAAGCTCAGGGAGAGAGTCCAAGTTTGATTTCATGTAGCTGAAAAAAGTAAAATGCTGCTGCTGGCTGCCTTCAGGAGTTTGACTTTTGAAACAATAAAAGTATGCATTGGGCTTGCTGTGGCAGTCTCAGAAGGATGTTGAGGAGTAGAGCAATTGGAAGTCACCCGTGTTAATCTAGTGAGTTATCCTATTCCCCAGGCAGAAAAAAGCCAATGAGTTTCAGCACTCATCTGGCAGGCCTGGAGCCACACAGCCTTCAGCTGTTGATATTAGAAGCAGAGTTCTCCCATTCCTGTCATTCTTTCTTACCAACTCATAACTCTCTAGACCAGAGGCACAGGTACAACACCCAACCTCTTTTGTTCTCAATGTCAAGCTCTGTTTCTCCATGAAGCACTCAATTCAACTTTCTTGTAGTAAGTGTCAATTTTCTTGTGCTATTTTAATTTAAAATACATATATAATAGACCTACCTTCACACACCTTCAGTGAAATAGGCTCTTCAACTCAGGTGGAAAAGGGCATAAAATTAGGAACTGTGTCTGGGCCAAAATGGGATCATCTAGTTAATGTTTACTTCTGGCACCAGACCACAACATCTGAGTATTCAAGAGACTGCAAGGAAGTTTGACCTCATTATTAGTAGTTATATGTTTGAAGCTAGTTTACACCATAAAAGAGAATATATATTATGAGATCTGGAGACCCTTGCAGAAGTTAAATAAAATAGAATCCATTTGGCTCTCAGGCAAGGGATCAGAGCAGGAAATAGAACACTAACAATTCTCTCCTCTTCTCTTCTCTGTATAGGTATGCAAAATCATTCCCTCTGCTCATCACTGCCCCAGTCCAGACTCCATTATCTCCACCTGGATAAGGTAAAATCTTCAGCGAACTCTTGTCCAACATAATGAAACATTAGAAAATAAGAAGCTAGGATTCCAACTTAGACAATGATAACAATCTTTTAACTAAAAAAACCAGAATGGTATTTTGCCAAATTAGATAAATACTCAAACTGGCAAAAATGAAACACATATAACAAGTCAACTTGGAGTGTTGGTGATAGAGCATATTCCAGAAGGTTGGGTCAGACATGAACACATGCCCAAAGCAGAGGAGTGTGGGGGCAGGGGAGATTTTCCTGACCATGCATGTGTCACACTTGTTAATATCCTACAGAATAAGACAGGTTATGGGAATACCCAGCAGCAGGAAGCAGGGACATAATCGCAGCCATCTGTCGTGCTGAGAGATGGTGGACCTGGGACGCAGAAAAAACTGAATCACAGAGACTGAGTGAGGGACTGAGCTCCAGGCTTCAGTGTCAGCCTTTATTTTTCCAGGGTTTTCATACCCATTTTCTCAGCATTAGACAATACAGAAAATATTCCAAATGTGACAGAAATTCAAGATTTCACCATAGACCTTATTTGAACTTTTGTTAACCATCTGTGAAAACTGTATGTGGCTTTAAACCATGCAGGTAGCACTTGTGAGTAAGTAAGTTATACATTATCAAATTAAAGCATATGTTGTAGAGTTCTTCTGAGAAACATTAATCACCTCTAACCACACCAGGAAGGATGTTCATTGTGTCCAGATGATGGGGCTAGCCAGAACCAAAAGAGTTTGGTCAAGGTTCATGCCAGGAGGTCTGGCCAATGGTCATGTTAGCTCAAGACCCATTTTCGGATCCTGTTTCTGCAAGTGTGCTCAGCATTCTGGTCATCGTGACCCCGCTGTATTCCACAGGTGCCCTGACTGGCACGCTACTGTTCTCCACAGCCACCTTAGAAGGGGCATGTTCAAGGTCAAGAACCCAGAAATGGGTGATAAGTTAGAGTGTTCACAGTAATTACATTAAATATGTATGTAAATCTAAATTGTCCTGTCCATATTAATTTTAACTAATGATTGCCACTTCCCGTTAAGTAAATCAAGTCCACATTTGTAGTCATTCAAAAGCTGACTAGTGGATCACTGAAAGCAATTTTTTTTTCCCTAAAAAGCAATGATTGGGGCCCAAACTTGTGGATTAAACCATTTTAGTCCAACCCTCATAAGCAAATGGAAGGCTAACCATGCTATTTTAATGCCCTTTTATTATTCTAACGCTGTCCCTCAACTAGAAATGCCCAAAAAATAGTGTTTTGAAAAGAATAAAATTTGAAGCCTTTGGGGTGTACTATTCTTGCTCATGGATGATTTCTTCCTCCCACCCAGTAACTGACAAGCATTTCTCTTTCTGAAATGAAAGGGAAAATGTCTCCAGGAGAACAATTCCTAAAGATTTGGGCTTTTTAATTTAATCTAATTTTAACTTTTATTATTTTTTTAATTGCAGTAATATTGGTTTACAACACTCGGTGATCTAGGGGAACAGCATACACCTCCTCTATGTAAGCTACAACACCACACCCACCCCAAAGCACCCACAGTCCTTTAACTATAGACTTTTGGATTCTCCTTTCTTTGTTCCCAGCCCTACCCGCTGTCTCCAGCTAGCAGCCTCAACTCTGCAGTGATATTTCTAGTATTTGTTTTGGTTTAGTTGGGTCAGTTCCTTTACTTGTACTTATGTATAGTATATATACAGCTTGTGTCAGTAGAATAATCAAATGACCAGTAAACACAGCTGAAAGGATACTCAAATCATATTTATTGTCCGTTGGACGACTGCTGTTTACTTCATGTTTTAGCCTTTAAAAGTAAATGTTTTTCGGGCCCTCCCTGGTGGCGCAGCGGGTTAAAGCACAGCACTAAGAAGCTAACGCCACTACCACATGAGTTCGAATCCCGCCTACCCTGGAGGTGATCCACATGGCACAGCAGACCTCTCCTGACCCGCCCGCTGCTCCCCTCAGCAGTGTACTTCATCACTCTGCCTGTTCTGCTACCCTCTCTGTCTCTGGTGAATCCTCTCACCCTCCACATCTCTGTACCCCAGTTCCATATGAATAAATAAATAAATCTTAAAAAAAAAAGTAAATGTTTTTCTAGAACCACAGGTTTTGTAGATCTGGGGTTAACTCTACTAGATAGCCTAGATGTTCAGTTGACTCTATATAGGGTCCAAAGAAATTCATTAAGCTACATGAGGTAAAAGTCATAACAAGAAGGAAGGTTTTAACCCCATACCATCATTGTAACAAGTCAGCTTCTTCACGCTAATCTATTTCATTGATTTTCCTTCACTTTAGGAAAGCATAGCATATCCTACCAAAATTTTAAAGTAAGTGAAATCATTTTCCTTCAATTTGTAAATGACCTAACAGGCAAATATATTTCCTTAATATAACATAGCCAATTATAATTACAAATTTTATTCTACCTCCCTGGTGTGTTATCTTCCCATGACCCCACATCACCAACTCCATCAAGACAACTCAGTTTTATCAAAGTAAGTAGATCCTGAATTGTGCAAAATGTAATAATGGCATAATCCCTAAATTGAGAATTTAGAGATAAATAGATAGTTAGATGTAGAGATATATACATATATCTATCTATCTATATATATGTATGTATATATATATGTGTGTATGTGTGTAGATATATCAATATATAGAAATATGTATTCTTATATGCTGAAATATGTGTGTAGATATATCAATATATATCAATATATAGATATGTAAGGATACACACACACACACACACACATATAATTCAGATATTTAACAAGAAGGAGTTGAAATGCCTGATCAGGAGCCAAATAAAAGTATGCAGAATATCCTGAATAATAGAAAAGATCACTGTCTGAATGTAAGAACTTCTAAATTCTAAAGAGCTAAATAAATTACAAACTAAAGTGGAAGTCAAAAGAAAGTGATTCAAGATACACAGTCAGGTTTACTTTCAATAAAGTTAATTTATAATATGAAGAACAGGATGCAAAATCCAATAAGAATATTAGAATTCACATCCAAAGTTTAACTGCAAAAAAAGTGGGAAACAGGCCAGAAAAGAAATCCATAATTACGGATTATAAAAATTATTATCATGAGTTACAGCAATGGTTTCATGTTATAAAATTGCTACTATGAAAAATAATGAACAATTCAACACCAGTAACATAGCAATGTTCCATTTATGAGCCAGGAACAAGATAAGCTTCTCAGTGCCTTGACTTTATTTGAAATCCCAAAGTGGCAAAGCTTACTCCTTACTAGGTAGGAAGTCAAAGAGAGAGACAGGATGAGTTTTGTGGTGGTCTCTAGGCTGTGCTGGACTTGATAGCTATGATATTAAACTTATTGTTTCCAGCAAGAGCTGAGGGAATCCCTAGAGAATAATGAGTTTCTTCATAAGACCAAAGAACAACAGTCTTGCTTTTCATATCTTGGCCCCAACCAACTTCCTAATTTAGGCTGAAATAGACCAACTCTTTCTCAATATTGGTTTTGAAAGGCCAGGAAGCTGTTAACAATATCTAAAATGTGGACACCTCAGGATAGTTTAGGCATTGCCACACTATCTATTCCTAATGAAGACAATAAATAACATAAAATGTCTCAAGACTATGGATAAGAAATAGATTTACCCATAGCTGATTATTATTATGCAACAATTTGGCAACATCGTTTTCCTAAGGTGAATTAATTTCACCAATTTTTGCTTGGCTTTTATTGTCTTTTCAAAATTTGGACACATAATATCAAACAGATGACTTGAACCAATAAAGAAATAGGTCATAAAAGAGTTTTGTATACTTCATTGTTCTAGTTTATGGCTAAACACAGCAACCAGTCTCTGTTGAAACCTGGATAACATTTCTAGTTCACTTTGTTTGAGTTCCAGATAATCTGGAAGAAATAAAACTTCTCCAGGAGCAACTGTTCTTGGAATTTCTTCTTTATATAATTTACCCAAGAAATCAATTCTGGATCTGTGAGCTTTTCCACGATAAAGATTTAAAAAAAAAAAAAAAGAAGAAGAAGACCTAGAAGAATCATGTCTTAATCATTGTCCACCCAGAGAACATTAGCTAATTAATTATATGTCAATCAGTTATACAGATACCACCAATATTAAATGGAGAAAATTCAAGTGACAGTATAGAGAGGGCATAAGAGCCATGGGGAAGGAACGTGACACTCGTACAAGATTGTAAATCAATGAGAATATGCATTGCGTACCTCCCAGCATACTGGCAATTCTCAGATGTCAACAGAATACATTCAAGTAACCTTTGGTAAGAGGATAAAGCTCCTCCTCCCTACACTTTGAGACTAAACTCTGCTTTAAAATCGTACCCACATTTTCTTGGGCCAGAGTCAAGATATGGCAGAGAAGCTATGGGCAGCTGAGACAGTCAGGAACAAGCATGCGTGAATCTCATCAGTTCATCGCCAGGGTCCTGGGCAAACACCATGCCATTCATCTTTCTCCCTGATGCTGGTGCTTGTTGCTTACTAAGGTTTGGAGTAGGGCTGGGAGAGGGGACTTTTGTTGACAGCAGCAGTCATTCTAAGTGAGAGAACAGGTAGATGGGGTAAGCTGTGCCATGCTCCTGTAGACACAGAGGTCCTCCCAGTTATATGTGAATTGCAGATCGGGTCCTGCCTACCTGACAGCTCAGGTAATCCAGAACACTGGCTTCAGTGCAAGCAGGGTATGTATAGCACCTTTCTCTAACCCTTAAAGGAGTAAGTTTTCCTGAGGGTGGAGAGAAATGTGCCAGGAATCACTGAGTGCTGTGATAAAGAGACAGGACGTAGAGGGAGAGGAGCTTGTTCTGATTGAGGCAAAAGAAGCTTAGCAAGTTGGACAAATCATACAGAGAAAAGAATTCAAAATCGAAGATAAAAATGTATCAGAAACTCAAGTGGAGTAGAAAAGAGAAATAAGATTGCAGAAATGGGGCACAGTGGCAAACCTGCATGACGAGGCAGGACCCCCACCCTAGACCGGGGGCGGGGAGAGGGTACAACTGGCCTTTCTGGCGTTTCTCCCTTTGCCTCACACAGCACCGTGTGCCCACTGCAGCCAGCTCAGTGGCAGACACTGAAGCCCCTTTGCTTTCTCTCCCCCTGTGCTCATCACAGTCCCCTGGGGAACGTGAAGTCTCATCACAGGCTCTGCTCTTCCTGTTCCCCAAGTCAGGCCAGCACACTATGTCAGCTGAAAGCAGGAAGTGTGATGCTTGCTCCTCTCTCCACTCTCCAGCTAAGCAACTCCTGCTCCCCTGGGTGGAAGCTGCTTTCAAGGCATCCATAATGCTGGGCATCCCCTATCTCTTCCCACCATGTCACCATCCCATTATATACACATTAGAGAATGTCCCTGGATAATGGAGTGTGGGTCATGAGGCCAACAGTCATGTAGGTTCTCCTGCCAATTTCAGTTTATCAAAGGGCTAGGCAGATCTCAGCTGAGCCAGCAGCCAGGTAGCAATAGCTAAGTGCCTCTGGCATCATAAACTCAAGATGGGTGCTCTCATACCCCACACTCTCCAGCTCTGCAGTGGGGGATTTGGCGACAGCCAGGTGAAAACAGGTGAAATCCAAGGACCTGGACATTGACTCATTAAGTTTAGAGAGAAGGAAGTCTCCATAGTCCATATTAGATTTTTCAAAACTGTAGCTTTCAGCAAAATAAGTCAGAAGGAGAAAAACGGATACCAGCTGATTTCTCATAGATGGGATATAAAGGAAAAAGCAACAGAAAAGACAAAATACAAAGCAAAGAAACCCCACGAAATGTGACTATAAAACTTAGTCAATAGTGGGGAAAGGAGGCTCAGAGAACCATGTTAGAGAATTACTGGAACTTGGGTGGTGGGTGTGTTGTGATGACATGCATTTGAAGAGATATCCAGTCTATACTCCAAAAACATTTACAACTCTGTAAATCAACATTACCTCAATGAAAACAATTTAATGTAAAAGTAGCTGTATACAATTTTTAAATAAATAACTACAGCTTTTATTCACTTTCCTTTGTATACATCGTCCAGAAAGCTCCTTATTAATTCTTTAACCTACTTCAACAGCACACACGAACACTTTACAGCACTTCTCGAGACTTACATAACATCAGGTTTTTCTAGTGCATTTACATCTACATGAAAGAAACTGTGGTGTGTGTATGATCAAGGGAGACATATGTCCACATATCTGAGCTTTTGACTTGGGCTGTATGTTCTCATGAGACTGGATAGTCTCCTGTGGGTGGGTTTGAGGATTCCTGCCAGCTCATGTGATTTTTTGCCTTTCTTGTGCCCCTGCCACTGTGTCTTAAGCTTCCCTGTCTCTGTATCTGTGTGTGTTTGTTTCTATAGCTCCACCTTCAATATGCCCACAAGTGGGTCAAAATCTAATTCTGAATATCATGAGTTGAAGTTGGGCTAAATATAGGTACCTTTTCTTTCTTCTATCAACTTCATGTGAGTATTCTTTTCTACAGTAAGTTAGGAACTTACTCTTCTCTAATTGCCATTTTTCAAATGCCAGTGTGGTCATCAGCAATTCCCTCCTGCCAAAGCTATGATTTAATTGCAAACTACTTTACAATTTTCAAGTTTCCCACAGTACTAACATGAACTTCACAGTAAATTTCTCTATTCCCCAAGAGATGACATTATTTTTTCCTCTTCCCAAAAACAACAGCTTCTATGTATCCTTATCCTAAACTGAAAATAAAGATGAATCTTGAAAAAAACTGATTTATGTTCATTGATGTCCAACGAAAATGATAAAATCTTATGATATTGTTCAGAGCCTATGCATAGGATTGAATATACAACATCATAGTCACCTAAGGGTGTCAAGAAAAAATCTGGAACAAGCCTAAAAACCAAAATAGATTTGCTTACTGTCCTGAGCCAGGATGTAGCTTAATCTGAATCACAAAATAGTCACTTAGGCGATTACCATTATAACAAGCATTAGGGTCACTATTTGGCACAATCGTCAGAAGAGTTGAGGCTTCATAAAGAGTGGATCATATTCATCCTGCATTTCAGGCAAAATGGTTTCAACCAACTTTACTGATTTCCCCAAAGTCAAATTAGCTTTTTGTGAAACTCAGTATTCTCTTTATTAATGGATCACCTAAGCATGTACTAGCTGAAAGTCTTAGGACCCACCCATATTCCAGAATGATCCGATCAAGAAATATGGGACCAGAGAAAAAGGATCTGGATGAATAAATTGACTCCCTCAGATATTAATCCATGATATACCACAATGATACACATTGTAAAGAAAGAGTCAAGTGATGAATTGACATCAAATAGGTAAGAAGTGTTTGGACATTTCAATTTACATTTTCTATATGATGACAACTATTTATCAACTAGAATATTAACAGAGTTTTGATATAAATAATTCTCTTATGTGCCCTAATACCCAAAGGTGCTTCATCTCCATTAGCGTCAAATCTGAACATTTGAATGACATTGGTAGGTATGTTGAAACAGGAGAAACGTGTGAGGGAACACACCCACCATCAAATGGAAAAGTACTGATTGCCTATACCATCGGTAATGCTGTGTTAAAAGCCTCAGAGACCAAAATAAACACACACAGTATTTTCCCTTCCCAATTTGATATTTTAAGACACTTGTGCAGACAAAAATCATATTCATCAAATTACTGAGAAACAAGAGCTAAGATATAATATGGAAATAGGCAGACCTGTTCTCTGGATCTGCCCACTGCGCCCCTCAGCAGTTTATTTCACACGATCTGCCTGTTCTGTTCCCCACTTTGGTGAATCCTCTCACCCACCCCCACATCTCTAGCCTGTACCCCTGTTCTGTATGCATAAATAATCTTTGAAATGAAGAAAAAAGAAACAGATGGACCAACCCAGAAAGCATTCTCTGTGTCTACGGTCATTTGCAGTAAAACACTATTATTCTCAGAATACAAACAAGATAGGTGGAGGAATTCCGGTAAGAGCTTAAAAGAATTATAAAGATGTTAAAATAGCCCACATTTACTACATGCCAGGTACTACATTCTAGAGTTTATTGCTGAATTCATTTCTCACAATAATCTATTTAGATGGTTAATCCTATTCTCATTTTGAAAGTAAGGAAGCCTCATTAAGTTCACACCACTAGTGTGTGGTAGGGTCAAAATATACTCCGGGGCCCTTCCTGCTGGCACAGCAGGTTAAAGCACAGCACTAAGAAGCAAAAGCCTCATCAGCATGAGTTCGATCCCTGCCCCAGAACTGACCCACATGGAGTGGCAGAACTCTCCTGACCCACCCGCAGCTCCCCTCAGCAGTGTACTTCATCAGTAGACCTGTCTGCTCCCCTCTCTGTCTCTGGTGAGTCCTCTCACTCCCCTGCACCTCTGGCCTGTACCCCAGCTCTATATGCATAAATAATGAATATATTTGTGTGTATGCACACACACATATACACACACATACACACACACACTCCAGTTGTTAACTCTCTCAAAATAACTTTAAATAATGTTTAGAATTATATGGTAGACTACATTATAGACTAGGGAAATAAGTGAACAACAGAGTTCCCAATAGTGTGTACATTGTGTGTGGACATGTGGTCATGTAGCTGTATATGCACAAGAGGGCTAGCCATCAAGTTTGGAATTAGACAGCACCATCAGGCATTAGCTGGAGTTCTCTCATCTCCAAAGCACCAAGAAGCTCTTTTATAAAACTCCTGGGAACACAAGTCCCAAGGAATTTAAAAATATATGTGTGGAGTGTGTCCCAACCTTGAGTCTCAATGCACAGTTGCATGGTTGCCTGAATACCCTGGCCCCAGCCCCAGGGACAACAAAGCTTCAGCACATCTCTGTGTCATTCCCACCATCAAGTTCTATTTTTATTCACAGTTGAGTCAATACTAAAGAATGCTTTGGGGGATTCATTTGTTGCTTTAAAAATGTACTCCCCCCCCCAAAAAAAAAAAAACTCTGCAAAATGTCTCTTGTACCTTTGAGGCAGTCTACTGGTGGACATACAGGATCTCAGCCCTAGAGAGCTTTACAGATCTCTGTATTCCTCTGCCCAGACCCTGGATTCTCACTGCCTGCAGAGAAGACTTCCTTCCTCTCTGATGAAAGACCCTCATCAGATCTGGCAACCACACATGACCGTGCCCTCACGTCCCCCACAAGTAAGGCAGCCCAGTTCAGCCCCACTGACCTAGCCAACAGTCGACCTGCTTCCCACCTTCACACACTAGTTGTTTCCTCTGGTGAAATGATTCTGACATTCACAGAGAACTGAAGAGATGGCATGGGAGGATGTGGGAAAAAGATCGTAAATGTATTAATAACATGGAAAATATCTCTGGGAATTTATCTCCCTTATTTTAAAATAAACACTTAAAATTCACATGGCCACTTGGTGATTCAAGCAGTTGAATATGTTTATGAGAGGATTTTGGCTATTTGGTGAAAAATGATTCTCACACCTGATTTGGGGACACAAAGAGGATTCTTCTCCTATTTACATTGAAGAAAATGTATTAAACTCCTTACCACAAAGGAGCCCCAAAGCATGGGTCATACAGTCTAACCCACCGCAAACAGGCAGCTGCAGCCAAATTTCTCTGATGCCACACTATTTACAGAAATAATGAAAATTTATTTAATCATGTAGGAAATTTTGTCTAGTTGGAATCAATCACCTACAAGTTTTGAAAATTCTCTCCCATTAAAAGAGTATTTCTTTCCCATAAAACAAAGTACATTTATTTTTTTCTACAAGTACCTTTACCCAATTATTCCAGTAATTGAAAAGCTAGATATTTAGATTCATTGCGATTCTATCATAAGAATTCTACTACAGGGGTCTCCCCATAGTATGGGGGATGCAAAGGGTTAAGTCAGCACTATGAAGCTATCCCCAGCCAGGGAGGGGATACATGGTGAGCAGACATCTCTTTCCCTGCTGCTCCCCTCAGCAGTGTACTTCAGTAGATCTGCCTGTTCTATTCCCCACTCTGTCTCAGGAGAATCCTCACAACCCCTGCACCTCTGGCCTATACCCCCATTCTTTTATGCATAAATAAATAAATCTTTTCTAAAATTTTGAAAAAAGAACTCTGCTATGAAGAAATTAGTTAGTTATAAGGCAGAATTCATTTCTCCAACTCTTCAAATACACAGATGTGTGGCATCATAAAAAGAAGAAATAGCAGAAGATTGTCTGCATGTCCCTCTAAAGAACACATCTCTTATCTAATTCTCTCAAAGAAAAGTCACATGTCACAATCTGAGATGCAAGCTTATCAAGCTTTCTCAACATCTGAGGTCAGAATAATGCCTTCTACTCTCTTAATATATTTAATCACCCCCCAAAGGATGCAAGCCCAAACTAAATCTAGCATAATATCTAGGAATGGAGAGAGAAAATATAAGGATTCCAGTTCTCTAAAGATTCTGATTTAGTTACTGGGATGAGATCCAGGTATCCATATTTTGAAAAAGGACGTGGGTAATTCTGCTTCAAATCCCTAGTTAAAAATCCATCCCAGTTAATGACCTCTAAATGTCTCTCCTTCTCAAAAATGTTATAAATTATACACACTATTATAATTGCATAAAAGTTCAAGTCACCATGACTATGGAGTCACAAAAAATGCAAATAACTTAAAATATAACAATTCCTTAAATCAAGAAAATTAAAACAAATAATGGTCCATTGAGGTTTCATGGTTTTAATTAATTGAATAGAAGGCAACCTTCCTTATTCTGTTTACTAACATCTGGAGTATTTAGAAAACTCAGATGCATGGAAAGCTTATTGTTGATATATCAAGTGAGGTATTTAATTTGCTTATTTTAGTCACCAATGATGGAGATCTTCTAGGTAGAAGTCAGACTTCACTTGTATATTAAGAGGCCCACTACACAGATCACCCCTTCAGGACAGAGGTCCCCATTGCTCCCCTTCTGGCATATTGGCTACTGACAACTCATAACTGGTCCACCCCTAGGGACCTGAAATATCAGGGATCACCTCACCCAACATCACACTCCAACCCCAGGGGAAACCCCACATCAACTACTGATTAATAATAAATTATAAGTCCAGACCCCTTGCTTCAAATCAAGACAACTGTGAAGGACCATCCAAGTTCCAGAGCTCAAAGGAATTGGCTGGGGTCACTGTTCAATTGCACTGTAGATCAACTTCTTTGTCTGATCTTGCTTTCTTCAGTTTCCCACTGATGCTGAGCCCAGGGCACAATTTCTGTATGTAACTTTCTCCATAACACAATTTCTGCATGTAACTTTCCATTTCAGGGTCTCTCTATGGACTCTGACCAAAATGCTTTCTTATTATATCTGCACACTTTAGTATGTCATGGAAAATGGGGGGCAGACACACAGAGTGATTTTTAAAGATTATAAACACTTCAATCCAATCTACTCCATTGATTTCCCATGATAATCATGAGAAGACAGAGACAAGCTGTAACAGAAACACAAATCCTACACTTACAATGTGTATGCTAACAAGAAAGCAAAAATATTTTTCTATAATTCATACTGTAGCCAGCATCATACTTATAAATTACTGTGGCTAAACAAGATGATTACTGACATACTTTACCCACATTCTCAGTTTAAATTGCTGTCTGAAAATTATTAATCATATCCCCTTTTGATTCTCAAAAGTACACCAATTTAAAACCAACAAAATACGTGATCACCTCATCATAAGGAATGTTCCGTATTTTACTACAAGTGAAAGCATTGCATGTGTATGGGAAGATGAGTAAATTAGAGAAAAAAAATATGCAGTGATAGTCCAATCACAATGTAAGGAACACTGTTCCTCTTTACTAACATCAGCAAGTGCAAAAGACAAATCAAAAACTTAAAGAAGGGAGACTTGCTGATACATCTTGAGCTTCCCTGTAGGCCACTCTCTTTGGGTTTTGTTAATTCATATTGTTACCATTTCTTTTCTATTACAGGGACCTGGAAGTTGCCATATGCTTTCATGAGGAATTTTTATTGCCCTCTTTTTGACAAAAGAAGTGAGTCTAATACCAAACTGAATATATAGCAGGTGGGGCATGCCTCTGAAGCAGTTACATAGTTTCCAGACAGATGAGGGACAGGGTGTGGACAGAACTGAAGTTGTAGCTTTGAAATCCCCATCTGCCTCCTACTTGGGATCTCCAGAAGCTTAACAGAAAATCTGACATCAGACTAACATCCAGATGGAAGGAAGGTCCCGCAAATTCTTTGAGGAAACTCAGTCCTACACATTAGATTCCTGTGATAACCCACCCTTCTCTTCTGCCAAGTTTCCTTCTTCAAAGCCTCCTTTTGTGCCGCTCCGTCCTATACAATAAGACCCACAATGTCCTCAAGCCCCGACTCTCCCGTCATATTGATGTGTCAGCTTCAAGCCTGTTATTGTGTAATGGGCCAGATTCTCATGCTCTATTATAACTCTTGGGGAATCCAGATGGAAGGAAGCCCATATTAGCAGTGCTGATAGCTGCAAATCTTTGTCCAAATGCCTGTGCCAATTTGGGGGCTCCCACATAATGTGGGTGGCCAAAAATACATTCTTCTGTGGCTGCTCAGCCAACTAGCTGCATGATTTCCTATTAAAAGTTATTTCCCTAGTGGCCCTGAACTGGACACATCCAGACAAAGCTACTGGAAATCATTGTAGCTGATCCTGTCTACTGGCGACACACAGCTGCAATGTCTACAGGAATACTTCGGTGTAGATTAGGGAGCACTTACTAGCTCTGATCCATTAGTTAAAGTTTCAGGTTGCATCATTGATCCTATTTGTCCAGACTTAGGACAAGGGAGACTTGATTCCCATTTTGCCAAGAGAAAAAGTGGTGGAGAGAATGACAGGGAAATATGCTAACTATTTGAACCACTGGCACAGAGAGGCAAGAGCTCCCCAACAAATGACCTGGGTTTCAGCCCTCGCACCGGCTCTGTGACCTGGGGGTCTTTTTCTTAGTAATGAAAAGGGATAAAATAAATGCCACTCCCCTCTACATGGCGAATCATCAACTCTGCAAGACTACCGTCCTAGTTAGGCTCACATCTTCCCGCTTTTTCGCTCACCCCTTTTTCGCTCACCCCATAATGCTCATGAAGTGTAGAAAAGAAAAAGTGAAGACAATTAAAAAAACGAAATGGTTCATTTTAGCAATGGTCCTATCACTGACTTCACTAATTTAAAATAATAAGGTGAAATATTTGGGGATTTTGATAAATCATTTCTCTGCCTGACATGGGGATTGAACGGTATTGTCAAGGTATTTCCACCCACCCCTTGTGTTTGCTTCCTGAGTGTGCGTACTAGCCACCTTGTCTCTGATAGTGTCATATGCTGTCTAGTTTGCACACAAATTTTTCTTTATTATCCTATTGAATCAAAGTACAGAAACGGCTGGTAGGTAATTAGTATCTCTTTTTACAAGTGGAGAAACAGATTTGGAGAAATGAAGCTCTTGCTACAGCCATTTCACCCAACTGGTAAGTGCAGGAGTGAAGCTGGCATGCAGATTTTCTCCTGGTCTCAACATCCTTTGCTCTGTGAGGCCAGCATTTCAGACATCCCACCTCAAAGCCAGTGATCTCCCTACCCCTTGAGCTGCATGAATTCATGGAAAACCTAAGGCTCAGACATGACTTGGGCTTCAAGTACCAAAGGAAGGATCAGAATGAATTAACTTCATAGTCAATGCCTGAAATGTATGATAAGCTGAATGACACAAAAACTTGCTTTCTTTCCCTTTTATGCAGATGACTTTTTTAAGTTTTTGTAGCTCTTTGCTTTTGTTCTTTCTCTTGCTGCCCATCATTTTCCTATGGGACAAAGAAAGGGAAGTTCAAGGACTCCCATGTGAAAAGTTTGCATGAAGAGTAAAGTCAGTGTTACTGATCATCCACAGGCTGTGAATCTACAAACTCAGAGGTCTGGACTTTGTACCATCACCACTATCATTGATACCATCTGCCTGGTGACTCCTCCTTACAGAAGCAATAAACTCATAGAAGAAAGACTTTCTCCAAAGGGTAGAGAAAGCATCGTTTTAAAGCACTTGTTATCACAAGATAATGCAAGAGGAAAGAGGGAGTACATATTAGAAGAGCAATAACTAAACTCCTATTTAGAGTTTAGCATGATGTAAGCAGAAAATGTGCCAGTCTTCTAAACAAAATTTCTATCACTAAAGTGGAGGATGGCTGGGACGTCAGAACAATTTTCAAAGGCAACTTCAAATGTGTGTTTATGTGCATGGATTGCATCTGTGGCTGTGTGTTTATCTTGCTTTCTTCTCCAGCTTCTCCAGCAGCTTACCAGGGAGAAATATTCATTGATTTGAGGAGATACAAAGATGTAAGCCAACTCTCCAAATAAGTTACCGTTTCCAATGTCTGCTTTTGATGATGAAAACAATAATTAAAATGAAAGATGGTTTGGTCTGAAAAAGAAAATTTCTCAAAATTTGGAGAGTCACTTTCAAAAGAGGGGTTTCTCTGTCCAGGAAAAGAAGAAATTATCTCTTCTCTAAAATATTAGAATGACGAGTCAGGAAGTCGAGATGCCAACAAGGTTATCTGTAAGAAAAACAGAGTCCGGGTATGTGAAAATCGGTCATTACCATCAGCTATGGGGGAGGGGAGGTAAGATATGACACATATTCCAGTCTTTATTCATTTTTCCAGATCTAAAAAAAGTCAATGGGTAGAAAATCTCTGTACTTCAAGCTGAGATGGGCATTGTCACCCCACACACCAGTTCACAGACAAGCCAACATGAATTATGATGTCACCTGGAAGGAACTGTTATAGAAATTCTAGTATTTCAGCAAAATGTAGCAGCTCAAATGAATATAGCAAAGCTTTAAATGGAAATAAATTTGAATCAAAACAACTGAAAATCAAAGAACTATAGAAACTATAGAAACACCAGGAAATTTTTCCATTTTCCAGACACACCCACAAGGCCCAGAGTGGTATTATGAGTGTGCACAAGAGGTACATTCCTAACCCTAAAAGGCAGCCATGCTCAGTGCAAACATCCTCACAATTAAAACTTCATGTTAAGCCAACAGTGAAGTTATGATGCTGGTGATATTTTGAAAGTTCTACTGTGTTTAGTTTACCATCCACTTAATATTATTTTAAAGATGGTTCAAATTATTTAGCCAGAAAGTCTTGTGTTATTGTCCATATGAGTACTAAAAGCAGATGGAGCAGTGTCATCCATGGAGCTTCTCAAACCTACTGTCCTGCAAAGAAATATGGAAATCCACAAGGAACATTTTGTACTTCATGTTGCAGTGCTATGAGCATTGCTCAGCATGGGAAAACATTGCCACATCATATAATCACAGACACTCACATATCAGAAAGCTTTAAGGCCTCCAAAATTCTAAGAAGACATTTCTCAAAGAGGTAGAGTCTAAAGTACAACTGATCCCTACTTTAAGCAATCTTTCAGATGTGTCTTTCAATAAGTTTTATACCCTCGAATGCATCTGGAGAGAAAAATAGGTGAGTAGGAAAACAGGAATCTAGAAAGACAGTTGAAGCCAAAGAATGGAGAATTTAAATAGTACCTAAGTAAACGCGCGCTTTTATTTATAATTTCACTCATTCAAATATTTACTGAGCACTTACTATATGGCAGTATATTAGGGTGTTAGGGATCTAGTGGGGACAAGTTCCACTTAGTTCCTGACCTTGTGGAATTCACATTCCAGTAGTGGCTTTTGACTGGCTAGAAAAGAAAATACTACATTTGAAAGTACAATGGATTGGTGTAAATAAATCCATAGTCAAATCAAAAACATAAACATACTTTTAGCACAGAATGAAGAATACTTAACAGTGATTATCATATCCACCCTCTTCACTCCAAAGTCAGAAAGAGACACAAGAATCAGACAAACAGAAATGAACATTTTAGCTTCATCACTGGCCAATCTGTACTTTCCTAACCTTAAAGTGTAGCCATGCTAAGCACAAATGTCTTCCCAATTAAAATTTCATTTTAAGCCAACATTGAATTTATGGGGGTTCAATGTTACCTCAGGTTAACATTGAGATTAATGTTAATCTGATCCCTCAGATCCCTATGTGCACCCAATCTGGACTGGGGGTAACCCATTCATGAAGGAGCTTAGGTTGTGGAACAGCTCTAAATTGCTGCCTCCCTTGTTCTCAATTGCCTCAAGCACATCAAGCTTAGGTGATGAAGATAGAGAGAAATCATCTGCTGATTGCCCGTACAAGGCAGGAGTTCACCTGGAAAGCCAAGGAAAGGAAGGATTGCCTCTAGAGGCAGGCAAAACAAAAAAGAGCTAGAACCAAAAGCTGACAGTTCTTTCCGTCTCACAAATCAAATTATTCTTCCTTAGCAAAGAGAATCCTGAACAGAGAGACAGACTAAAAGGTTTGCTCTACCAGAAGCTCTCATGTGGAAAAGGAAAGGAACAGTCTCACACCTTCCTAAAACAACTGTTAAGCTTACCATGAAGCATGTGATTTAATTTAACATTAAAGACAATTATATACAAAAGACATTATTAAAACTCTTCCACAGATGAGAACCATGATACCCAAAGAAATTATTCCTTCAAGTTCAACAGCTTGGAATTGATCTCCAAGCCCAAGATCACTAATCCCAATATCTAAAATCATCACTCTACTCTTACTTCCAAGTATCTATGAGCTTAATCTTGGAAGTCCTACTTTCTCCAAAATAAAAAAAAATAAACTATTTTAAATTTACTCCATTTAATAAGCTTTAATAACATATTTTCTTTGATTTTTATATTGTCTAGGCACTATAAGCTTAAGGGGTATGACTAGATTTATGTCGTTTGGGTTAATAAGATACTAAATTAAAAACTTGTCATCAGGGAAAGTCTATGAAAATAGTTTGTCTTTAAAAATGGGAAGATATAGGCCTTACAGATGAGAGTCGTTGCTCAACTCCATAATAGCTTCTGAGAAAGTAACATTTGTCTCAAATAGGAAATGTAAAGTGGTTGTTAGTATGGTTTTTAAGAAAAGGTCTAAAAAATAAGAATCACCTGAAACTAATGTTAATAAAAATATAAAATATATGAAACAATAGCATTAAAGAATAATCTATTAATATTAATAATTGGGTGTTACATGATTTCGATAAATCATATTACTATAAAAATCACATAAGAAAGACATTACATATCATGGACTTCCATTTTTCTAGTAAAAGTACACTTTTGGAGATTAAAAAGCAACTCTCATTTAGTTTGATATGTAGGTATTGTACAAAGTACAATACAATACAATATGTAGATATTGTGAAAAATACAATAGACTTTGTGATTTCTTTTGAGAATTAAGTCACCATGAGAAAACTTACAGCTATGAAAAACACACAGAGAAATTTAAAAATTATATTCAGTATCTTGAAGCTAACTTCAAATTATAGTAGCTATGTGTGCATACATACATATACACAGATACAAGGTTAATGCTGGATTGAGATCCAAAAACATCATGAACATATAAATCTAAAATACTTTTAAAATTAAATCCTGGTGTCAACATCAAGAATTGCTAAGCAGCCAGCAATTACTATTTCCTGTTTTCTCCTTCTATTCAGAAGCTCAATCATTAACAGATGAAGGAAAAGCCTGGGATGAGGGTGATAACAGAAAAACAGTACCAATACCCCTGCAGTAGCTATTTCTGTTGATTGTGAGTTCAAAAGATAAATAACTTGATGCCATCCAACTTTTCAGTGACATCAATTGCTAAGATGAAATACAGCCACTCTAAAATGAATTAGTCTAGGAAAATTATGTTTAAAACTTATAAAATTGACCAAAGATTGCTTACAGTGCTCATAATAGAAGTGATAATTTGCAGAATATCAATCTACCCACTTCAGCTTCCAACATCTGATAAGATGAAACAATTAATAGCTGTTTATTAAACAGTAATGACCCAGGATGCAATGCTGATATGGAGCATTTGAAAGGGAAATAAAGATGCCCTTTCCTTTAGCAAAATAGGAAGATTACTAATCAGCTCACTTGATGGGACTGAGTACATGTTTTCTCCAGGAGAATGATGATCAGGGCAGCCTTTTGGTTGATAGGTTTTACTTTCCTGTGGAGAGCTTGCCTCCATGAGCCTGAAGCCTCATCCTCTAAACTAAAATATTTTCTCAAAATGGCAACCTCAGATACTGACTGTTATTCTCCAAATGGTATTCTTGGTAATAATTAGTGTCCCAAATCCCAGAATCTGGGTGCCAGGATGGCCAAGTGAAGGCTCCAGCCTCTTAGCTCTGTCTTCCAAATCCCAGAATCTGAGGTCCTCCATCAACACACTCTTGGGAGTTTCCAAATTTGGCAGCTACCCCAAAAAAACCCTTGTAAACAAGATTTTAGGCACTTTATAGAATTGGCCATCTGTCTTTGTGTATGAATGCATTTGTATTGATGTGCATATATGGTAGTGATGAGAAGCTCACATCTCAGATCAAAGACTTGCATTTGCCTCTTGGTATGCTACTCTCATAGTTATGGGAACTTAAGTAACCCCTTAAATCTCTAATCTTCAGTGTCCTCATCTTTAAAATAAAGATAATAATTACCTTGCAGATACAAGGTTTAACTTACACAATGGAAAACTCTGATCCCAAATCCTGGCACACTATCTATAGCACATAACTCTGCTTCCCAGCAGACAGGGTCAGAGCTGACATCCCACAAGCCTCCATCCCAACAATGCCTGCAAGATGTACTTCATCGCCTAAGACTCTCCAATGGTACCAGATAACAAAATGAAGTCCAAACAAGTAAATGTAAAACTGCCAGTTATAAATGTAAAACTGCCAGTTATAAAGGAAATTTCAGGTGGGCAATTACACATTCTCTATATGGAAGTAGAGTTATAAGAAAGGAGTTCTTGTAATTTCCTGTAATTCAAAGTTTTCTATAGTAATTTTTTTCAAATTGGATAATGTGGCAAAAAATGTAAAAATCACTGTCAGAAACACTACTTAAGACATGGAAAGATAATAATATTTGTATAGTAAGCTTCTGGCTCTTCCTGGTTTAGGTTTTTCTATTCTAATCCCCTGACAAGGATCCAGTGCATATTTCTTGCTATTGGAAAGTGATGTCTTCTCAGTTCCTCAGTACAGTCCATCATCTATCTTCCTCTGCTTATTTTCTAGGCAGAACAAAAAGTACATGTTACTTGAAATATGCATATTAATGTTAGACTTCATGCTTCTATTGATCAAGGAAAATTGTTAATGTGATTTCCTTCATCCAGTACCTTTAAGTTATATCTGGTTCTAGTTGGAACATAAGACTTGAATTCTTCTTTCAGCTAGAATACTCCTCTTGTTGCTATGAACTGAAGCTCTCTACTAATTTACTAGAATTCATAAATGGAAAACTCATTTATGGAAAAAGCGAATAAGAAAATATGTTTCCCAGAACAGGAGACTATAACCTATTTACGTTTAATATCAGAACACCTGCCAGGAAAGCTAAGATTTTAATCATTTTCCCATTCAAGGATTCTCTGGGAAAAGCATGGTAAGTAACTAACTATTTACAGTAAATTAGTTAGTTGGATTTTGAACAAAGCATGTTCAGTGAGGTGTAAAAAACACAACACAATCAAGTGGAGAACATAAGGAAGAGATCATTACTGAGAAAGTAGAGTGTCATTCTCAAATTATTTATTTGGTTATAATTGGACTTAGTTTTTTTTTTTTTTACAAACCTCTTCAACTTACATTCATTTTTCTTAGGTAAAATGACTTTGAGAGAATTGAGAATTTAAGTAAAGTCTTATCCAAACTTAGAATCATAGAGAACTGATTAAAATGGAAATATATAACATCTTAAACTTGCATCCCAAATATAGTAAGTTATCACATTGAGATGCCTTAATTAAAAATTTTAAGGATTAACTTCTGGTTTTGCTCATATGGTTTTCAGAAAATACTGGGGGTCCATCATTAAAATATTTGTAGACATATGTACATATATATAAAAAAGTTACACACATATACCTATCTACCTTAAAGGGGAACTGGAAAACAGATTTTTTAAAGAGCCTAAAATCTACTGATTATTATATCAACAGCTGACTTTTCATGAGCAACAATGGAATCCAGAAGGTAATGGAACACTGAAGCAAATTTGTGAGCTGAAGCAAATTTGTGCATAAAGAAGTCCATATTCAGCAAAATTGTCCATCATAAAGAAAGCCAAATTAAAGGTATTTCAAATAATAAAGAGGTATTAGTAATGAGTAATGGTTACTTTTGAGGTTATGATTTTTCACAAGTACGCTTACAAATGAAAATTTATTATAATAGACAATTTTGCACAACAGTACCATAAAAAGGTTTGTGCAAAGTGAAATGCTTCTTTCTTAATATTCAGTGTTAAAATGTTTAATGATCTTTAGATTTTTTTGTGAACATTATTGTAAACACATAGAGAATGAAATAATATAATACAATGTCATTGAAAATACTAGAAACACTAAGAAATAAACCGTTTTGTAGTTGTTGTTAAAAACTTATCAGTATTAGTTTCTCGAGTGATTTTATTCTATTCAACTTTTTTTTTTTAAGATTTATCTATTTATGCACACAGAACCGGGGTACAGGCCAGAGGGGCAGGGACAGTGAGAGGATTCACCAGCAACAGAGTGGGGAACAGAACAGGCAGATGAACGAAGTACACTGCTGGGAGCAGTGGGCATGTCAGGAGAGGTCTGACGTGCCATGCAGATCACTGTGGGGGCTGAGGATGGAAATGGCACTGAAGCAGCTGCCGCTAGTTTGCAGTGCTGTGCCTTAACCTGCTGAGCCACCAGAGAAGGCCCTGTTGTACAACTTTTATGTCTAACATTTATAATATGCATTTTTCAAGTCACAAACATGCCCCAGGCGTGGCTTTCCTGGAGATAGCTTTTATCGTGACTTTTTTTTATGTTGAGAAGTATCTTTAAGTTCCTCTACCTATGTACCAATGGACTCAAATAGCAACACTGTCAACATTTCCCAGGCAGTTTTCTTCTATAACTCCAATTATATTAGGGCTCAAATGTCACTTTGCAGCCTTGTCGTTTTATTTCTTTGTTGCATTTCCATCTTTATTGGCCCATTTTCCTCTATTGGTTATCTATTTTTGTAAAAGTCATAAGAATTTGTTGCAGAGACAAGGAGGAACCCAAGTATTTGTTTTGTCCTTTGCAAATCTACTGAGAAAACAGAGGTAAGAAGTAATATAACTGGTCACTGATCCCAAACAGCATTTGTTAGTTACATAAGTCATTCGTGGAATAAGAAGGTAATGACCAAGTTCATAGTGTATGCAATTATTCCATTAATACAACATAGAAGTTGTAATTTGAACTGTTTTGATGGGAATCTAATCAGAGAAATCTGATAAAAGAAATTTGTGCATGTCAGGCACATACAAAATGAGAATTGCCTAGATATGACACGTATTATACCATAGGATTTCCTATATTTTCTATAATGAATATTTATTACCTTTAAAAGTGAAACAATTTTCAAAACAAAAATGAGAATATTTACCAGCAATAGTCATTCAAAAAGTAATCCTAAAAGACTGTGTGTTCTGGAAGAAATTACCAAATGGTGGTCTGAAAGGTAAGATGGAAAGAGAAAAAAATAAAGTATTATAAATAAGTGCACATATCTTTTTAAATTAATCACATTAATATGTGTAATATGGAAGACTGAGACAATTAAAAACTTGACAAAAGTTTTATTAATTTCGAGGGAGTGTGATGAAAGACGAATCATTCTATTATATTTTTACTATCTGAGGATAGTAGTGACTGCATTGTTAAATATATTATTATGTCAAAAATACCTAGGGTGAGTGCTAAATGAATAGAGGATGTACATTCAACAAAAAACTAAAGGGACACAGAAGAGGGAAGAAATCAATTAGAAAATCCAAAGAAAGCAAGCAGGAAGGGAATAAATCTATATTTTAAAATTAAAAAAGAACCGTAAAATGGAAGAGTAAAGAATATTTATTTCATAATGCAAGATGATTAAATAATATAATGTATGTAAAAGTCCAATTGCATTCTAAACCAGCATGAGGTGTTTATTGACTGTAAACTGAAGCTCTCTTATAAATATATATGTACACATATGTTGAATACAAATATATTTACTATATAGAGAGATACATTTATATATTCATATAGACATATATTTTAGCTAAACACAGCCCACTGAATGTGAAGAATTATCAAGTTCATTTGACAACAGAGGAAACCAAGAATCAGAGACTTAGAACGTTATATTTTACCTAAAGTCACACTATAACAAATGGAAGATCCAAGATTCAGACTCAGTGTCTCTTTAATGCTAAGCCCTCTGCCTTTCACTCTGTTCCATCCTGTATATTGTGTCAGTAACACTGATTTGTCACCTCCAAAGAGAGGTACAGTGATGGATAACCCAAGCATTCCTAAACTTGAATTTCAGAATCTTCCAATACAGGAAGTTGCAAATGTTTTCTGCGAAAGGTCAGATTGTAGGTATCCATGCTTTGCGGGCCATTTTGTCTCTGTGCAATGATGCTGCCTTGTTGCAAAAATAAAATAAAATAAAATCCATACTCATTGTAAATGAGTGAACATTGGTATGTTCCAGCTCAACTATATGAAAACTGAAATTATGAATTTCATATAATTCTCAGACACCATGAAATACTATCCTTCTTACACTCTCCCCAAATATCTACAATCTTAGAAAACATTCTTAGCACATGGGCCATACAAAAAGATAGTGGCCCAGATTTGGCTCACAGCCAGGGTATATACCAAATCCTCCTTTAGTAAAAGCCTACAGAGAATCATTGGCCTTGGCCCAGAATGTGAAGAATCAAAGCAGTCTTCCCTTGTTAGACAGTTGAGTGAAAGCTGGACCACAGCCTGTTAGAATGCAAGCCATTTTAATGAATAGTCTCCCTTTGTCTGAGTCTGGCAAGGTTGTTTGCAGTCAGGCATGCTCTCTGGATTAAATTTAGCAGTAGGAGAGTAAACACACTAGGCATTGGTTCATTAGCTACACAAAGAGAATCACTTGGCATCAAGGATTTAACAGTCTAAAAATGGCCTGTGGCTATGAAGAATGAGAATTCAGTCTTTAATCCTCAATTCTTCTGGAAAACCAAAATGTCGGTCTACAGAAACATAATTGAGAAATCACTTGTCAAAGAGAAACGTTTCTGGAGACAATGTGAAATTCATGAAAATGAAAGTTTGCGGGTATAGACATATCCTGAACTTCTGGGGATTTAAGAAGAGATAGACTAATTTTCTGAAAAGGTTAGAGGATTAGGGAGAGGCAAGTCATCAGAATGAATTCCTCAGTGGTTTTCAACCCTTTCAGTTGTAATTCAAACAAAACTTGAGACTAATGATTCAGGCCCTGTGAGAGTCACAGCAGGAAAACAGTCATCATTTTAATTTGTTCATAGCACAAAAGTTCTGAAATGGAAATATTGCATGAATCCCCACTTCTATTTCAGACCCTGCCTGCTGAATAAGAGCACCTACCAGGGACATGTTGTGATTTGATATTTCCTAAAATCGAATTTCCTTAGTACAAACTAGTTTTCATTCAACAGCTATCAACAAGAGTAACCGTACTGATAAAGAGTAGAAAGTGTCTCTGCCAAGAAATACTGGAGCATCCTGGCCTGAAATATCCCAGTTTTCCATTCAATAGGTATTTGATCAATATCTATTGTGCTAGTACAAACATGCGAACAGAGAACACCTTTCTTACCACAACACAAATCGCTCATTTTCTTGCATTTAGTAGGTGTTTAATACACTCTCTAAATGAATGACAGTCACTTTCCAACAAAAGGATCTTGTTATTCCTAGTGGATAGTTGGCAGTGGACTGCCTATCAACTTCGGCAAGACTTCTTATTGTCCCTATTAATTGCAAGCAATTGTTGAACACTGCCCTGTGCCAGGACAGATTTCCTTGTGAAGCATATGATTCTGGTTTTACAGACAAGACTGAGAAGATAGGTAAATTGGCCCAGATTTTGCAGAAGAGACTAAATTAACACCTAACCCCATTTCTATTTGACTCGAATATCTATGGACGTTGGTAATCAATGCAGTGTCTTGGTCCACAGCTGGTTACTCTTCACTGGAGAACCGGCAAGAATGATCATTTACCAGGTACATTGGTTCCCTTCCATACAGTCCTTTCACTCCTTTTCTACTTCAGCTCATTCCTGGGGAAAATAGATGATGCTCAGAGACAGATTCAAACCCCAAAACTGGGAGAATAAAATTAAAACTGGCCAGTCATGTCTCCAGAGCCTTCCCTTCACTTTTACCTTTTCCTGCCTGGTATTAACTAAACTCAGTCTCCCTGTACCCCTATTCACTCTTGTTCTGGCCTTACAACACTTTTCCAACATGACTTTTGCTACTACTTGGAGTTTAAGTTTTCCTTTGGGGTAGTAGAGTGACAGTGAAAGAGAATAAAGATGAGGAACAATGAGTCATTATGCACATGGACAGAACTTGCCAGGACTAGGATCAAAGATGCAAACTTGTGGATTAGCCAAACATGCAATACATTTTGAAAGCAAAAACTGTTTTGTTTTGTTTTGTTTTATGTTGAGGGTGGAGTGTGTAGGAGAAAGCTGTAAATGTCTCCTCTGTTCTCAGACATTTTTTCCAGAAATAAGCTCATTCTTGCACAGAGAATAATTTGATTAGCAGGGTGGGGTCAACACACGCAAATACAGATAAATTAGGCACCAAAGAGTATAAAGGTTTGGCCAAACACAACATTCAGTAGTTTTAATAAAAAATGAATTTGCAAATACCATTTCCTATTTCAAGCTCTGTTCTCTGGGTAATTTTTTTCTTTGAAATATTTATTATGTAGAATCTATGTGCTTATTTTTGTACAATTTATGCATCTGGATCAAATGTTAATGGAAAAAGAAACAGCCTTCCTCAAGAAAGCTGATATTCTCCCAGTCACTCAGCACGTACTAATTAGGTAAACCAAAACCACAGATGGATAAGTCATGAGCCTGTTTAGATGAGCGACAGAGTAAAAAGAGTACATGGTTACTGCTTTTCAACCTGAGTTTCTAATATTTAAAAGTACAAATAAAAATTAAGTTTGGGGCTCAGTCTTTCACATGATGTGATAACTGTCAGCGGTGACTCCATAAAGACTCACCCTGTTAACATCACGCAGTTTTGTACAAGACCCACCCCAGGGAACAAATGCACACTGTATTCCAGGCACCTGACAAAATTTGACTGTACAGCTTCTGATGCTGGTAAGTTAAGGATTCTTTTTTTTTTTTTAAAGATTTATTTATTTATTTATACAGAACTGGGGTACAGGCCAGAGATGCGGAGGGTGAGAGGAGTCACCAGAGACAGAGTGGGGAGCAGAACAGGCAGATCAATGAAGCACACTGCTGAGGGGAGCAGCAGGCGTGGGTCTGCCACGCCATGTGGATCTCCTCCGGGGCAGGCAGGGATCGAACTTATGCTGAAGTGGCTTAAGCTTCTTAGTGCTGTGCTTTAACCCGCTGTGCCACTAGGGAGGGCCAGTTAAGGATTCTTCATTAAACTTGGTGTGAGTCAGTAAGAGAAGTCTTCAGAATTTTTTTTTTCAGATTTATTTATTTATGCTTACAGAACTGGGGTGCAGGCCAGAGGTGTGGTGGGTGAGAGGATTCACCAGAGACAGATTGGGGAGCAGAACAGGCAGATGTATTGAAATACACTGCTGAGGGGAGCAGCAGACGGGTCAGGAGAGTACTGCCATGCCATGTGGGTCAGCTCCCTGGCAGGGGATCAAACTTGTGCTGCAGCAGCTTCAGAGAGCTTCATAACGCAGTGTTTTAACTTGCTGCACCACCAGGGAGAGCCCAGTCTTCAGAATTTTAAAGTTGAGAAGATTTCATATCACAAGCGGGCTTGCCCCCTCTTGGTTTGTTTACTCTTCCTATGATAGAATTACATCCATTTACAGTAGGTCATTTCCTTAAGGATGATGAGAAAAGGCTTGGAATATCTTTAAATATTTGAAGTAACTGCGAAATGAGCAAGCTAAATGCCTATTCTACATCCAAAATATTTACCTTAAGGAATATTTAATATAGTGCAATTTGCGGTATGGGTTCACACTGGCAGTGATGACTTTAAATGACTACTGAGCATCTTTTGGGATTTTTAAAACACAAGAAACATAACTCCTTTATAATGAGTGTGCGAAGTTGTTTGAAAACAGCAGAAATATCTTCTCTTGGAGATTCTAATGCAGTCCAAAATGCAAAACACAAGCCAGTTTGTTTAAGAGAGGGAATCCCCCCCCCTTCAAAACTTCTGCACAATTCTTAGAGCAAAACAAATAACAGTCTGGGAACCATGGGAAAAGATTTTACATTATACATTTAGCATACACTTCAGTGGCTACAGAAAGCTTCATAGTGCTGGGCTTTAACCCACTGCACAACCGAGGAGGGCCCAGCCCTGGCTTATTCTAACTACCTCTAAGAGACTGCTTTCCCCAAAATGTTATACATTTGATAAAAGACTGCTTTCCCCATTGGGAAGGGTTTAAGCAGTAGATGCCTCTGAAGCTAGAGCCATAAGACTCCTTTCTATACACAGTCTATGCAAACCAAAAAAGAAAAACAACAACAACAACAACAAAAAGGCAAGATTTTAACCCCCACCCCCCTCTGTTGCAATGAGTGATGGAACACATATAGACGAAATTTTCCTCCTGCTTTTGCTATTGAGGAGTCTTTTGGTGTGTGTTTTCAAAGGTCACAAGGGCCCAAACCTGGGAAGAGAGGAATTATTCCCTCCTGTCTCCCAGAGTAAAGTTCTTATCCATGTTCCAGGTCTACTGGTCAAGCGAGCAGGTACATGGCCCTGCCAATTTCTGAATGTTTAAGAAAATGAGCAAATCAATAAATGTGGGATACATGGAGATGGTTTAAGGATAAGAGACTTATGTCACCTCCCTCTTGAGCTGCCCTCTGGACATCAGCTGGGGGGTGAAGGCACAGTGCTGAGAAATCCCATCTGCATCACAGGCATCTTTGGGGGCAGGAATTAACACCCATTCTCCCACCACTGTGCTATATGTAACAGAATGCTGATGTTTACTTTGTCCTCATGTCCTTACTCTATCCCCTAGGAGAGAGTGGATGGTGTAAAAATCCAAAACGCAGTGGGACTCACACACTGCTGGGCCTCAGGACTCCAATTTGAATTTGTTTTCTCCCTTCTCTCTCCTTCCTCTCTCCCTCCTTCTCTCCCTTCCCCCATGCTCCCTCTTCTCCCTCTTCCCCTCCATCTTTCTTTCCTCTCTTCTCCTCCTCCATCTCCTTCTCGTTATTTCATAGTTGGGGTAACTTGGAAGAATGGGTCAACCATACAGACGAGGATAGAACTGTGTCACAGCAATGTTTTCAATACACATGTTGATTCTCAACCATGCACACCTGAAAATTAAATGATGTTAGAATGCAATGTCACTTCAAAGACAAATAAATAAAAAGCAACATAATTAAAACAAGGGGCAATGGTCTAGCAACAAAGAGCAAACTAAATCCTAAGAATTATTGGATCAATTTGCAGGGCAGGGCAAAGTTTCTAATTCAAACCACTATTCTGCTGATATAGCAATCAATTCTGCTAGCTTGTCTAATCTAACACTTCCCTGAAAAGAATTGGGCTCAAACAGTTTGACTCCTTATCAAGAATTAGTTTATAAGACTCTAAAGTGAAGACTATCTTTTCCTATGTTTCCATAACACAGGCCTATCAATTGCCCCTGCTCACTCTTACTTCAGAAAAATTCTTACTTACTTCAGAATCTTTTTAAGAGTTTCCTTAGAACTATTTATGAAGTTACAGTCAAGAGGTAGGCTTGTTCTGTTTTAAATAATGCATCCATTCCTGCACAGCTTACCCCCTCAGCTTTCTTGGGGGCTGGGGTGACAAAGTTTCTGTCAGTCTAGTCAAGCATGAAATCCCTGAATGAAGGGAATATTTTTGTGATCTAGACTGGGACACAGACAAAATATACACAGCAAATTGTAATGGGATTATAAAAGATATTACAAGGGATACAAACACACAAGTGTGCAAGACCTTGAAGAATGAAAGTAAGACCTTTACATCACGGCCAGAACTGATATGCCAACATGGGGCAGTTTTCAAATAAATAACTAACTTATGCTAAGTTCCCACATCAGGAGGAAGCCTGGGGTATTTGATGAGCCACTTAGAACTGAGTCATCAAGACAAGGAATAGTAACAAATAGTCAAAGGCTAGGACTTTTGCAGAAGACCGCTTTTTAAATTCTAATTTGGAATTGGAAACATTTAGCAACTTTAATCATTTTGTAACCAGATTATGTTCTCAAAAATGACTTAGTGCTGTGTAGGATGTGAGTTGTTGGAATAAGAAAATAATTCTGTTATCACCCAGCAAATTTGACTGAAAGTTGGTAGAAACCATGGCTTGATGTGGGCTGACATCATTTACTAGAGAATTCTGAAGTCAGTGCTGAGGTCCAAATGGGACAAGAATGACAGAAGTGGAAATTCATAGAGTTGATGTCTTTATCAATATATATATTCAACAACTGTCGAATAAATAAAGAAATTAGAATTCTTTCTCATTCCTGGGGGGCTGGAGGGGAGAGCTCTCTTCCTCTACAGGTTCAGCTACTCTCTGACACTGGGAGGGGAATGGGCTATTGCCACATTCTTTCCTTTGAATTCTAGAATCAGTATATGTGCGGATTTATAATAGTTGCATTTGCCATTATTAATTATGTGCATGTTCCAGGAAAAAAAAGAGTAATATTGGCTACAACTAAATAACTTATTCATTATACCCACCAGAGACTCAGACATGCACAGATCAGGATTAGTATTTTTAGTCTGCATGAACTAAAGATTCCCAGGAAATCATAATCAGTGTGTTTACAACTGAGTCAGTCAAACAGTTATGGGAACCATTACACAGACACACAATCATGATGGTCCTGGTTCAAATTCAAGGTCAAACAGACAAAAATATTCTACACAATAAGTCATGGGACTCTCTTTAGAGTTTGTAATTTCATTTTTTGAGGTGATAGTTTTGATAATATTCTTGAGAATCTTAATGGCACTTTGTCATTACGAAGTCAGGGGTTCTAACCATATGCCAGAGACATTTTGAGGGGGTGGAGTGGGGAATGGGATCAAAAACGGGGGGGAGAGAAATGCACGGGATTATGGTGATGTCACACGGGTGATTTGGTGATGGGAAACCCGCGGGGATTACAATCGAGATGGAAAAAAAAATGTACAAAATGATGTAAAAATAAACTTTTGTAATTAAAAAAAAAGAAGTCAGGGGTTCTTTTTATTGGACTTTAGCATGAAGAATTTATGTGATTTACTGCAGTGACACCCATCAGTATTTGAGCATGAGACTCAGCACATCCATTATTTCTTCTACAATATTTAATTCTAACTTATTCAAATATACTTTCAGCTTTCAAAATATCTCTCCTTAGTGGGAAAGTCATATTTTTCAGATTTTAGTAATAGAATTCTTGATGTTCAAGGAGGCCAGTATTACCAAATTTAAAATTTTGGCCAGGTCAATAAAAAATCAGCCTCTAACTTTTAGCAAATGATTTCAATCATGATCCATTGAGAAGTGTCATAAAATTGCTTTTCTTCTGTAACAGTGTATCTATAGTGTTAAAAAAAAGTCACTAATAGATCACAAAACAGTTCTCAAACTCTTGCCAACAATCCCTGTGTGTAAAGCACAAAACATAACAAAAAGAGACCAAATAAAAGTTCAAAAACATCAAAATGACCTCCTGGTTTTCTTTTTTAAATTTTTATTAATATGCTATAGATTACATATTATAATCATATATAGGACAGGGACCATTTCACTTCTTCTCTGTTGGCTGTATTGAATACAATCATTAAATCAAAAATATTTTAATTGAAGATAGTTAATAATACACCTTTTCAGTGTAGAAAGTCTTTCTAATGTTTAGATTCATTCAACAAGTTAACATGAGGGTGCAGATGTTAAAAGAAATGCCTGAGAAGTTCTGGTTGAGCAGGTGTTTTGTTTTGATAGTTTATATCATAAATGACAAGGAGAGGGAAAGATCAGAAAAGAAAGGGAAGAACAACAGAAAGGAAATAGAAAAATTAAGGAAAAGATACAGAAAATTGGGAAAAGAAGAGAGAACCAAATATTTAGGGGATATGGCTACTTGAGACTAGTCATTAATATTTAATAAGTGAATGAATAAATAAATGAGTCTGATAACACTTATACCCGAGTAAATAAAGATTTTTAAAAGAAAAAATTGAGGACAAAATAAATGTAAGTAAGTCAGTGAAACTGGAACTCATGCTAAAGAACTTACTGGCCTAGTTAATTAGGTTCCAACCTGTCAAACATTCTGCACTTTCTAACTTGGGCTTTCTTCTTTGGAGACAAAATTGAAAAAGCCACTTAACATGATGTTAGCAGTCATCACTTCAGAGTAAGGAACATTTTACATTACCAATCTTACTGCAGAGATGACTAGAGGCAAGGGGAATAAGATCCATGCAAAGCATATCCAATTTAGATGCACCTTGAAAAGATTTGTCACCAGAGGCAATTCTGCTGCCTGTCATTATTGCTATTGTTGGCAAAGGGTTAGCACTTCCTTCCCAAACAACCATGAACAGGCACAGCTCTCTAGCCTAGAAAGATTAAATTGCTAACATTGTTCCATTTCAATGTTTGTAACTAAGTTACCTGAACTCACAAACTTAATTTCTGAGGCATTCATTTGATGGATAATTATGAAAGTGAGAATCCAGGGTCTCGCTGGTGGCAGAGGAGTTAAGTCTCAGTGCTATCAAGCTATGGACACTACTGAAGCATAAGTTCGATCCCCAGCCAGGGAGCTGACCCACATGGCACAGCAGACATCTCCTACCCCGCCCTGCTCAGCAGTGTGTTTCTGTAGATCCATCTGTTCTGTTCCCACTCTGGTGATGGATCTTCCCAACCCTCTTCCCCAGCCCTCTGGCCTAGTTCTTGTATGCATAAATAAGATAATTTTTTTAAGTGGGAGTCCAGAGCAAAATTTAATATTAAAATAAGAAAAAAACCTTTAATAAAAATTTTGAAATGACCACAGTTTCATTACATTTGGACTAGTCCATCTTGCCAAGCTGTGTATCTGTATTAATACCTGGATTAGAAGGACAGCTGAGGGCAGTCACCTGAGAACCTGAGATCTAGAATTCAGTTCATAAGTCCATGAAGACTGCATGTGGGGATGGGGCAAATTTCCCCAGGGAAGTCTGGACACCACGCAGAAGACAAGTTCAGAGAACTATCTGTTGAGTTTATTCAAATTAGTCATAACTGTATCTGCCACATCCTAGTGATGGGTTGGTTCACTTTTCTATCAGGTATGATGACAGGATAGTTTAATTGATTTTATTAAATTGAAATAAAATGTTTCCTATTTATATAAAGTTTATTTCTCAAATTGCAATACATTTTTATTACTATTATGTAGTCATCATTCCTTTGTTCACAGAATAACTCAGCTAAACTTAGTCACCAGACAATTCACTTGGGTTTTGATATTGTCAAACTTGTTCTGTCATTAACATTTTATCACTCATGCCATTGGATCCAAGTTGAACGGGATCAATCCCAACACTACCACCTACTTAATATTTCTGAACCTCATATTCCTTTTTTCAAAAAACCACAAAATCTACTAGGATGAATTGTTTTAGGATTTAAGATTATACTAGATACATATATTTTTGTCTAAGTGTGTTAACCCTAGGAGATAATTCAGTATTTGATAATATAGTGTTGCAGCAACTTTATATGATAGAACTACAATGAATAGCAATAAATCAGTTTTATATGAATAGGAGACTTAAAAATAAAAATAAGGATTAAAATACATGCCAACAGTCTTCTAAGGCCGATGATAGCTGCTGTCTTTAAACAACTGAAAGAAATTCAAAATGAAAATTGAGCTTTGTGCTCAAGGAAGAAAGTGATGAAATATAAGACCAAAAAGTAAGTAGGTACAAATGATGAAACACTCTTAGGATTCTAAAATAGGAGGAGTTTGAAATTTATACTACTGGGCTTTGGGGATCTCACATGGAGGATTTTAAATATCGAGTACCACCATCAGAAGCAACCCAAGAGAACTGTGACAAGGGATGACTTCTGTCATTGAGGAATTGTGAGCTTTGATGTTACTGTTAGCAAGAATAAAAGAAAGGAAAAAAAGAGACTGTGTCTGGAGAGGACATAATGAAATCACCCCAAAAATAGAAACAATCTTTTTCATGGAAAAGGTGTTAGTTCCCAATGACAAGATATGGAAAGTCACAAAGAGTTTCTGGAAAGACAAGAAAATACATTAGAAGGCTGAGAAAAAGGAAACATCTAAACCATATCCATGGGTCTCAGCCAGGCAAACACGTCTTTCTCACTAGAGGACAATTTCTGACATTTAATTTCCTCGGCATGTACTAATGGTTGGCTGAAAAGGCTGAATCGAATACATTTTCATGAGAAGAGTCTTTGTATCCTCATGTCACGTTCACATCCATAGTACAAAATGTATGTGCATGTTGAGAAAAGAAAAGAGAATGGGAGATATTTCCAGATTCAGAGCTAATAAAGTGTTGTCAATAATATCCCCATAGTAACCAACTATTAGGATGGATCTCCATAGTAACTGGTTTTGTCCTCAGAGTTATTCCCACCAATGGCAGAAGGGATCTGTCAGCCCAGCTAGATTCAATGAAGCAACTTAACTGGGGAAATATGTTTTGTAAAAATTTCAGCACACTCTCTGGTCTTCCTATATAAAACTGAGTTTTTAAGACGAAAACACTGTTATTAATATCTTCTAAATTTTACCACCTAACAGTTCTACAACCTTGAGACTTCTATCCAACTTCACAGCTTCTGCTGTGACATAGAAATAAAATAGAACACATGAAACTTGTGCAGTTAAGTGTAACGATGAGCAGAAATGATTGTGATAAGAGACTGAGATTTTACAATGATAATGATGATATCACATGCGTTCAGTACTTGAAATAATGTTTCTGCTCAAGGGAAACCCAGTACGTACTAGATGGAAAGATGGAAGGTGAGTGGCTGATAAATATACTCAACTGGGAAGATCCTCAAATAGTGCATTCATGAATATTTTGTGAGATTTGGGATTAAATAGCCAACATTGACAAATAAAATTTTAAAAATTGTATCTAACATCTAGTTTTTCTGACATTTATATTCAGTTCAATCACAATTTTGAAAAGTTTTAAAGCTGGATATTGGTGATATGTTCAAGTCTTACAGCATACTAGGTGTCTTAGACTCTGGTCCATGGAGAAAGCAGAGTGTTACATACTCCATCATTTGTCATTTCCTGTCATCGCAGTATTTTTGTTATAGTACTTAACATATTTTTTTCTAAGCAGGCATTATTTTGGATTTCCCCAAACTCTCTAAAAGTAGGAAAGGGAAATAAACAGAGAAAGGCCAGAGTTAAGGTCATTATAACACTAGGGAGAGAGTGCTGGCAGAAACACTACCTCAGAAATGGAGGTGATTTTCGTATGGACAGAGGCCGAATTTAGGAGTCTGGCTTCTTAAAGGCAAATGGTGCCTTGTCTTAGTGAGCGTGTGGTCTTGAGCAGTGTAGCTGAGCCGCCCCACACAGCCACTTTCTGCCTGCAGTGTGGAATCAGCAACCCCAGACCTGTCTACCTAATGAGGGTATTTGAAAGATGTCGGGAAATGAAAAGTATAAAACTACTTTGTGAAATGTCATAGAAGAATGGCTTAATCCTCAACTCTGACTGCCTTCTCCTTCTTATAAACCATAAAGTAGGATGTTTGCTCAGAGCAAGTTTTAAAAAGCTAAGAGATAATTACTGTGATGTAACATTTGCATTACGTCAACGTGTGGCTTTCTCTCAAGACAGAGAAGAGTGAGACAGGATACCCTCTATCATGCTAAAACCACGTACACATAAAATATCAGCAAAGCTGCAGAGGCATTTATAGTCAAGAAATTACAGAGATTGCAACAACTAAATACAACAAATGAACTATGTAAATCTGCTTAACAAAAGTCTCAGCACATCTTCCAGACCTACATAAGGAATTAAGCTTTGTCATCTTGGTTTTCTTCTTTACCTTGCAAGACAATCTAAGAAAAATAATCAATTTGTAGGCCTTGTTTTCTCTAAGTTGGATTTGAGTTTCATTTCCCAGTGTTCTGGAAATTTGTAACATGCTTTTGTGGTTTAATAAAGTTACCAGAGTCCTTTAGCCCCCCCCCCCAAAAAAAGATGGAAACTCTCCTCTCTGACTTGCACCTTTGTAGTGATAAATAAAGATCTCTTCATTCCTTCCCCAAGAACAAGAAGGCCCCTCCCCTGCAGGGAGGAGGCTTTCTGTTGCCCCAGTCTAAGTACAAGGACACTTGCGAGGTGAAGGTAATTATCAAAATATTCAAAAGCGGGGGTCCTGGCGGAAAGACGGCTCCATTATTGGCCTTCATCTCTGAACTCTGCCCAAGGAGACAAAGACAGAGGCGCCCTTGTTCCCTCCAGGAAATGGAAGCTGTTTGTGTTTCTCAAGGATTAGGATTAGAGGTGGCAGCTTAATAAAGGAGAAAGTATGTAAACTGTATTTGTTTGAAAAAAATCACTAACATGGATTTCCAGAAACTAAAGTTTGTGGAACTTCCATAAACCATAGTTTGTAGGGTTTCTAAACAGGGTGGCCTTTATTCTTGACTACAACGCATGAATCATTGAACTTGATTCCTACCTTTTTTTTTTTTCCTCCTCTCTTCTTCTCTTATGCTGATTTTTATCTTGTATCTTCTCTCCTTATATTGTAAACCAAGAACAGCACAAAATGCATCTGAGTATAGCTCAGTGTTCAGAGATTCGGTTGGGTGATTTGTACACAGTTGTACAAGAAATAATTATATTATGTATGTAAAATTATGTATATAGTTATAAAATCTGAAAATACAAAACTGAGTATATGCTATTAATAAAATCTCATTTATTTCCCTAAATCTCCTATAAAATATTTTTATCCTCTATTTGAAGAAATTAAATTCCAGAAAAGGAAGTAATGGCTTGACCTTCTTCCAGACAAGTGATAGAAATGAGTAGAGTAGGGCCCTCCCTGGAGATACTATGGGTTAAAGCACAGTACTATGAAGCCAGCTGCAGTTGCTTCAACATGAGTTCAATCCCCAGCCAGGGCAGTGACCCACAGGGCATGACAGACCCATCCTGTCTCTCCTGCTGCTCGCCTCAGCAGTGTACTTCATCAGTCTGCCTGTTTTGCCCCCACTCTGTCTCTGGTGAACCCTCACACCGCCCCTGCACCTCTGGCCTATACCCCAGTTCTGTACTCATAAATAAATACACCTCACCAAAAAAAAAAAAAAAATTAGTAGAGTAGGCTAGAGAATGGGGAACTGGTAATGGTGTCCTGTCTTAGTGCCCCAGCCCTACCACACCACAGCTGATAGCTTCCCAGCATTAATTAAGCTTTTAATTTTACAAGTGGTTCCAGAAATTGCACTTTTAGAGTGAACGAGGCAAGCATGTATTCTGCCTAAGCCTTTGCAGTCAGCCAATGCAGGAATTTGCCTCCCATTAACTAGAGCCCACCCACACCAAGGATTCATTCTTCCATTCTTCATCTGCTCTATCCTCCTCACACCCCTCTGTGACCAACAACCAGCACAGTGGAACTGCTGTGAGAAAAACATTTGTGCTATGACCAAAACCACCTACAGTTCAAGTTTCAGCTTGCCTAAAGGTTAAGCTCCTAATCTCCCTTTTCTTAGAAACCTTTCATTGTAAATTCTTTCTTTGGTACTTTGAGATGTAAATCTCCCATTTTCTTGCCAGTTTCACAACTGGGAGAGTCGCCATCACTTTGAAATATAATCATAGGAAGAGATCAGGTCCCTACCCCACTTTGTGTGGGAGGTCAGGTGTCTGACCTTGAGAAGTAACAAGGGGCAAACACAGGTGGTATAGTTCTATCAACCAGCCTCCCAAAGTTCAAGGTCCTCTGGGACGTCCATGAGCTCACACCAGTGCTGACAAGCCCTCTGCTCGTGTTAGCTGCTGAGTTATCACGGTTATAATAGTCTTGAATAAAGTCTCCCCTGCCCACATAACTTGTCCAGTATAATTTTTCACTATTTGCCAGCTTGCCAGCCTTGAGGAAGGAGAACTAAGTCATCAGTGACTAGAGAGATAGAATGCAAACATCATAAAGAGACTGTTAAATAGGAACTCTAGAGAGACATGCAATTCGCTGCATTCCTCAGACTGGTAGAAGTCTCCCAACATCCCCACAAAGGTGTGAGTCAGCATGTTGGAAAATGATTTGAAGTGACTAGTGGGCTGTGGAAAGCTGAAGTTATGATTGCAGAAGTTTTACGGTTCTGCTCCACTCCCCAATTCTGGCTTAAGGTTACAATAACAGTTATCTTAATTGTATTTCTAAAAAATCAACTCTGCAATGGGAGATAGTGCTGTCAAGAATCCATGTAATCCAGTGGATAAACTTACAGTGCACCAGAGGCCAGGCAAGCAGATACAGCTGTGTCGGCTAGAGGGAGGGTTAAGAGGCGCCCCCTGGTGGCGCAGCAGGTTAAAGCACAGCACTGCAAGCGAGCCACAGCTGCTTCAGTGCAAGTTTGATCCCTGCACCAGAGGTGATCCACATGGCGCGGCAGACCTCTCCTGCCTCTCCACTGCTCCCCTCAGCAGTGTACTTCATCAAACTACCTGTTTTGCTCCCGGCTCTGTCTCT
>NW_004567110.1:12285821-12307396 GCF_000260355.1 Condylura cristata | reverse complement strand
AGGCAGATCGACGAAGTACACTGCTGAGGGGAGCAGCGGGCGGGCCAGGAGAGGTCTGCCACGCCATGTGGTCACCTCCGGGGCAGGCAGGGATCTAACTCAGCGGAAGTGGCTTTAGCTTCTTAGTGTAGTGCTTTAACCCGCTGCGCCACCAGGGAGGGCCTGCCTTATTACTTTATCCCTTAGTTTGCCAACCTATAAGCCACTGGCAATGGGAAGATACCATGCTGTGGAGTTATGTGAAAACATAAGTTATCATATCATATAAAATACTTGGCACTGAGTACACAAATCAGCTCTGATCAGTCTAGGTCCAGTCCTGCCAGTGTCCATCCCATCTCGTCCTAAGCTTCCCAACCCTTTCTAATAAACTCTTCATTTGAATGGAATATTCTATCTGATTGCAGTGTATCAAACTGAAAGCTTAGCTCCTCTTACAAACCTTCACAGACCAAAGGGAGCGATCCTTCATATCCACTCTCTCCCACAAAACCCAAAGTTCTTCCACAGCCTTTGCAGGCCCAGCTGGCATGGAGGTGGTGCTTTCTCAATTTGATAGACAAATTTTATATGCATATGATAGAGGTATTGATGAACAAAACAGCAGGGATCGTAGTGCAATAGATAAATTACAAATCAACACACTATGCACCTTAAAATAACAAAATGTTACTTGTATTTTGACAAAATGCATTTTGAAATAGTTTGATTGCTTTCATTGATTTACCTTTGATTTAAAAACTGTACAAATTCAAAGAGTACATCTTCATCTCTGTGTATGTATAAGCTTCTGCTCACCCATCACCAAAATTCAAGTGCTCTTCCCACTGTTAGATTAATGTTCTCTCTATTTTCTACCCAATCTCTTCCCCCTCCTCTGGCAACACCTTTTTTCACAGAATGTCACAGTTGTTTTTGTTAGGACTTGGGCATTTGGTTATTAGTATTACCCATATGAGAGAGACCATTTGGATTTGATAACTATCTTTTACTTTCTGACTTATTTCCCTTAATATAATCACTTCAAGATTCATCTCTTTTTCTAGTTGAGTAGCAGTCCATTATATATCTACACCACAACTTCTTTATCCAGCATTTATCAATGGACTTAAGCTGACTCCAAGTCTTGGCTCTTGTGAATAATACTGCTATAAACATAAAAGTGTATAAATCTTTTCAAATTAGCATTTCACATATTTGATAAATGCTAGGAAAGGTATTGGTAGATCACATGTATTCCAATTTTCAAATTTTTTTTAAAGATTTATTTATGTATTCGTACAGAACTGGGGTACAGGCCAGAGATGCGGAGGGTGAGAGGATTCACCAGAGACAGAGCGGGATACAGAACAGGCAGATCGAGGAAGTACACTGCTGAGGGGAGCAGCGGGCGGGTCAGGAGAGGTCTGCCTCGCCATGTGGATCTCCTCCAGGGCAAGTGGGGATCGAACTCATGTGGAAGTGGCTTAAGCTTCTTTGTGCTGTGCTTTAACCTGCTGCGCCACCAGGGAGGGCCCTTCAAAATATTTTTAACCAATCATATGGCCCAGCTGAAAACTCTGTCATTGGCGAGTCTTCTAACACCCCCTGCACCACTGGCCTGTACCCCAGTTCCTGTACGAATAAATAAATACATCTTTTTAAAAAATTTAGTACCAAGACCTCCCTGGGGGCAAGCTGTTGAAAACACAACAGTATCAAGATATCAGCAGCCACTGCAGTGTGAGTTTGATCCCCGGGCAGGGAGGTGACCCACATGGCGTGGCTGTTCCATGTGAGACAGCCTGACCCACTGTTCCCCTCAGCAGTGTACTTCATCCATCTGCCTGTCCTACTCCCTACTCTGTCTCTGGTGAATTCTCTCACCTCCTGCCCCTCTGGCCTACATACCAGTTCTTGAATGCATAAGTAAATAAATCTTGGGAAAAAAAAATTAGTACCAGAATACATAACAAAGGAAAATCTGTTAAGTTCTAAGAGTACTGACAACAGAAGGCTTGAATGTCACTTGCTTGTAAACTTAAATGTAAGAATATAAACTACAAACATGTATATAGTTATTCATCTATAACATAGTATGAAAAGGAGGAGTTTCTATACTATGCTCCTTTTGTGTTTTTCCATTTTCAGAACTGTCAAGTGTATTCAGACATAACGGAAAATTTGTGCTGTCAAAACTTGACAAAAGAGAAGGCTGAGCTCTGCCCCATGAGATGTGTAATGAATGGGTGTTGCTCTTATGGCTTTCCTAGTTTTCACAGAACAAGAGAAGTTTTACTCTTCAAACAGGAGGTACACAATATTGTTTCATATTAGAACCACTGCTTCCACAGGAATAGTCCTATCCTACAAATGGATAGCGACATTTCTGTATAGGTCTGCTAATTTCAAATAAGCATACGGTCCAGGAAGGTATGTGATTAATTACAATCATTCAAATAGTTTCAGTTGGCATAGCTGAATAAAATATTCATAGTATATAGTGCTTCCTCCCTCTGAGTTTCCACTGTGGAACTTTGGGAAGAATCAGAACAGTAATGGCACCTAGAGAAGCTTCAAGGAAAACAATGAATAGAGAACTGGAAAGATGTGTCTGTGATGACATCAAGAGGGTGACATTGACAACTCCATGAACCAGCAACCACAGATGAGTCAAAACATCTGGATGAGAAGAACTATAGCCAGTCACTGAAAATTATTTAGGATGAAATGATGTTTAAGGAGACAGATATGTGTAGAGTTTTAAAGACAGGAAAGATAAATTATAAGAAAGCAATCATAAAATCTACTAGACCACTGTATTGTTAGATCGTGCAGTTTTCTTTGAGACCAAAGAATAGTAGATAGGTTTTGTCATCCACTCACCCCAATACAAATAAATCTCTTCAAGAATAAAAAGCTTAAGATGTGACCTAATATGCCTATTATCAGTTTTGTGTTCATTTTCTTAAAGAAAATATTAGCTAAAGGGGTAAGGTATAATAATGAGAAAGAAAGATAAATTATCTCGTCAATAAAATGAGAAATAAAAAAGTCATATAATAATGAGATATAAAGTGACCTTACATGTTCTATGTTCTAATTCTTAACTTATATGAGGGGAAAAAATACTTTGAGACTCTAGAAAGCTTGACTATTTCATTCATATAAAACCTAAAACTTAGACTCTAAGTCTCCTAATTTTTAATTTACATCTTTTTAGGCCACAACTAATGATTGAATTTTAAACTCTCTCGCATACTGTCAAAGAGTTAAAACAAGCCTTGGGTGAGGCCAACTCTCAAGTAGCATCTATAAACAGACAAAAGTGCCCTTTGAGAGCACAGACCTGTGAGAAGACAATACCAAGTAACCAGGGAAGGTCTGCATCATTCAAGCTACATGAGTTTTGATAACATACCCCTGTTATGAAACAGAGAACACTGGGATGAATATTTTAGATAGACTAGTCTGGAAGAGTCACTATAATTTAAACTCTGACCTGAAAAATGAGGAGAATATAGGCATATGAAGCTGTGGGGGAAGAACATTCTCAGCAAAGGGAAAACTGGAAAAGTTTCAAAGACAAGGAGGTTGGCCTCTGTGACTTGGAAAATTTAAAGAGGGTGCCTATGTAGAATCTGCTGAGCCAGAGCCAACCCATGAGAGGCTTGTGAGCCAAGAAAAGGGTTTGGGATTCTATTCTAGGATCTGGGTGTCAAGTAACTTGAAGCTTGAAAGTTACAAGGTCAAATTTAATATTGTACTTTGGCACTTTTCATGAAAAATAGATTAAAGAGAGTTAAGAGTGGGAATGGGAAGAGTGGGAAGAGCAGAAGTCTGGGTGAGAGAAGGTAGCCTGAAAAGGGGTGTGATAGTGATGAAGGAACCAGGACAAATTCTAGAAAGATATGTAGCAGGATTGAAGCACTTGATTGAAAAACTCAATAATGGGAATAAGAAAGGGAAGAGAGAAAAATGACTTCCAGATTTCTGTCTGTGGCTAATAAGTTCTCTATTCCATTAACTGAGTTGGAAAAGATTGGGAGTAAACAACTGAACAGGAAGTCAAGTTTCAGGTGCAGAGGTGTGAACTTTGAGGTGCTCACTATTCATCTGAGAAGAAGTGACAAGTATCTAGCTGGATAAATGCTGCGTACAACTCTTATGAAAGGTTCTGATTGGGCATCTTTGAAATCCTTAATATATAGAGTTTTACAATTGAGAGGATCACTTCATTCCAGAGTGCACAGAGAAGAAAAAAAAAGACCTGCATTTGAACTTCAAGAAATAGTAATATTAACATTTTGGGCATATAATGATTTCTATTTGTTTACCTAACTGTGTCTGTGAGGACGAATTATGTTTTAAATAGAAATTATCTTTTTCATTTGGATTCTATTATTACAGAATCATGCTCATCCTAACCAGGGCATTTGTGGTAAAGATTATTTACTCAAACAAGAAACATATATCTATTTACAATTCTTTCATAATTATCTCATCATAAAAATAATAGCATTTGTTTTCCACAAACATTTCTCAAAAGTGTCTTCTTGACACTGTAATGCTATCATCTTGAATAATCAAACAAAGAAATTGGCACAGAGAGATTAAAAAATAATCATTTAAGATGGAACAGTTAATATGAATCAACTGTAATTAAACATAAATTGCATGCCAGATCCCCACTTCCCCATGAAAGTAAGTCACTTCTATTGAAGCCTAATTTTTAAAGGTATTTTCATATAACCCTATGATTTCCTGATGAAATGGGAAGTAAAGATTTTAAACTTCAAGGCTCACAAATGACATAACTTGCCAAGCGTATAATGCCAAAGTTGTTTATACACACTCAGATGGGACAAAGATTGACAATGTCCAAAAAATGATATATTGGAGATAAATCCATAAAAACAAGGAACTATTATTTAATAAGTGAAGTTTTATACTTTCCAAAGTATCTTAATGGCATAAACAAAAATTTTCTTATAAACCTAAACTTTTACATACCTCCCTGGTTTGAAGAGCACTCACTACTTTTCATATGACATGCAAACAACTTCACACTTGGCCATTGGAGAATTGAAGAAGTGAAGAAGTGGAGGAAGAAAAAGGACAGAAAGGAAGGATAAAGAAAAGTTTGCATTTGATTTTCTTGATTAAAATGTCCATAGATATTGCTTCTGTATAATAATAATCTAACTTCACTTTTAACACAACACAATATTTCTCAAAGAAACATGAAAAATGGGCATTTTTCAATAATTAAAAGCTCATTAAAGGGTTGTTTAAAGGCCAATAACCAGCTGAGAAATGAATTTCCTCAGATCCCCATTATTTCTTTAGGAATCATATAAATGGGGGGATCTTTATGCCTTTTGAAGTTTGAACTTCAAACAGCATCTTCTTTTTTCACCCTTAGAAAATATATTTACCTTAATTCCTAAAAGATCAGTGGGTGAAATTTTGTAACACGCCTGGAAACCACTGGAAGCAACAACAGATTGGAAATCCCTGGTGTAGCTTCAGCCTGAATCACTTAGTTGTTTTTGCTGTTGTGTAGACATCGGTTTCAGGGCCAGTGATGGATGAGTGATGGAGTCAGCTTGATTATGTACAAAATCCACGCTTGAAGTAGCAGCCAAGGTCAAAGACGAGCTGGCTGGATCTCTGCACCTAGTGTACTGTTCCTGTTCTTTCAGGACTCCAGGGAGGCCCTCAAGGTGGGGGGGCAGGCATAACATCAACCCACTCTTTTCCTACTCCTCCGCTCAAGACACATTGTTGCCTCACTTCCATGATAAATTCCTATGTTCTGGTCTCCACATCCAACATGCCACCCATGAGCATGCCAGGATAGGAAAAGTGATTTGTTTGGCTAAGGGAACATGAATCTAATCAAAAAGCTCATATAACAAATGTAGTCTGATTCAACCATTCTGTTTCTTCCCGGTGCTATTTACTGGGAAGTATACTTTGGCTCAAACGTGTATTAACAAGGAAATCTATGTTTGTGGTGACCCACTCTGAATGGACCCCATTCTTACAGAAAGTCTCCCATTATACCAAAGGAAGAGAGTCTGATAGGTTGGCGAGAGTAACTCATTGAGAAAGATGTGCTGACAGCTCGGAATGAATAGCTTTCCTCCTCTGGGCCCCCACTCCAGTAGGCCCCCACATTCAGGGAACTTACTCACTCACCAGAATCCCACAACGGCGGTCACATCCAACCAAGTCCTGGGAGTGATTAAAGAGCCCTCTTTCCTTGAAAAGCAGCCTTTCAACCAGCTACAAGCAGATTTGCTTTTTTTCTTTTTTTTTTTTTAAATTAGGGGTCAGAAAAGAAGAAGTTTGCAGACTCCAGGACTTCATGTCTCTGGCTTCTCGCTCTACAGTGGTTTCCTGTGTTTACTGCATGACCAGCCCAGTGGATCTCCATGTTGGGCTAGTTCTGAGCTACGCAAGAGTCAACTGAATGCATGGAGCCTATAAGTGACCTGTGATGAGGACATTCGAGATGTGGCAGCAAAGCAGAGGGGTCAAAGCTACAACAGAATCAAGGTTGTTTTTCTGGGTGGGGGGAAGGAAGCCGTAGATTCAGGTCTTCTATTACTGAGAAATCTGAGTGGCATGTAATAGTGCATTAACATTACCTAAGCCCTGGTTAGAAAGAGCAGAACAGGTAGTTCCCTGCTGAAGCTAGGCAGCTGGCTTCTCTTTTTACTTTTGTCTTACCTGTTCTTTAAGACAAAAATTCAAGTATTTCAGGGTGGTAAAATCTTACCTGTTCTCCAAGTTAGCACCCTACCATTTCCTTTTAGATTAGTTAAGCAAATCTTACTGCATATCTGCTTCACAAGGCAATCAGTAGACAAAAATCTCATTGAGGGCCCTCCCTTGTGGCGTAGTGGGTTAAAGCACTGCACTAAGAAGCTAAAGCCACTTCAGTATGAGTTCGATCCCCACCCCGGAGGTGACTCACATGGTGCATCAGACCTCTTCTGACCCGCCTGCAGCTCCCCTCTGCAGTGTACTTTGTTGATTGGCCTGTTCTGCTCCCCACTCTGTCTCTGGTGAATCCTCTCACCGCCCCTACACCTCTGGCTTGTACCCAGTTCTGTGTGCATAAATAAATAAATTAAAAAAAAAAAAAAAACACCTCATTGAGCTCACATTCCAGTAAGAGGTTAGGAGGTTCAGCTAGTAGTCAAATGAACAGGTAAGCAAGAAATGTGCCGGCTGTCGCTGTATGTTATGGTGGGGAAATAACAGGGTTAATGCTGGAGACAAAGGTACCAATGCAAGACAGCGGCACAAGGGGAAGAGTTAGTGACCAGATGAGATGAGAGCCACAGCTTGAACTAACAGAGGCAGAACATGGACTACTGGAGAAAGAGAGGGGTATAAGTTCCAAGCAAAGGGAGTACATCCCCACTAGAGGAAATGCCAAAGCAGAAGCCCGGGAAAAGAAAGTCCCAGGAGTGCAGGTAAATCAGAGTGGAAAAATGGACAATGTGGGGAGGAGGAGATGCCAGAGGACCAAGAGGAACCAGGTGGGCTAGGGCTTCAGAGGTCACAGATGGGCATGAGATTTTCCTCTCAGAGGAAGAATTTGTTGTCAAAATGTACAAGACCTCTCTTAGTTTTAAAGGATTGCAGTTTCTGGCAGGGTGTGACATGCGTTGAACGTGTGAAACAAACTTTCTTCCTACCTCTGCCGCATCCTTTTCAGTATCTCCTACAGGACTTTCTACAAAGAAAAGAAATAAGGAGAGGGGGGAGGGAGAAGAGGAGAACTGCGCTGGTTGCTGGTTTGAAGACAGACTAGAGGTAGGTAAGTGTAGCAGCCAGAGAGTTGCTACCGCGACTCTCCTGTGGTCATGAGGCAGTTGAGGTGCTGAGGTTATGAAGACACCATGAGAGTGGGGCCAATGGGGCTTGTTGCAGGCTCACATGGGGGGTGAAAAATAAAACCCCAAACTAGTCAGCCCGAGCTGTCAGTGGTATGGACTTTGTTATTTACAGGAAATGGAGACTATGTCCCAAGAAGGGAAATGTGGGACTTGTGACATGACGTTTAAGGTGATCACTGGACATCAAGTAGAGGTCAGGTCAGGATATGGACATTTACAATTCAGAAGAGAGTCTAGAAGACGCATTTGAAGGACGCCTTTTAGAGATTCTCATAATCCTCAACACACGCCATTGGAGGGTTTGAAGGAAGACCCACAAGCACTTCGGTGACCCAGGCCCTGTGCTCCAAGGCCTGCCATTGGTCACCTGTGCCTCACAAATGCCCCTCATGTTTTCTTACGATTATGAGGTGGGCACCCGTTGGAGCCTACAGTGATGCAAACTTTGGCTCTTGGCATGCCTTGGACCTTCTCTCTGTGTTGCCTTAACTAGCAACTCTATTTCAGAAGCCCAGCTGGTTCTGGCTCAGCCCTTGCTGGAGAGTCTCTTTCTGGTGCCTGCTCTTCCTGTTCCAAGTCAACAAATGGTGCTATGTCCCTGCACCAGCCCAGGTCCCTGAATTCTCAGGGCATATTTGGGGCAATCATCAAATAGTTCAGTTCTTGCTAGTGTTCAAAATACAGCAACACATCTCAGCAGGCTCATGCCCCCGGTGAGGGCCTTCTAGTCATCACAAGTTCAATGCCACCTCAAATCCTTCTTCCTCCTATGTGATAAATGATGACGTCTCTGATTCCCCTGTCTGAGTACACTTCTCCCAGGTGCCTTCCTCTCAAGACTTTACCCAAGTGCAGTGCCCTGCATGGTTGTGCTGAAAGCAGTAATACAGTGACCCCTAGTGGGCACAAGGTGGGGGGAATGACAGAATTCCAGAAAAATGAGATCTTGAAAATAAGAATTCACATAAGAAAAATTAAGTCTGAAAATTGTTTCTGCTTATATTAGCTATACAAAAGGCAGACTCAGCTTTTGGTATGTAGATGCATCAACTAATTCCAAGCAAACACATAACCATGGATCAGTTAGCTCTTCCTATATTATTAAGATGCAAATGGAAAACTAGTGAGACAAGATAATTTCTGGCACTCTTCCCGATAATTCAGGGGCCACATGTGGGCAGCACTAATGACCGTGTGTAGATCTTATATTCAGGCTCATGTTTGGAAGGCTCGTCCTTATACTTCTTCCCTTTGGGCTTGATGGGGGTACCCTTTTCCCAAGTGGAGAGTGGTATACGGACTGGGGCTTGGGGTGGGGGGGGCGGTGGAGAAGGTGCCGGCAACTTTGCAGCAGCAATTGTAGGAAATGCAGGGTTCTGTGCGGTTAAACATTCTATATTCCCTTTCTACTTCACCTTTAGAATCTAGACCTGGGGGCCTCCCTGGAGGCACAAGAGGTTATGTCTCAGCACTATGAAGCTATCCACAGCCACTGTTGTAGCATGAGTTCAATCCCCAGCCAGGGAGATGACCCACAATGGCCCAGCAGACCTCTCCTGTCTCACCCACTACTCCTCTCAGCAGTGTATTTCGGTAGATCTACCTGTTCTACTCCCCACTCTGTCTCTGGTGAATCCTCTCACCATCCCCACACCTCTGGTCTACTCCCCAGCTCTTGTATGCATAAATAAATAAATATCTTGAAAAAAAAAAAAAGAATCTAGTCCTGGGTAGTCAGTACCAAGGGTTCCCACGTGCAGCTTGCCCTTTTAATCCACCCAGTCCATAACCCCTCTAGCCTAGCCCCACGTCTTATCAAAGTCATACTAGCTCACCCAATGAAATCACTCTTGAGGCTGTATGCAAGGTATGGATGGGGGCACCGCTGCAAAAGGTGGTGCTAACCCTGCAATCGTACCCATTGCCCCCGGGAGTAGAGCATGGCAGTCTGTAGGTCCATCTGCAGCACTGAGCCTCCACTGGGTGCCCACCCATAAGTCTATTACAGCATGATAGAGTCAATAGAATCCCACCCTTCCCCTTTTCCTTTTTCCTCCTTCACCATCCAACTGATGCTACATGATTATTCTATCAATTAAAAAGGCCAGAATCTCGCTCTTCAGCAACACCCTGCATTGTGCATCCTGTTCCACTCCACTCCCATTTCTTCAACAGCATGATGCTGCCCAATGCAAAATTTGCCCTCTACTCAAACATGCCTATTTAAGAATGCTTAAAGCAACCATTAAATTCCAATCAATAAGAATTTCAATTTTGGAATTTTCACATTCACTGGGTAGTTTGTTCTAGGCAATCTAACTCTGAAAGTACAACTCCTTCTTAGAACTGCAATGTTTTGATATTAGTCATACAAGTTAATTCTTCAGTGGCCCAAACCAAACCCTTTTGTCTATTTCAATGGTCAGAGGAAGTGAAGTTACTTAGACACAGGGCTCTGTGATCCCACCTTTGGGCATCTATCCAAAGAATATGAAAACATCATTATAAAAAAACAACAAAAAACTATATCCCTACAGTGTTTATAGCAGCACTATTTACAATAGCTAGGAGATAGCAGAAATAGCTCCATATTTTAGTCTGTCCCATGTTCAAAAATGTATAATTCTAATACCAACTTTTTACTCATTCTTTAAGAAGGAAAATTTTCGGCGTGGCAGACCTCTCCTGGTCCACCCGCTGCTCCCCTCAGCAGTGTACTTCGTCGATCTGCCTGTTCTGCTCCCCACTCTGTCTCTGGTGAAGCCTCTCACCACCCCTGAACCTCTGACCTATACCACAGTTCTGTATGTACAAATAAAATAAATCTTTAAAAAAAAAAAAGAAGGAACATTTTCAAATAGTATCACAGCTCTGAACTGCACTTTTGATATGAAATCATTACCAACTTTATTAGCTATTATGATTCATAAAGATAATCTGATTTAATGTATCATCAATTTATCTTCCTCAGTAGATGTTAGAGTAAGAAGAATAGCAAAAAAAATTATCACATTTCTCAACCTAAGTATAGTTCCCTGACTGTCCACACTTCCTTTCAGCTTGGAGTTAGAAGAGATAAAGGAAAGAGTAATGACCTCAATAATTTGAACAAGTAATCTCTCTTCTCTGACCTTCACTTTTCCTTTTAGGAAACTAGGAAATTACCAAATTACCATTCCAGTATAATAGTGCATAATTGTGTAAATTCACCCATGTGATAGTAGTGACATTCTGGTTGCTAAATGATTTACCTTCTGTCACTCAGTAATTAGCAAGCCACATTGACAAAGGGCACTTACATTTAAGCTTTGAAATCCAACATAGTTTTGCTTCCAACATGGTTTTATAAAACAATAATGTTATATCAGCTTAACTTTAACATTATTGTTTTCGCAGCTGTGCTAAGTGACAAGAATCAATTCCACATGTTTATCACAAAGACTATAATTTATAATACCTGGGGTAAGCTTGATAGTTTCTTTATTGAAATATATTTCTTAATTTTAGTTCTGAGAATTTATTTGTGGAGAAAAAGATATTACTCTCTTAAGAGCTTCCTTTAGTTACTATATCAAGGTAGGAGTGAAGTCTTCAAATATACTCTCTCAGGAGACTCCAAAATGGATTATTTCCAGTTGTAGAAAATAAGACAGATAGAACTGAATTATAACCTTACATACACAGTCAGCTGACAAAACTGGTGAAGTTGCTTTTAAAAATCTGACTCTTATGACTAGGGTATTTTTCACAGAATCTAATAAATATTCTTGCTTTGCCAGTTTGTTTTCTTTAGCTATTTATGTTCCTCACATGAGTGAAGCCATCTGGTAATTCTCTGATTTATTTCCTTAGGGAGGAAGATGACAGGATTGTGGCACAGGAGTTCTGGTAGAGGGTGAGTGAGGCATACATATACAGAGATGTAAAGCTGTCTACCAAAATTACATAATTACGTAAACTAGTAGCAAGTCAATAAAACTTGAGGAAATTTTTTTCATTAAAAAAACATCACTATTGGCCCTCCCTGGTGGCGCAGCGGGTTAAAGCGCAGCACTAAAAATCAAAAGCCACTTCCACATGAGTTCGATCCCTGCCTGCCCCGGAGGTGACCACATGGCATGGCAGACCTCTCCTGACCCGCCCCCTGCTCCCCTCAGCAGTGTACTTGGTTGATCTACCTGTTCTTCCCCCAAATCTGTCTCTGGTGAATCCTCTCACTGCCCCTGCAACTCTGGCCTGTACCCCAGTTCTGTATGAATAAATAAATTATTTTTAAAAATCACTATTAAAGAATTCAAATTTAGGTAATATAATTAGGTAATATTACAGGAGCAACTTACAATTAAAACACACATTAATATTCTTTTAAGAAAATGTCTAGGGGCCTCCTGTTGGCTTAGGAGTTAATTTTCAGCACTATCAAGCTATCACCAGCCACTAAAGCATGAGTTTGATCCCCAGAGAGCTGACTCATACAGCGCAACAAGCCTCTTCTGTCTCACCTACTATTACCCTCAGCATTGTATTTTAGTAGCTTTGTTTGTTCTGTTCTCTGCCTGTTTCTGTGAATCCTCTTATCCTCCACACCTCTGGATTGTACCCCAGTTCTTCTATAAATAAATAAATAAATCTTTAAAAAATAAGAAAATGTCTAATTGGTTCTTCTCAACAAGACAACAGCAAATGCTGACAACCAAAAATATGTTATCTGAACATATCTCAAATAAACTTAATTGCAAAGGAAATTCAGTCAGAATCTAATTCTGTAAGAAAAGACAGAACTATTTCCAAATTTCCCTACACAGTGAAATGTGATCTGTTTCCATAAACTGAACAACCCCTAGACATCTGTTCAATAATTCTGTAATGTCCTACAAGACTTATCTTCATCCCCAAATTACTGCCACCAACAGCTGTGGTGATATATGACCAGTCCCTAAAATAATGAAACAAGGGACCTGGTGAAATGACGACTAACCTAAGGAATTTGAACATTCTATCTCTCTTGAATATATTGCTTTCACTGGATTTTTAGTAGTTTTTCCAGGGCCAAGAAGGAGAATCGTATCATGTTATCTGAAGAGACATGTAGGGTTCATTTAACCCCAAGACACGTACCAACTGAAGAGATAATAAGGAGCAAAGAAGTGATCACTGTTCAAAACTGAAAGCTTATGAAAGATGAGACCCATGAAAAATGACAGGAGCACAGAGTGATGGTTTTGTTTGAAGAGGAAAAGGAGTAGAATGTGTCATTTATGAGAGTAACCTAAACATGTATAAAGACATCCTGTGTCCTACAGCACAATGCTGACCTTGATTAACATGAGGAAATCAAACTGTTGAAAAATAAGATATTTTACCATTGGGTATGTTTCTAAATGTACAGCTAAAAATCTGTCTCAACCTGAGTTTCAGTTATTCTGATTTTAGAACTAAAGGCAATAGCTCTTATCTCATATACTGCAAACACTTAGTAGATTGCCAATAGATGTTCACTCAATGAGAGATGAAAACACCAAATCTATTTGTCCAGAATAATCCTAAACAATAACTGCTCTGCCAGATTGCAGTCAAGGAGCAATATAAATCTGTGTCTTAATTAGTTACATAAGAGGAATTCTGATTCCTGACACAAGATAGAAAACTGAACTAGAGAGAGGGGTACATCTCTGTAGAGTCTTACGGTTATTTGTCATCAACTATGGAATTTGACAAGTGATGAAAAGATATACATTCAAAGTTATCTGACTTCAATCATCACAATTTGAAGATGAAAATAAAACAATCACTACAAATTAGTGAGTACCCGTTAATGAAGTATTGTAGATTAGCTTGAGAGCCTAATTAACTGTTTGTATTTGAGGATTAATATTGAAGTTGACAGAGGACCAAGAATAGTTTATACATTATATAATTTGTATTAGTGGTTCTGTGAAGTGAGGATTATTTTTCCTAGTCTATATGGGGAGAAATTGAGTCTAAGTTATGCTAAATCATTTAACTAAACTAACACATCTCTAAGTGACTGAGCTGTGATATTAGCCAAGTCCTGTAGACTACAAGGCAACTTAAGCATTTTCCCACAGTTAAGATCATTTGAGATGACCTCAATGGAGAAATGTATTTTAGACTTTTGGCGTTGGGATTGAGGAAAGACTTTCCAGGCAGAGACAATGACTGTTACCACTGAGTATGACTCTATGTAGGTCAAATCCAGAAGAATGGGATGCAGACCTATTGAAATTAATGTTGAAAATCATAACCACATGTATCCTTGGATATGAATATTAGCTCCTGCTCAAAAAGCACACACATGGCTTTAGATAAATTTAGATAAATCTTACCATTTTTTTATTGCAATTTGCTTTGGTTAATGTATTCTTATCCTGTTTCCCCGCATAAGATGAGAAGCAAGCAATAAAGTGAACTAAGATGGAGCAGACATTCTGACACAATAGTGATCAGAAAACATTGTGTATAACATCTGAATAGGAAACAAAAAGGGGACTCCACTTGCTCAAAGAGACATGAAGAAAGCAGATGTTCCTACAATGAATTGCATAAAATTGACAGGAATTTACTAGAAAGTGTGAAGGGTTCAGAACCCACAATGTCAACACTAAGGGCCACACTGTTGAATCTCTGGTCACTCTTGTTGGGAATAAAAGGAAGTTAGTCTGGGCTTGGACATCAAGAAGAAAATTCACAGATACCAGAGGAATTCAGAAGAGCCACATATGGTCAAGACAGAATTCATTACCAAATACAGAAAATCAGATTATATACATAAATTCAGCATTTCAGAAGACTAAAGATTTTCACATGAGATGGAGTATTCTCAAATTCCTACTCATAGCTTTAGAATTTCTCCATCATCACATTTTTTGAGTCAGATAAGAGTCATTTTTTCTTAAATAATCCGGTCAATCTTTTTGACCAAAAATCAGATAACCATTCTTTAAAAAGAAGACATTTACCAGATCTTCCAAGAAATTCTTTCAAAGCAGCACAGATCAAGGTGCCTTCCAATCATCTTTGTAAATTATAGAATTACAGAATATCAAATTCCTTGAGTTTTCATTCTCTGAGAAAATAACAGGGGAAAACTTGGTCTGTCTATATACCTCACTCTTTTCCCAAAGTGAAGATAATTTGTGAGCTGCACAAACAAAGCTGAAAGTCTAGCTCTAGTTTTTCTGCTCATAAAACTAGTATATTTGGTTCTGATTTTTTATTTCAGAAAATAAGAACTCCAGGGTTAGGGTTCGCTTTGTTGAAGCTTTTCTTTCTATGAAGCTAGGGAGCTTCTGGACAAAGAAAAGGAAGTGACTCCATTGTTGTCGCTGCAGGACTAAACTCTGTGTGCTAAGTTAGCCCAAATCAAGGATTTGGACAGTAGCAAAATTGTGGAACTTATTTTCTCGGTGAGTTCACAGAATGGTTTAAATTCCACTACACCAATTGTAAAGTTTTGTTTTTTTGTTTTTTAACTTTAATCTCTATAAATCCTATACCTCTCAATTAACTTGTTCCATACACAGAGAGATGTGATTACTCTGGCATCGCTTACACTAAAAATGGAACCTACAAAGATTAGCATGGGCTCTGTCTGTGTAAGGTTATATTCAAATCAATGAGGCATTTCATATTTTTTAGACAGTACAAAGAGCTCAACAAAACCAAGAGCAGGTTCTTTGAAAGGATAAACAAAATCTATAAACACTTAGCTGGCTCACTAAGAAAGACAACAGTCCCCCCCAACCCCCACCAAATATTCAGAAATGAAAGAGGTGAAGTTGCAATAGATACTACAGAAATACAGAAGATCACAAAGCACTACGAAACACAGAGGGGGTGATTAAAACAATTATCTGTCACCCACTCCCCTCACGCCTAGTCCCAAAAAGTCACAAAGATGCAAAGTTGGCTCTGGCCATTTTAAAAAGCAAGCCAAAGGAAATGAACTTTCCATTTATATTTGGGTATTTCCATTTATATTTGGATTCATATTTTAGATCCCCCTCTTAATAGCTCAGTGAGCTCAAGCAATTGACTGGCTTCTCTAAAAGTCATTTTTCTCACCTGTAAAAAGAAGAGAATACTAGTCCCTTCCTCAAAGACTGGCTACTTGAGCTATCCAAATTCAGCACAATTTTAAGGGACACACATGCTAAGCACCATGACTAGACATATTAAGTACTGATATCTACTTATATTAATGAATGTGTTACCTGAACACTCATCATTACTCTTTCATGGTTAAAAAGCATGCATTAGAAGCACATGAAGGCAAACAAATCAATTTTTAAAATTGTCCTCAGTAAGTCCTCCACTAAGAGATGATTATACACACTCCAGAAAAATACATGTATCACTTCTTCTGTGAATGTCTCTGAAGTCCTGATACCTCAAGAACATCTTTTTATCCTTTCCATTTACTCTCCATAATGTACAGGTTTTCTAAGTTTCCTCTTTAACAAGTATAAGGAATGTATCTATTTTTAAAGTTTTAAGATTATTTTAGACCCTGTGGGTAAGACATATGAGAACACTAAATCCCAAAGACCTCATTAAATAAGACTGATGGGATACATTCACTCCTTCAAATAATTATTGTCTCTACTAAGCATCGTTAATGTTTTGAGTCTGAGGATAAAGCAGTGAGCAACATGGGGGTTGAGGGTGTTGGCAAGGGTAAGGGTGATAAACGCACAAGGTGCTAAATTCTCTTTAAGGGAGACAAGAATTGAAGGAAAGCACCAAAACAGTAGCAGTGATGAGGAGCACACTGATTAAAATAAAAGCCGATGATGAGACAGAACATGAAGAGTGGACATGACATTTCACTGGACCATTACAGGGAAAGTTCCTCTGTGGCGCCGTCAGTCAGACATAGGGAAGGTCAGATGCTATATCTCCAGGCAAAAGGACAGAGTATGTGCATTAAATGCACAAGACAGGAAGGAGGAACTAGTGAATTTGGAGTGAAGACAAGTGCCAGATCAGACAGAACAGTATGAGTCCAGGTAACAGGTTTTGATTTTCTTCTGTATGCAATGGAGAGGCAGGAATTTAAGAAGCGTTCAACATACTACCTTTGAATTGTAGTCACTGTCCCTGGGTGGTGTGAGTGGACACACAACCTGAATCTGAGACAGAGGGAAGAGCAGACCCTGCAACAGAGCAGTTTCTACCACCACACCCAGCCACACACACTGGGACCGTCCAGCAACTTCCGGAACCCTCCACTCAGCACCCTGATGAAAATACAGCTCCAAGTCCCCCTCCACCTGGCTTTCCACCTTCATTTCCACCCTTGTAGCTGCTGTTATTTCTTCTCTGACTTGCCTCTAATTATTCATACCTCTCAGGGAAGTTCTGAGTTTCAGTTCAGTTCTGTAGCCATTGACGGTATGGGGTACACCCCTCCTGGGGTCTCAGTTGTCAAAGCACCCAGGAAACATGTCTTTGCCCTGAAGGGAACTCATCTTTCATAGGGTAAGTAGGAATCTGTACTTTGATGAAGAGTAACTCTTTAGTGTGTGTATAATTATTCTCAGGTCATCTCACTTTTTGTGGTTTCCATATAAGGTTGAGCTAGGGCCCCTTCAAACGGTTCAGGGAATACCAACTCAAATACCTTTAGTTGGCAGCAGGTACCCTAAAAATGAATATATCACAACAGATTTTGAGATCAGGGCCAGAGAAGAACACACCTTATCTATAGAGTAATTGAACTTTTGACATTATTTGATACTGGCCAAACAAAACAGGTCCTGTGGTTCAATTCAGCTGGGTTACTAGACTACACTCCCTGATTTATGGTTAATAAAAGACACTTAGGGGCCTCCCTGGTGGCTCAAGGGGTAAGTCTCAGCACTATGTAGTAGTACTAAGTACTAATATCCACAACCACTGAAGCACAAGTTCAATCCCCAGCCAGGGAGCAAACCTGCTTGGCGCAGCTGACCTCTTCTATTTCCCTACTGCTCCCCTCATCAGTGGATTTCAGTCAGTCTGCCTGTTCTGCTCCCCACTCTGTCTCTGGTGAATCCTCTCCCCCACACACACACCTCTGGCCTGGACCCCATTTATTTATGCATATCCAGTTCTTGTACGCATAAATAAATAAACCTTTAAAAAAATAAGTAAAAGATACTCAACTTGGTTGACACAAACAAGCCATTTCATTAAGAGAATTTCTCAACCTGACTACACAATTAGCAGGAGATGAAAATTACTGAAGCTGGGATCCCATCCTTTTTGCCAAATTATGCCACTGGTAGCATAAAGTAAGCCCCCACACACAAGTCTTACCCCCAAAGATGTTGGTCTTTTTACAGCAAAAAGCATCATAAACTTTCAAGAAAAGTCAGTGATTATAAGGGTAACGAACTGCAAGTATGTAGGAGACAAGAGATCACAGGGACAAGAGAACACAGTACAGAACATTACTAAATTCTTAATATAACTGCCAATTGCTAAGCCAACGTTTTTCCCAACAGTGCCATAGTAGAACAAAAATGCTTCAAGCACATAATGTCCATGGCAGGTCTAAAAGAACTGGTATTATTTCAGCAGAAAGAACAACTCATCTCTAAGGATCTGAGCCACATTTCCAGAATATCTTAACATTGAAAGAAACCACACTTTAAAAGACTCATGGGCATACATATCAGAAGGCTCATTTCCATCCAAGTCCATGGATTCACCCACAGATGTTGGAAGTGTCAACCCCCACTGCCTTGTGGCAAAAAGGATGAAACTGAAATTTTTCAATTGCCAACGGATAAAGAAATTTTGTTTTCTAGTGGCACCTTGGGATGAGAAAGTGGATGAAGTCAAGATTTATATGTTTCAGTTTTTAATCTATGAACTACATTCTTTACAAAAATACATGACTTGTAACAAAGTTTTCCAGTACAGGAAATTGCTACACTGAGTCTTGGATCTCTTCATTGTGGCTAGTATGGTGCTTTTCCATCAAGCAAACTTCATTCAGAATCAAAGAATTCAACAAGCTGGCAACTCTCCATGAATGATGTACCTGAAAAGAAATGAAGACTATTCCTTACAGAGTTGGGGTCACTACCTAACCCTAATTAACTTAGTGCAATAACCATTATAGGTCTGTTTACAATATCCATGTGAAATGCTCTCAAAATATACAGACATAGCGTAAGGTAAGTTTAGGAAAGGTGTGCAATACATTGTCCTTTTTTTTTTTTAAGATTTATTTATTTATGCATACAGAACTGAGGTACAGAGGCAGTGAGAGGATTCACCAGAGACAGAGTGGGGAGCAGAACAGGCCGATTGAGAAGTCCTCTGCTGAGGGGAGCAGCTGGCAGGTCAGGAGAGGTCTGCTGCACCATATGGATCACCTCTGGGGTGGGGATTGAACTCATGTTAAAGCGGCTTCAGCTTCTCAGTGCTGTGCTTTAACCGGCTGCACCACCACATTACCCATTATTTTATATACGTGTGTGTGTGTGTATATGAGTGTGTGTGTATGTATATATATATATGTATATATATATATATACACATACACACACACACATTATATGTGTGTGCATGTATGTATAGTGCTCATCAGAATGATAGTGGCTCTGGAAAAAGTAAGTTTCCCAAAGAATCCCAGATTTCCATTTTTTAAGTTGTACTAAGCACTACATTCCAGGGAATTGGTGTTGGGCCTTGGCGTGGGGGTGGGAGGGGATGAGTGTGGTCTTGAAAGTCCTTGTGTTGAGCATTTAGCCCTGGACTCAACAACAGAAGTCAAGGACCTGGTCCCATCAGTGACGTGAACAATTATTGTCTGACCCTGAACAAACCACTAAGATTCTGTTTTCAGTTTGCAACAAAGCAGTATGAAAAAATTGGCTGAAAATTCTAGTCTGAATCTTGGAAACTTCTTTACCAGTCAATGTTCAGATCCACAACCCTTCACATATACTTTTAAAAGATAAAAACCTCTGGAAACCCAAAGACTTTTTTAACTTACATTATTTGAAATCATGTTTAGGGCCAACTAAGAACATCTATATTTCCCCCCACTTAGACGGGCTGTGGGGGTCCCCTACTTAGCAGACATGTGTTTGGCTTAGAGAACCATCAATATGTGTGATTACAGAGGGTCCAGACTGTTATATTCAATAAGTTTTAGCTTCCTGTCACCTTTCTCTAAAAAATTCTGAATTCTAAAACGTATCTGTCTCTCGAGGCTTCTGTGGATAAGCAACTGTGGATCTATATGAATACTTTAGTCAAACGATCATGTACCACACATTATCCTAGATGCTTTAAAAACGCAAACTCATCATTCTTCATAATAACCTGATCAAAGTGGACACTTGTACCCTGTTTTCAGATGTGAAAACGGAGCTCTGACCAGATGCACAGCTGACTCAGAGGAACAGAAATGTAGAGGATGGAACCAGGATGCAGATCTAACCAGGAGCCAGATCCAAGTGGATCTCCATAGTCCAGCTTTCTGACTACAATGCTAGTCTATAAGAATTTATGAGTCTCATTTAAACAACCTTTGATTCCTCTTCTGTAAAATGGTATTAATCATAACTACCTTCCAGGGAAAATTTATGGCTAACTCCCAGCGGTATTTGCAAAGGAAAATCCATTTTGAATAATCAGCTACTTTCACAAGATATTTTATTAGCCATAGCCCGGGCTGCAGAGGTGTCCCTGTGAGAAGGAAGGCCCTCCGCCGGGCTGCTTGCTCATTTTAATCTAAAGCATTCCCACTCCCCTGTGTAATTTAGACACCTACATAAAAAATGGTGCTATGCCCACAGGCACTTTACAGATCACCTAAAAGCACTCTGCAACGAGGCATTTAAATGAAACACTATAATCTCCAATCAAAGCAGTTTAATATCAGGACCTGTGAAGTTTGGGAGGTGATGTATAATGAAGGCATTGAGGGTCCTTTTACCAGCAGCTGCTCTAGCAGGCACCCCAAGACAAACTCCTAAAATCAGGCCTACACCCCGCCTGCCCAACCTGGGGTAACAGCTGGACTAGCCACCAGGGAAGTGAAAAGGCAATAAACTAAATAAGCTTGATTTATTTTTATGTCTCCCCAGGGTTCTGTATATCTCAGGGCTCAAGTATATTTTGCCTTCCAGGTGCACGGCTTCCATCTTTGAGTCTAGTCTTTGCATCCACTCTGGTCTTGCTTCTTCCTTATTTCCTTGCTACCTTTACCCAGTCTGTTTGGCATTACCCTCCTGACCTTAGATTGATTGTCTTCAATTAAGCCCAAGGATTTCCTCTTCCTGGACCAAAGTCAGATTACAGAGCAAGAACAATAAAAGACTGAAGGAGGCTGTGGCATCCTAGCCAGGGCCCCAGTGTCAACCTTGTGAAAACAACCTGATTTCAGTGTCCCCATCACACGAGGACACTCAGTCGTACCCACATTGCTATCTGCCAGCTCAGGAAAACTGGTATCTCTGCCAAGAAGTGTTTTCTCCAGGAATCTGCTTCTTCATTTAAAAAATTGGGTGTAAGGGGCTCTCTCTGGTGGCTCAGCGTGTTTAAAGCACAGCACTAGGAGGCAAAAGCCACTTGCGCATGAGTTCGATCCCCGCCTGCCCCGGAGGAGACCACATGGCGTGGCAGACCTCTCCTGACCCGCCCGCTGCTCCCCTCAGC
>NW_004567110.1:12258745-12285191 GCF_000260355.1 Condylura cristata | reverse complement strand
CATAATGTTATTCTATTCACTATTAAATATTAAGTAAATAGTAAATATTAGAATCATCTATATTTAAATATAAAAGCCAGCATGATTAAACATCAGTGGATACTAAAGACAATGTAGGAATAAGCAGGCAATATTTTGCGAAAGCTTCAGAGTGTACAATATTTAAATTTCAAATTACATGTTATGTGGCCTGTCAATTATAAAAAGACACTTTATTTTGACTATGCTCATTTATTTTTTAATTTTTTCTACCACCATCTGTCTCCTCAACTCATTCTTCCTTCCCTTCTGTTAGCCCCATCTCACTGGCTTTACTAGCAACTACTAATTTTTATAAATATTTTGTTTCGTCAAATCATTCTCAATATGTACGTCCAGTCTTTGTCATTTTGATTTGCTTCACGCCACATCCCTTGAACTCCTCCAGTTTTGCTCTAAGTGCCAACATTCTGTCTTTCCTTATGACTTAGGTGGATATGGATATACACATCTTCATGACACCACCCTGCATCAGTGGGAGCTGCCATCTCTCTACCTCTCTGCCTTCGCTATTGTCAGCAGATAGTGTGCTAAGAGATGTGCCTCTGAATTTGTGGATAACACTCTGAACTGTCTCATCAATAGAAAGCCTCAGAACGCTCCTGGGAACTCAGGAATACAGCAACTGCTTTCTGTTCCACAACTCCCTATCCCTGTAGTCATCACTCTGTCCTCCCTCGCACCCATAAGCAACCAAGTAGCCAGGAAACCTGAGATGGGGTTGCTGGGAGGAAGGGATGACAGGAAGCAGTTCCAACCAGTGGACCAACCAGTCAAATAGGTTCAAGTTTACCCAGGAGCATCGACATGTAACTCTTGTCCGTTCTTTCATCCACTCCAGCGTAGCAGGTCACCTAAGATTTCGCACCCACACCCTTTGTGCCCTCTTCACCCTCCTTCCACCACATAAATTTAAGATAGACATATTTTTCATTCCTTCTGTTTCCCTCTTTATAGTCTACTCTGTAATGGACACAATTTTGTACCTGAACATTCCACGTGACTTTCAAAGAACTATCAGTTTCTCCATCTGCAAGTATCCAAAGTATTTTAATTTTTTCTTTAAAGGATTTATTTTATTTATTTATGCATGCAAAAGCTTGGGTGTCATCCAGAGATGTGGGGGGTGACAGGGATTGTGAGGATTCACCAGAGACAGAGTGGGGAACAGAACAGACAGATCTACTGAAATCCACTGCTGAGGGGAGCGGCGGGCTAGATAGGAGAGGTCTGCCATGCCATAGGGTCACCTCCCTGGCCGGGGATTGCACCCAAGCTACAGCAGTGAGAGTACTGAGACTTAACCCCTATGTCACCAGGCAGGCCCTCAAATGTATTTTTAGGAAGTTTTAATTTCTGCCAATATTCTCTACAAACATTCTAGCACCTGTCACTTTTAATTCTAGAATAGGTTGTTTAGTTAATTCATTACAAAACTCAATCCTGTCTTCTGCTGTTATACACAGTGAGCCATGTTAATGTGTCTTAGTTATGATAGAAGAGATATTTATAGCCTCTGATATTTGAGTAGAAGTAATATCTTCCAGATTGGGTCCAAGAATAGGATTCCTCACTGTGAAGAAATACTCTGTCAGCTTTTGACATATGATTATTTATTCTAGAAAAGGAAGTAAAGAACTCTAGGTCCTTCCTATGCAGTTCCCAAAAGCAGTAAAAGCAAGATTCAAGTCAGACACTCTTTGTCCAGAAAACCAAGTGAATATCTGGGTTCACAGTGCCTGGTGCTGCCCGACACTGGGCACAGAAGCACAGAGGATGGTGCAGGAGATAAGGTCTGTGGTGCACCAAAGCCAATACACACCAGCCCATGGAGCTGAGTGCTCACAGTTCTCTCCAAGTCTGTCATCACTGATAATCTCCTGAACAGCTTAAGGCCAGTCACAGGAACATTATTGGGAATATCTACACCATGGTATTTGGCAAACACTAAAACCCATGTCCTTTGTTTCAAAAGTCAGTTGTTAAATATTCATCAACACACCATATATAAGGGATTCCAAAGACAAGTGGGTTTGCTGGCACCAAGAAATAATCTTCTGCTTGTACTGGTATCATCTCCAAACTTGAGCACGCTCCAGTTTACCTAGGACAAAAAGTTTCTCTGATAGCCCTGAGATCCTAGAATTATCTAGTCACTCATCCCTCACAATGCCCACATTTCTGGTACCCTGTTCCTACAGCACCTATAGGATCCTATATCCTGACCACACAGGATGAATTCAGCGCTTCCTCATGCAGAAGCAACTTCCCTCAGGGTTCTCCTCACTGCCAGGGCACAAAAGCCTTGTGGAAACATCACCCAGTTCTAATATGTTCATTTGGAAGTGAAGGAGCATCCTGCACTCAAACTTCTTGGTCTAGAAAAGGAAGAATAAAAACAACATTCCCAATGTACTCTATCAATATAAGGTGAAGGCAGAAGAGAGAAAATCATGCCTTGTCTAGTAAAGGAACACATACTCTCATGGCAGGTAAAACCTCGCTCCTATAAATTCTATGACCCAGTACGCAGAGATGCTGTGATTTTGTTGTTGTTGTTGTTGTTAAAGATTTATTTATCTTTATGCATACAGCACTGGGATACAGACCAGAGGTGCAGGGGCGGTGAGAGGATTCACCAGAGACAGCAGAGTGGGGAGCAGAACACACAGATCGATGAAGTACACTGCTGAGGGGAGCAGCGATCAGGACAGGAGAGGTCTGCTACCTCCAGGGTGGGAGTTGAACTCACACTGAAGTGGCTGTGGCTAGCTTGCAGTGCTATGTCCTAACCTGTTGCGCCACCAGGGAAGGCCGCTGTAATGTTTTTTAATGACTGAAAGAAAGACTAGAATTAAACCTAACTATGAATTATTAGAAAAGTTTTAGACTACTCCCTCTTTCACAATCCCATCTCTTAGAGATACTGAATCCTGTATCAATTTCATGAGCTGACCTGGAGTGAAATAGAAAGAAAGCCAATGGCCAGGAAGATGAGAATCCACAGAACTAACTCCATTGTCAACATGTGCTATCAAAATGTACTACAATTTTATATTCCATGCAGGTCCTTGAAAGGAAAAACCGTGTGGTCTAAGGAGTCCTCTACCCCTTTTCCTTCAGTTGTGTCTGCCTACAGAATCAAATGCCAAAAGATCCTCAGAAACCACTTGATTGTAACCACTTCAAAAGTGAAGTATGGTGGGCTGGCATGGTTGTAAGGGATTGGCCTTTTTTGAACTGAGGCTGTTAGTTGACCGTGAAAAGTAACTATCATGACAAAGAAACTAGTTGCCACAATGGTGTTCAGAGTTTTCCCACTGGCCTGAGTGTTGACACAGCCTCTGTCTCCCTCTATGGGTCACAGCTCTCACATTCCGGTCAACAATTGGAAATCTACTCTAAACCAAGATGGCTGAGAATGAGAAACCAGCCCCTGCTGTAGGAGGTCACGTGTCCCTGTAGGAGGTCACGTGTCCCTGTAGGAAGTCACATGTCCCTGCCAACACAGACCCTGACTAAGGAAGAGCTGCTGAAGCTCTCATGCCATGCTAAGATTGAGGTGCAGGAGGTGAGAGGGTGGGTGAGGGAGTAGCTCTTCACTAATGAAGATCCAAAAACTCAAAGAAAACACTAAGTTTGACTCAGGAGAAAAAGAGACAAACAAAATAAATAAACGAGAGGACTGACCCAGGTGGAATGAATAATATACCATCCATTAATCCTACCACACTTCCACTCCCCATAAAAAGGGGGGGGGGAGGGAGGAATCATGACTTACCAAGATTTACAGAAAAAGAACCAAAGAATGTTGGACTCCACCCCAAAGCCTGATCTCTCTTCTCTCTGTTCTTTCTCTTAATAGAGCCTCACAATCAATAGATGAAAAATAAACTCATTTGACCGACATGGTGCAGGAAAACCCAAGGGTGACTCTGCTTTCATCTTCCCAGTTGCGTGATTCAAGGCAGTCACTTAAAACTCCCAGGTTTAATGCCTTTATCAACAAACTCAGGGCAAGGACTTGCTACTTACCCATCAAAACTGGGGGTTGGAGAAGGAGACGACATATGTGAATGCACCATAAACATTGGAAGAAGGATGCCCATAATTATACTGTCTCATTTAACACCTGAGATTTCAGCATTTACAGAATTAAGATAAAACATCTGACCTACCTTCATCTCAGTCTTTATATACTGACATGAGATGTATGTGAAATATTTCATAAACCCTAAAGGCCTATGAAAACTTCAGAGACTAGCATATATGAACCTTTAAATCATGGCATGATTTTTTGGGGCCATATCTCGCTGGAAACTGAGTCCTCTTAACATTTGTGATTCTTAAAGAAGGCAGAGAGTTTAAGAAAGGCACCACAACAGATGCTCTGACATAAGTGCCATTTCCTTCATCTGTCTCCTATTGTTGACCTCACCTGCCCTTCCACTGAAGCCTTGGTGCACCGGCTCCCTGTGGTCCATGGGCTTCATCCTCAGTCTTGTATGGACCTACTATACTGACCCACCAGACAAGACTTGCTTACTGGCCCACAGTCAGTCATTGACAGCAGGGGGAAGTGTAAAATGGCCAACAATTAAGATTTTACTATAGTCGTGTGAGTATCTGACATTAACCTCTGAGAGCCACACATCTACTTCAAAGATAGCCACTGGAATAGATGCACCACAGGTACACTGTGAACACACAACCAACTCCCCTCCCCCTTTTTTTAGAGCCCTTGGTGACCTAGATTAACTGACCTTTTGCGTAACCCTACAATATCACCTTCAGCACCCTGCTCTTGAACCCAATAAACGCTGAGACCCCCTCCCCACTATCCCCTGCCCCCAAACCCCAGGTATATCCTGACTGCTATCACTGAAGTGCATCTTCAGTAATAAACTACAACATTGGCTCTCATGTGAGGGGAAAGGGCTGTGCCAGCCGTGCCAATGGGATCCCCATTGGGTGAGTACCCTCGAGAGATGTCCACAGCATCACTACGGATAATCTGAGAAGGACCCCAACAGGCCCTGGCTCTTATTCCTCTGTGGATTCTCAGCACTTAACTCTGTTCACCAAGCTCAAGGTGCCAGAAACTCATTCTTTCGACCAAAAGATATTAAACACCCAGAAGGGAGGGGTCAGATACAGTTCCAGCCACTGGTGAATAAAATAGAAAACACCTTAGAATTTTATATTCCAGTTGCGAGAGCATGGACAATAGTCATGTACAATGTTATATATTATAAAGTCATATGATATCAGAGAACAGCAGGGAGCAGAGAGGAGTGGGGCACTGGGAAGGGTTTCAGCTTTCAAGAGAACAGGAAAGGAGGCCTGAGGGAAGGTGACTCTCAGTTTTTATTTATACCAGATAAATAAAAGCTTAGTGACTGCAAGCTTAGTGACTAAACCAATACAGATTACTTACAGTTCAGCAGGTCAAACACCCACGAGGTCCTGCGGGGTGAAGCCAAGTTGCCGGCAGGTTTCCACTGTGGCCTGAGGCTCTGGAGATGGGTCCTCCATCTGCCTTCACAGCGCATAGAAGCCCTGGCGTTCCTTGGGGTGGGGCCCTTCCATCTTCAAACCAGCAAAAAAAGTGGCTGATTGGCAAGTACAGAGTTCATGGCGAGCTCCGGTGCAGGCCCGGTAATCAAAGATTAACAATCCCCTCTGTAACCCTAGGATATCCTTCTCGTGATACGAGAAGGGGAACAGCATCTCTTCCAATGGGAAGCGCAAGGCATGCTGGGCTGTAGTTTGCTGATTTAGCCACATGTAAGCACTTTCCTTCTAGTTTCTCCATCTTCCTTAAATAGGGTGTCTGTATGCACATGTTCACGGCATTTAGTCCACGCTGGGACCATCAGCGCCTTTCCTAGGATTCTGAACCAGGGACCGCACAGCAGTCTCTTCCTGCTGGCAGATGTTTCAGGTGCACAATTCCGGAGCTTCTGTGAGAATTCACGAGGCAGGCTGGGCATCGTCGAGCACCTGATTCTAATGAAGCCCTGATGAAGCCCCTATCTTTTGCGAGTTTTGTTGTGCAAAATTTTCTTGGCCTGAGCTAATTCACTCCCCTTCAGTGTGCTTCTCTCACTGACTGCTAGTGACTTTCCACCAGGGACTCCTACAATGGGAACCCCCAGAACCTTCAATTATATCCATACTAGGGAGGGAGCCTAATTCAACAGAGTGCATAGTCCCCTACTCAATTCCCTTTGGAATCTCCCTATGAATAATAGAATCCAAAGGATAGACTATGTCTTCAAGCTCTTCCTCTGTTCTTTTGTCTCCATTTCTACCACCACCTCACTCATCCAAACAAGCATTATTTCTACCCAGTCTGCTATTCCCTACTTGACTGAAAATAAAACCAATTTCTTTTTTCAAGCATTTCTCTTTGATGCTTACTTTCCTGAGCTCATCCAGTCCTTCTGCACTGTGGCCATGCAGTTCTTATACCTCCCAAAATTCGAGTCGTCTCTTAGAGCCCTTATATTGCTGTTGTCTTTCTAGAATATTCTCCCCTTGACTCTTACATGAACGGCTCCTCACATTTCACCCCCTGACTTCTTCACCTCCTAGTTCTCACCTAGGAGGTAGTGGGAACTGCCTTTGCCTCCTGTTAAAAATCTACCCTTTGATCACAACCTTGGTACTGTGTATTTTTTCAAATATTTAATGTAAACAATCTTGAATTTGTCATCAAAAATGGTGTTTACTTTTAAAGCTAAATCTCCCAGTAAGCCGTAAGCTTCATGAGGGCAGAAAATTGTATACCCTGACACTTCATACCTAGGACTCAACCAAAACCCTAGCATTCAACCTGACTCCTCACTTTCACAAGCTACAGCCAACCCATCAGCAAATTTGGGTGGCTTCTCCTTAAACGAATGTTTCAAAATGGCCACTTCTCTTGATTCCAGTCATCACCATCATGGTCCATGTCAACGTAGTCTCTCTACTTGACCTAAAGGTCCTAGAAGTTCTCCCTGCTTCCTTTATTGTTTTCATAATGTCATTCATGCAAGCATTTAGTCCAAACTGGGACCCTCAAAGCTGAGATTCTCTTAAAACATAAATCATATGTGTCACTCCCCACTTTAAAACCACATGGTGTCTATTACTAAAAGAAATCCAAAATTTGGAAATAAGACAAGATGTTATCTCAGTATAAGGCATTGTTTAACAAGTTTACCTAAGAATTGTTTGATTATCAGACACCTTAATTTGTCTTTGCCACTTTTTAATTAACTAGAATCCAGATTTTACAAGGTTCCATGCTAATTTGTAGATTTGTGGCTGATAGGAAAGATTAGCCTAAGGGTTATAGATCTACTGTCCTGTTGTGTGTGTGTGTTAGTAAACCTGACTGTATTCCTACAATTTTCTCTCAAGCCAGCTTTATCATATTCCTGCTTCCCTCATTAATAGATTGCCTGAAGTATTGGATGTATGATTATTTTATATTTGCATAAAAGTCATCTTGCTTATTTTGAAGTTAGCCTTGACAGTTGTGAGGTCTCACCAAGATGTCCGGGTAGATTCGCACACAGGAGACAGTCAAGCTGCAATTTCTATAAAAAGATGTCTGAGAGGTCTTTTAGGACCAGACACCTTTTTTTCCTCTTCCTTAAATGATGCCCACAGAACACGAAGTCTTAGTTCATGCTGCTATAAAAAAATATCATCTAGGTGACTTACATATAACAAAATTTATTTCTCGCAGTTCTGGAGGTTGAAAAGTAAATGACCAAGACATCAGAAAATTTGGTGGCTGGTGAGAACTCACCTTCCAGCTGGTTGGACAACTTCTTGCTGTGCCCTCACAGGTCCCCAGAGAGCAGCCTCTTCTGGGCTGCTTTATAAGGGTGCTAACTCCACTCTGCCCTGGTGATCTCATCACCTCGTGAAGTCCCATCTCCTGTACAATTACCTTGGGGTTGGAATTCAACAAATAAATGTTGAAAGGACACAAATGGTGTATTGCACACCAGAAATCTGTTGTTGTTTTCTGTTACTCTAGAGTTTTATTTTTGCTTTTGTTTCAAGTGCCCAGCCAGGTTTGATTCTGGTGTCATGCCTTATTCTCTTTGTTCTCATTCAGGTGGGTGGTTGTGTTTTTCATAGTATGCAAAACTGGCCTAGCACAAACACAAACAAAACTTTGGCACCGTTAATTATTTTAATAATAGCAATAATATTGCCTAACATTTGTTGATGTTTACTCTGAGCTACGTGTGATGCTAAGCATTTGGAGGTGTGAATTACTTACCTAGTAACAATTCCATGAATGGGGATCATTATCTCCATACCACAAATAAATTAAAAATTTATTTGAAATGAAATTTTTATGCTTTTTTTATTGTTTACAAAGCAACTTTCACATACAATTTTTGCTTCACTTTGAGAAGGAGTCTGTAAGATCTGTGAAAACATCCTTATGTCCATCTTCCAGCTGAGGAAATAGAGATTGGGGAAGTTAGGTAGCCTGACTAACTGTCTCATTTTATGCCCCCAAATTATACTCTCTCAATATAAAAACATAAAAATGAAAACATTCAAAGACATCACAACCAAACAAAAAAATAAGTACCCCCAAAGTTAGGGACACCCCCCAGGAGAAACATTATAATAAATCACTGAAGGCCAAGGGGAAAGAAAAAGAGAGAGGAAAGCTAAGTTCTTTCTAGAAAACTTTCTCCTACATTTTAAATAAACACAGCATTCACATTACAAAACGAGTATTAAAAAAAGGATCTCTTTATTTTACCTTGACAACACAAATATGTGTTCTAAATTATTGTATGATAAAAATATTGGAAGTACTTTTTAGAAACATCTGAAATAAACCAAGAAAAATCACTTTCTTTTTTTAAAAGATATTTTGACAGTAAACATTTGTATTTTACATACTACATTCCATTCACCCAGGAGCAGTAAAATATTTTAAAATATTTTACCACTATTGTTCCTAAGAAATTACAGCTCTAACTTGAGAGAGTTCCAAAGGGGGTTCAATTAAACTAAATCTCTCTTTGCAAGATTTAAAAATTAATGCTCACCAGAATTTGTGTAACTCTCTAGGAAGGAGTAATTTAAGCCCTAAACTGCTGAATGTTAAGAGTCTGTAGTCATGTCAGTCTGTATGGAGTGACTATAATAACCCAGGACTCAGAATCTGAGTTACACTGGGAGAGAGCCATAGACCACTAAGGAAATCTACTTTACGTCACCACTATAACTAAGACAAGAGATTCCTGTAAGGGCAAAGCAAGACAGGTTTTAGAGTCCTGGCATTAAAAGCTGCTTGTATTTACAAAGTGTGGTGTTGAAACTCACTACAACTGGAGTAACCTTGATGGTTCTAAACCTGCGTTTCTACCTCATTGTCCTGTTCCCAGAGAAAATGCCAGGAAATGATGAATGGCCAAATATTTAATGTTGATCATCCTTTGATTTCTTCCCCTCCTTAACTTAATCCTAAATAATATATCTGCTGTTTTATACTATTTTTTGCTTATGATATTAAAATTCCTGTCCCAGTTTTTTTTTTCTCAAATTATCAGCTCATACTCCAAATAAATCTGCCACCCAAAATCTATTAGCATTCATATGCCAGGTGGTCTTGTTCTTGCAAGATTAGACTATTTAGAAGGACAACCTATTTTTATTACCAATAAACCCATTGTTCTTGCAAGATTAGACTATTTAGAAGGACAATCTATTTTTATTGCCAATAAACCCATTGGTATATTGTGAAGAAAGCAGATTTGTTCACACATAAACTCAAACGCACATATAACAATTTGAAGAAATGCTGATTTATATTCCTTATAAGAGATTTTTCTGGTTTGGGGTTTTATTTTGTTTTGCAAGACTACCACTCCTCTCTTAGAAAACACCATCAGTAGCACTTCTGTTTAATTGTACTTATCAGACCTGTAGACATTTTCGTGGCTGAAACCTCTCATCAGTATCAGGGTAGACACGTTGGAGGCACAGGGAATAAATGAAAGAGACCAAGGGTCAAGATGAATATTAAGAATTTTGTTTTTGATTGGGATCAGAGGGAAGAATAGGTATCTGTCCATAAACTTGTTCTATATAAATTTACTCCTAAACTTTAGAGGATGAGATTTGTATTTCAACAAACGAGTTCAAGTTTGCCTTCTACTAGCACTAAAATCTTTTAAAAGGTCTTTATTCCTAACCCTCAGTTTCCTCATTTGTCAAACAGATAATACTTACTATATAGTGTTGAAATCCCAAATAATGAAATAATGTTTGAATAGGGCTTGTTGAAATGCTTAGCATATAATACATATTTAATAAATGTTAGTAATGATTATAGTTGTTCAAACTGATTACCATGTATATGTCTACCCATTCAACACGAAATAATGAAACTTTGGCTACTATATTTTCTCAGTTTTGAAACCAACATATTTTTCACATGTCAACATTTTTTAAATTGAAATGATAATTACTCAAATACACAGTGTATATCTATGTTTTACGTCTGCAACAATATCTGTTAATTCACTGATATACCCTACAGCACTCAGGCTGGACACTGTACTAGAAATTGATGATAAAAATGAGTAAAAGAACCCTTCCTGGTGGCACTATGGCTGAAAGCACGCACTACGAAGCTATCCACAGCCACTGAAGCATGAGTTTGACTCCCAGACAGGGAGATGACCCACATGGTGCGGCAGACCTCTCCTGGCCCATCAGCGGTGCATTTCAGTAGATCTGCCTGTTCTGCTCCCTACTCTGTCTCTGGTGAGATCTCTCAATCCCCACACCTCTGGCTGTACCCCAGTTCTTGTATGCATGGATAAATAAATCTTTTTTAAAAAGTTAGTAAGAAAGCCACTGCCAATTTGCAGACCTTCACACCTGGCAGAGCCCAATACCTTCAGCCTGGGCTTCAAACCTTAGAACTGCCCCTTCCTGCTTCTGTATTGTATCGTAAATGTCTCAAAGAGTTCAGGCACCCCAGGGTGCTTTGTGTATGTAGTGAAAGTTATGGGCTTTCACTCTAAGACAAATGTACACATCTCCATTAGTTTCTCATAAAATCTAAGGAAGTTTATAGATTTTCCGAAGAAAATCCATGGCCTCCCCTGAAAAGAATCCATGAAATGTAGGTAAGAAGTTCTGCTTACCCTCTTATGAATAATCCCCTCTGCAGGTTACTTTTATGATTCCATGACCCTGCGAGTTTAGGCATAATTATGTCCAGAAGATAGAGTGGAGCGCAGAGCTCAGAATCACCAGCCCAGAGAATCCCTGACAACATTTAAGCTGGGCTGGCAGCCAAAAGAATCAAATTTAAGGAAAGAGAAAGGGGAGTTTATATCAACCTTAGGAAAACATCTGACGACTCGTGACTTCTCTCATTCATTTAGCGCACGTCAACCAACCCCAGCAACGTCAGTGCTTGATTTACTCCCCGTTAGCCTGACCCATCCTTTAGCCTCATGCTCATTACTCTGACTGAGACCTGTGGTTTGGCAGGGTCTCAAGTCTGTAACCATAAATGTCAATGTAAATACGCATTTTCTAGAAGGATGATAGAGTCAAAACAATCTATTTTCAGAGAACCAATGTGCAAATGTATCATTATAATATGATTTTGTTCCAATAATTTATAAAACTCCGAAGTGTTTATCAAAAAAAGAAAGAAAGAGAGAAGGAAAATTCCTGTGGGATGCTGATATGAGCCACAAAGCTCTCTCCTCTATAACAAAGGCAATCCATCCGGTTGCACCCAAGTCATCAAAAGTCTTACTGGCTGCTTGTAGATAGAGGTTTGCTGCATCCAGGAGGTCTTCTGAGGGTCTACTGTCCAAAGAGAGACCCAGTTCAAAATCCAAGGTAGGGCACAGTTACAGAGCCAGAGTCTGAAAAGGAGAAGAGCTCTTTCTTGACATGGTCATTGCAAGGACAGAGATATAGGCTACGTCAGAAATCGAACATGGTCTCCAGAGTCCAACTATTAACCACAATCAGGAAGAAAGAAACAATCTATAAAAGACCAGAGTGGACATTGAAGTTGGGTGTGGAGCCCAAATTAGGACAAAGGAGGGGATTTGGTAGATCTGAACATAAATGGTGGGAGGGGTTGGGGTAGAGGGGTGGTAAGTCCCTGAATAGAGAGATGAGCTCAGACGCCATCTGCTTTTGCACCTTGTTTCAATGATGCCGTGAAATGTGTTGTGCTGCTGGTAGACTCGGGTAAGCACTGCCAAGTGGGGTCATAAAGATACTTTTCCCCCATATGCCTAAATTTTTTCAATACTGTGTTACTTTTAAAAGCTATAGGAAAATCTCATCATGCTTTGATTGTTAATGCAACACATTAAATCTGGACTATGTTGGCAAAATTGAAGTTAAGTGAATATTTTCATTATATTCAGGGTATCTCATTCCAACTAGTATCCATGCGGCCATGTCTGGCAAAGCCAAGGTTTAGTTCCTCCATCCCTGGTTTCTTCCTCCATCAAAAATGATCAGAACTATATAACATAACTGCACCATTATAAAGAGTATGGGGCTGCTAAGCAGCCTGTCCAGCCACTACTTTTTGTCACCTCCCATTCTGCATTCCTCTGCCAGGTCAGAACTGGCCAGTTCATCAGCTTTAGGAGCCCTGTCCTGCAAGGTGCATTTCAAATCAGTCCTGAGCAGAAAGCTGGATCACCCTGGGAAGCCTTTTCATTAGGAAGTATGACCAGGAACCCCAGGAGTTGGGGGGCTATTGACTGATGTAAAAAGGAACCCCAGAAGCTGATCCATGGAAAGCCTTAGTGGCAAGATTGAAACCCTGGCTGGGTCTAGGGCTTGATCTCACTCACAGTACTGGGTCCTCAAGCAGAAGAGAAGTGCCTGGAGGGCAGACTCAGAGCCAATACCACAGCGAACAGAGCTTATTTTCTAGATTCTCCCATCCCTCCTTTTTATCCTCCTTCCCCTGATGACTGATGCTTTATGATTATTCTAAGAATAAAAAGGTCAGGCTCTTGCTGCACCCTACAGCTTGTTCCATGGCTTCCGTTTGTCAGTGCAGTGTCATCAAGGCAACAAGAGCCATCATAATTCATAGATCTAATTTATAACTCATCATTTTCTTATCTTAAAAGAAATTAATATGTTCATAGACCCTAAAGAATGGGCCTCCCCAAAATGTTCAGAACAGGCTTTCCCAAGTCAGCTCACTTTGGCATGTGGATTATTTCCAGCTGAGGCTGATCAAAATGCTTACCACTCCCGTAAGCACTCAGAAGGAAAAATGGGGCTATTACTGTTAGCAGGAAGACTGAGGAGCACCTCAGAACCCCCAAACTTACATGTTCAAAGGGATTCTGCCATCTATGGCATAAAGACAATGCTACACTCTTATGTGCATAAGCAGAGAAGAGAAAAAATGGTAACAACCTCTCAACAGGCACCCAGAATTGTTCATCCTCATAGATGAATGCCCAGCCAAACAGGGTTGATAAGCGGGCCCTAGTCTAAAGCACCTTCTGCTGGGGAAACATTAGGAAGAGGCAGAATGAACCAGGAAGAGCTTGAATGAAAGGAGCAAAAAGAAGGTAAAAAGCAAAACCAAGGCAACCTGTGTCTCTCATCCAGGGGTCTCTACTTTTCTCACTCCACATGTCTCCTCCAAGTCCCTGATGCAAGTCCAAAGCTAAGTAGCAAATGCACCCCTTTTACATGTGTGCCTCCCCAAGGCTGCCGGAGCTTTGCTGCCAGCCCACCCCATGTGAAATGGGTTTGGATCTCTTTGGTCTAAGGTGGAGTGGGGTCCATGAAGCCTATTTGTGATGTTTGTTCAGGACCTCCTTTCCATCCAGCAGCTTCTCCTGGCTGTTCAGCCTCCCCTCTCCTTCCGTGGGACAGGGAACCTGGACGCTCCTGTTTTTATGGATAACCCTTTGCTACATTACCAGAATGAGGGCTTTTACTAGAAACATCCATTTCCTTTGATGACTGGACCTCTGTGAGAGTGTGCACCGCTTAGCGGTTTGGAATAGAGGAAGAACAGACTACTATATGCTTTGGTTACTTAGCAAAAAATTAGGAAATGCAAATCTTGTGTTGAAAGGTGCCGGATCATTAAAAGTAATTCAAACTGATAATCTTTCTGTCCCTGATCACTTATATGCAAATAGAATAATAGTAACTTCCTTATGGGGCTGTTAAGATTACAGTAAATATATTTAAAGCTTTCTGAATAGTATCTGGCACATAGCAATCCCTAAGTAAAACTGCTTTTATTATATTATTTCTATGGCAAAAAATTAAACCATAAAAAAATTCCTTTGAAAACAAGTAATTTTTTATCTTTGTTTCTTGAGCAGAATGCAACAGACATTTGTCAGAATAGCCTTGGCTCCATTATGAAAAGATTTTCACATTAGTGTCAATGTTTTTCTCTCTCTAGCTCCCTGATCCTATCCTTGCAAATGTGAAGCTGGAGGTAGAAAAACAAAAGAAACTACCAGTCCAAAATGGAAGTGTCCATACCTAACCATCCGGACCTACCTAGTGGCAGTTTTAAGTGCACCAAAAAGTAAAATTTTAAACCAGCCAGTCAATCAGGGGCTTCCTGGGCAGTAATAGTGATGTCGTTTTTGGAGTTGGTGGATTTGGAGTGCGGGGTCCTTGGGTTCACTCTGGGACAGGTTTCCCCAGAGCTCCCTTTTAAGCAGCACATGGTGAGTTCCCAGGCGAGTTTCTCCAAGAGACAGAGACGTTAATTATATTTGAAGAGAGGGTTTACTAGGGAAAGGGACAGACAAGTAACAGACTTTTGCATAGGCACAAGTGGGCAGGAAAAGCTGCCCGAAAGGGACAAGTTTGCTGAGAGAGGCCTGCCAGGCCGCAGGCTGGCGGCCTCGAGGAGAGCGGCCTCTGCTGAGGGAAGTCAGTGCAGAGAAGTCCCAGCAGGTACAGGCAGGAGGCTGCTGCCCTGCAGAGGGAGACAGTGGTGGAAAGAAGCACCTGCATAGGCACAGGTGGGCAGGACTGCAGCCCTGTGCCAGGGCAGAGACTGAACTGATGGAGAGATCTTCCCTTTGGAAGGCTCACTCCTGGAGAGCCTAGGTTGTTGATGATTTTGAATAAACTGTGCAGAATCTCAAAGGGCCAGGAGATTCCACAATGGGCTCAATCTCCCTATCTTTACCTTTCACCTTTTGGGTCTGTGCTCTAGACAACAGTTCCTCTAAGTGGGACCTTAATAGCACACCCAAGGCAGGTGAATAACCAACCGCACACCCAGGCCCACGGGTCTGGTTATAGACAAGCCGGCTGCTTATCTCCACCCTCAGTTCCCAGCATCCTCCCTTCAATGGTGATGACATTAGGGCATTTGTAGTCCACAGTGCCTGGTGTCTCCTTGGCCTGGAGTGGGGTGGGGCCCATAAAACCTGAGTCTGTGGTGTTTCTTCAGGACATCCTCTGTCTCGCCAACAATCTCAGGAGTCTAATTGCTAAAAGAGTCAGGATCTGGCTACTCATTACTCAAATGCTGGTTCAAGAGAGCTGGTGGGAAAACATGATATTTATTTTAGGAGTCTTGATGCAGTGAAACAAGACAGACCTGTCTTCCTGCCCCATCAGATAAGCATTCCTATCTGTGGCATTTAACTAGTTTGTCTTCTTGCATTCTAAGGAAAAGGAAAGACATCCCTAAAAGGACAATAAGGACGTTAAACATCAAGAGTTAGCAAAGCAAGCCAGCGCCCCCCAACCCCAATCTCCTGTGGCCACATCAAAAGCACAAGCAAACCCCTGCCTGTCTCTCTTTGTATGGACACCCTGAACACCCCTGACCTCTGCCAAGGAGCGAGAAGGAGGTCTCTCAAACACGAGGCTGCTGCCCTGCTTGCTTGATCGGCAAATTCAACTAAACTCTTGCTTCTTTTTATTGGCTGAGGGAAAATGAGGCCTGTGTTTGGTATCAGTCTCAACCAAGGATCGAGAGGTAAAGGGAAACTATTTTCATTTCTTTACTTCATTTCTCATTATCTGAAATAATTGAATCTCATCTCTTTTTTCATCTTCCTATTTACCTCCTTTTATTATGTCTTATCACCACCCCCTCCTTTTGTGTACAAGTGTGCTTTTTTTTATAATAATTTCTTTTTACATATTTTTGTGCATTTTTCCTACACATGTGCTTTCTTACCAAACACCCTTTCTTGGGTGGGGCAGGAAACTTGGAGGCATCCCTTTCTCTGGATATTACACTGTGACAGAACTGAATTTTTTCATTTCATGGAAATTATTTAAATGTAAATAGCCACAAGGCTTTAGTGGTTTCCCTTTTGGAGACTGATGGTCTAGGATTTCTCCATGGCATGAGGGCTCACAGCACTTCCTTCTATTTTCCTGCTGTTTGGGGGCGTCTTTGACTCTATCTTCCTTCTGAGAAAAGATGTCATCTGGCAGCAAACACACCTGCTAAAGATTAGCTACATTAAGCACCCCCAGGCCTGTGTCACTCTAATTAGTCACTGCATCTCAAAAACAGGATATTAATTCCCTGTATTTCATTTTATATCTTCTATACATGCTTTTTAATGTAAAAAAAAAACTGCAATGTTTCAGGCACACCCTAATGCCAGACGCCTATTAAACCAAAGGTGCAGGGGAGAAATCCTGATTGAGACCACATGGGCCCTTTATAGAATAAATCACAGGAACAAGAAAAGCGGTGTGGAGGTGAAGTTGCTACATTGTCAAGTGGCTGCAACATTAGCTACTACGGAGTCAAGGAGTCAACGCCACGGCTGGCAGTCACCTCACAGAAGCCACCCGGGATGGATTTAGTTAACAGATTTTATTACACTTTCAGCACCAAGTCCTAAAGCAAAGACCAGCAGTAGAAACAATAGTCTAGTCTTAAACAAGCTCTGGAAGTTTCTCCATTCTGACTAAGGAGTGAGAAGTTATCTGCATATCATACAGCTCAGGGCATGGTTAAAGATGCCTATCTTGAAGGCCTCCCTGGTGCCACAAGGATTTAAAGCACAGCATGATGAAGCTCTCCACAGCCACTGCAGCATGAGTTCGATTCCCAGCCAAGGAGTGACCCACATGGCCCAGCAGATCTCTCCTTTCTCCCTGCTGCTCCCTTCAGCCATGCATTTCAGTCCATCTGCCTGTTCTGCTCCACATTAACAGGTGAATCTTCTCATCCACTCCCAGCACCTCTAGCCAGTTCCTGTATGCATAAATAAATAAATCTTTTTTTAAAAAATGCTTATTTTGAGGCACACAGATCTGACCTGCCAATCCAGCACAGAAGCTGATTCTCTGCTTCTGGGAAATGGCTGGGCTTTGCCCCTTCTTCAGGAATCCTTCAACTGCTTGCTATCACTTGCCCTGAGAGATTCAAAAGAGCTTCAGGAAGGTCAAAGAGCTTCAGTGTGGTTGAAAAAATGAGACCCATGCACAGAAAACCAGAAGAGATTATCTGTTTATTGGCATCAGCGTGGGTTTGCTGGTAAAAACAGGCATTTTCAAAGGCAGAGGTCATAGAGAAACTCTTGGTCTTTTTGCTTTAGCTATGGAAGGTTGAGCACCAGATGTGAAGCTCAGATATCACAATTAAAATATCCCTTGAAGTACACATTTTGGAGGTATCGCCATGATACTGGGGACAGGGGTAATTGTCAGTTTCTATTTTACACTTATTTCATTACTTGTTCTCCTAGTAAGTGACACCTTCATGAAATGATCTGGGATAAAAATAAAAATTACTATACACTGAAACTGTCACGGGATACCTATCTTTTGAGTTACATATTTAAAAGAAATTTTTGAAGCACCTTGTAAAAGTGCTTGTAAAAATGGACACACTACTACAAAATCTGACAACTAGGCAGGAACATGGTATAGAAATTAAATCAAGGCACCCACAGGAATAAAAGTTTCCAAGTGCTTCAGATTAGCTGATGATGACAACTGACAATAATGCTTTTCTCTATACTTGGTAGTAGTAGTTAGATGGAGGAAAGAGAAAAGAGGGGAAATGTATGATTTTTTTATTGCCTGACCACAGACCACGTGCCCATGTATCCAGTCCTACTAACCTGGGGGAGTAATCTTTGAGTATATGTGGTGTGAGTGTGACAGGCTGAAAAAGAACAAAAATCTGGATGTGAATCCACAGTGAAGCAGCGAGTTCAATTACAGGAACAGCACCGTCTACAGGGTTGATGCCCCTCTGTGAGGGACACAGTGAGACATGTCTATGTTCTTGACATCCTACTTGACCTGTCTTGTATAATGTCAGCCTAATAACCAAATAGGGGCAAACTTTTCTCTCCATTTTCTAGAGTAACCAAGAATGTTTTCAACAAAGAAATTTTTAAGGGGAAGGATGTGCTAAAGGAACTCTGCAGAGTCTTATGGACTCCACCCCCTACGCCAGCTTTCTGGACACTATCTCCTACTCCAGTGATTGGAAACTACAACTCCCAGCAGTACCAGGGAGAGAACTGCGACGACCCAAGGGCAGAGCTAGCAGGAATTCTGGGACATTGGGGGATAAATAGGGCACAATTGCATCTCGCACTCTCGCTTGGGAAGCAGCTCTCCTGACCTTGTGACTGTGTGTTCAGTCAACCTAGCCATAAGGTATTCCAGTTACTTTGTATCCTGTTCTCTTTCCCTGGGTTGTTTCCTATTCCTTTCTCCTTTTGTAAATAAACCCGCTATTGACCCTTTTGTGTGTCCCTGCAGTATAACCAAATTGTGAGCAAGCGGGTGAGGCCCCACAGACAGGCGGCCCAGTCCACTCTGGGCTTCCCTGTAACAAAATCACCATTAAACAATAGGATGATCAAAGGTTCTCAGGATGAGACAGGGAGAAGGATGTTGCTAGGGGACCTCGCCTAGGAGGTGAGGGTGATCTGCTGAGACATCTGTCACCCCATTGATTGCCTGTGTTGATTTGGTTGATCCAGCTAGCTAGGGGGTGTCCTTCCTCCCTTAATGTTTGCTGTGTTTCCACTGAAGCTGTGTGCTCAGTGGAAGAGAACTGCCTTCCCTGAAAGGTCCAGTCAAGAGGATGCCAGTAGCTGGGATCCCCTATTAAAACCTCCAACAATCTCCCAGGAGAGATGACCTGAACAGAGTCAGAACTTCATAAACCATCTTATTTGCAAAAGAAATGAAGTTCCCTAACAACAGATGAGTGGATAAACCAGTTGTGGTACATACACACACACACACACACACACACACACACACACGCACACACACAGTGGAATACTATTCAGCTATAAAAAAAGATGAAATTTTTGCCAAATGCAGTATCATGAATGAGCTGAAGGAAAAGAAGATATGAAGGAAAGTGATGGCCAAGGAGACTAAACAGGGAGTGAGGAAGTCATACTATTTTCTCTTTCCTCAGGACCATGTATGTTGATCTGCAAGGGCAGAGATGACACAGCAGTATCTATTGCACAAATGAAAAATGGATTTTTCTAAGCCAGAAGCCCTAGCAAAGTCTACAATGTAATTATAAAATAATTTAATGTAAATAATTTGCCACATATACATACACACGAGATTAATTATCCATAATAAAGTATTTTCCATGCAAATAGAGACAAAGGTTGTCAAGAGGTAATTCACAGATGTACCAGAGGTCAGCTAATAAATTAAAAGATGACCAGCCCATTGGAAAGCATAGAAATTAAAATTTAAAAACAATCAGATTTTTTTTACCTAAAAGGGGACAAAAAAATTGAAAGGAACATTTAACTTACCTCCGCCTAGCTCAGGTTTATAGCTGAGACCTTTTAGCAAAAAGATTAACAGACAAAATAACAGTGAATTAGCCACCAGCAGTGCACAACAGGTGATAGAAACCTAACACAAAGAGGCACTCAAAGTGACAGCTTAGTATTTTGTTTCTATAACATTAGCAAAAAGAACAATAGCTTCTAGAAAAATGACAGAAAAGGTTTGCCAAGGTTGCAAACTGTGGAAAGATCAATACAGAGGAGGGAGTTAAGGGAATGAGGTTTGTTTGCAGATTTCTCTGGAGTGCTCAGGGCTGGAGAGATTGTGTTTCCAGCAAAAGGAAAATGTAGACCCTTTAGGCAGAAAAGGGGAGCTTTCTCTGGGGTGCTAATTCTCAATTGCATTCACTCAAAATAATTTTTATGTCAAAATGGCAATTTGGAGGTGGCATATTCTGGTTTCCTTCAACAATATTTTCATTAATATTATGAACAAATGATTGCCTATTTTCATTGCTGATGAAAATATAAACTGATTCAATATTCTGGAAGGGCACTTGACTTTACCCATCAGAATTTACAATGTGCATTCTCTTAGTTTAATAACTCAACTTCAGTGAACCTATAAAATCTATCCTACCAAATTGCTCATGCCTGGGAACATAAGGATCCATTGCAGTTTATAACTGCGAAAACATGGAAACAATGCCAATACCAAACAAAGCATGCTACAGTAGTATTGCAATTATACTATAGGCAACAGTGCAACTTTAAATGCAAATTGTGATTACTTTATCTTTTTTTAAGATTTTATTTAGATATGTGTGTATGTATACAAGAACTGGGATATAGGCCAGAGGTACGGTGGATGAGAGGGTTCAAAGGAGATTGGGTAGGGAACACTACAGGTATATATACTGAAACACATTGCTGAGGGGAGCAGTGGACTCAAGACAGGAGAGGTCTGCTGGGCCGTGTGGGTCAGCTCCCTGGGCTGGGATCGAACTCTTGCTGCAGTGACTGGTGATAGTTCAATAGTGCTGAGACTTAACCCCTTGTGCCCCCTGGGGAACCCATGACTGGTTTTTTAAAAGGAAGAACATGTACCTGTATTGACATGGAAACATTTCAACAATGTTTCAATTAGTGCTAAATGGAAAGAAAAAAAAAATAGTATTGTAGTATAATCCCATTCATATGTTTTGCAAAAGTAAACCTCAGACCTTTTATTTGGGAATCTGACAGTTGCGTTAAGTATTACATGACCTTCATTTAAGCTACATTTGGCTCCTCTACTTTAGAAAACTTGCCTTTCAGCTTCATGATATAAGGAGTATATGCAATTTAAATTAAAGATTGGAGATGATGTAGGTATTTTCCAGCCTGGGTCAGCACATCCAAATTTTTATTATTAGGTTTTCCCTCTGTTTTTTACTTAGTTTGATCATTAAAACCATGGATGACAATAAAGCTTTATTAGATTGCCTACTCTTCCTTCAAGACGCAAATGTATAATAAGCACAGAACATGTAAAAGGATAGTTTTAAATATCTACCAAATCTGATGGGTGATATACAAATATTGCACAGACACCTCCCTCCCATAAAAGTAGGTTTGGGGGTGTTTTGGTTTTGGATTTGGATTTTCTTATGGTGGCTTTTCACAATAGACTTCTGATGTTTCTGAAATATAACAAAGAGAAATGATAGACCAATCAGTTCTGTATTGTGACAGTAACACCAAAAGATAAGTTTGCAGAAAAAAGAGCAATAGTTTGCAAAGTTTCCCCAGCAAACTACAATGCCTCCTTTAATAATTCATTTGGGGGAGGGGAAGAGGTATAAACCCACATGGCACATCACATCTGACTTGCTCTAGAATGTACTGGAAACTGATTTGCCTTCTGGGAAAATACACTTTGATTTCCTTAAATCCTACTTCTATCTTAATAAACATCAGTGTATTAATCTCTATTCATTTGCCCAGCTTGAAAAAAGACAGTTTTTCTCCAGAGGAGAAATATACATATATTTATATATATGTATATATATTTATATGTATATATAATATACACATATACAAGTACATATGTGTGTATAATGTATGTGATATACATTATATACAATTATATGACATACATAGTTATATCTATGTATCTATATTTATATATAGGTATTTCCTTTGTGGACTAAGATAAACAGCATTCTAGTTTGCTAGGTACAAGATATGGAAGCAGAGAATCAATGACTATGACTAATCTCTGTCTTTTTCTATTTATAATTCCTTGTCTTCTAAGTCCTCACTCCACAAGCTCCTTTCCATCATGGATGTCAGTCAAATCATCTGTTGAATTTCCTCTTCTTTTCAGAATGGTCTTTCTCCTTCCTTCCATCGGTGATCACCTAAGGGAACTAGGGATTCTCCCCCTACTCCTTGTTAGCCAGGCTTCAGTTCTGTGCTGCCCTGAGGTTCTGGTGCCTTCGGAGAGATGGTTCCAGGTCCATAGATGGGTCCTGAGTAACCTCATCCAGCCACTGTACTTCCTTCCCTCTTTTCCAACAACCATCTAAGGTGGTAGCCATGTGACAAGGTGTAGGCTGCGGTAAGAGACGTTGGGGTATGTTTGTCCACAAGTTGCTCCCTCCCAAGTCTCGAGGGATAGTGCTACCCACCTCTCTCACTAGTATGTGGATGCATGTGGTCCACTTCAGTTTGCAAACTCTAACTGTAAACTCTTTAAAAGTAACGATAGGCCCTCCCTGGTGGCTCAGCGGGTTAAAGCACAGCACTGAGAAGCTAAAGCCACCTCAGCATGAGTTCGATCCCCGCCTGCCCTGGAGGTGACCACATGGCGCGGCAGACCTCTCTTGACCCGCCTGCTGCTCCCCTCAGCAGTGTACTTCGTCGATCTGCCTGTTCTGCTCCCTACTCCGTCTCTGGTGAAGCCTCTCGCCGCCCCTGCACCTCTAGCCTGTACCCCAGCTCTGTATGCATAAATTAAAAAAATTTTAAAAAAAGTAACGATAATGCCCACTAAATGTCAAATTTTGCTGTCACCATTCTAAACAACACCTGAGTGTACCACTCCTCCTGCCAGGGACAGACTGAGGCCCTCATCACACCCCCCCCCAAGCTGCCCCTGTCTCCTGTCAATCATCCCTCTCCACTCTGTGACCCCAGGTTTGGAAAACACCCTCCACCTCCCCTTCTGCTCTAGGACCAAGGTCAGGTCACTGCATGGACTGCTCTGGGTTCCTAAAAGTCCTGCACACCTTTGTAAATAATAAGCGCTAGTAAATGCTTGTCACTTAAGCAGTTGAGTATGTCCAGCATTTCTTGTTGATAGCAACCAGCAGTAGACCATGTACTTTGGAAGTAGTCATGAGCCAAGAAAAAACTTAGTGTTTCTTTATTGAGCAAACCAGATAAATGAGGTATTGGGAGAGCAACAGACTTTGCCTCCTTCAAAAATGCCTTCGTCCTTATTTGACCTTAGCGATCACAGAACAATCAAGTGAAACACTCAGGATTGTTCCCAGCCTGGGCTCTCATTCACTAACCACTTTCGCTACTTCCTTCCTAGGAAACTTTCAAGGAAACCAGCTAGATGAGTGTGCCTATCGAGACGTGCCCTACAACCAAGTAGAAGGAATTCCATTCAGTCATGACCTACAAGAAGAGGCGCCCTTCTGGGGAGGTTGTGTCCACAGTGTAACCAATCAGAAGGGGTTCTGGAGTAGGGAGCCACATGCTGTGTGTGGACACCCGGGCCCACCAGCTGGCCCTCTTCCCTCCCCTGGTGGAGGACAAGTGGTTGGGCCTCATCCCTGCACCCAGACGCTGGTCACCTCTTAATCCCCACGTCTGTTTTGTGAACCAGGCCTGTCTACACCCACCCATCGTTGGCTCCTGGGTTGGATCAGCCTCCCCACAGGAAAGCCAACTTGACAGCTCCTATTTCTGAGCCATGAACTCCAGCCAGCGCTCTCTTCAAGCTTGTCAGCATCCGCAGGGCCACTACCTTGTAGCACTGGTTTTATTAAGGGAAAAACAATGTTTGGAGGCGATAAAACAGCAAGGATAAACAGTTAATTGGAGAACTTTCATTTTGCTCCCTAACCCCTGAGGAGAGTACCTAGTAAATTTGGATTTCATTGTCTTATTACAGAACAGTCCGCCCTGGGACAGCCTCCGGGAAGGGTCTGCACAAGGTGATGAGATGCACTGTCCCAGGCCGTGGGCGGCTGTCTTGGCCATCCGCAGACAGTCCCTTATTGTGCACGAGCCCAGTCCGGGCCCAGCAGCAGCACTTCCTGTGAGTGGGCTGCGGGTCCTTTGCTTGTTGCTACAACAAAGCTTCTGAAAGAATTTTCTGGGTGGCTACTGTCCAAAATCCCCTCTAGTCTGACTGTAAGTCTCAGTTCCCCTTGTGGCTAACCTAAATGCCACACTCTTCCAGAAATGAAACAAAGCCTTATGTTCAAGGAAAGGTGAGTTTTGTTTGGCTTCATTTGGGCTCCTCCCTTACTTTAGAAGACATTTCACATCCTCAAGTATCACCTCTAATCTTCACGAGAGCCCAGTGAAGTCAGTGCAACTATTCTTCCTTACAGAAGAGAATGTGAGGTTCAGAGATGTGACTGAGTCTGTGGCCCCTCAGAAGCTGGGGAGCAGCAAACAGTGGTTGGGTCTCAGGTTGACCTAACTGAGCTGACCAGACAGTTACACCTCTATTGGCACCTTCCCCAGGTGCATCAGGACAGAGGTAAGGCCCTGGGGTACAAGCCCTAGCTCTGGTCTCCAGGAATTGAAAGGGACACAAAATAGACCAAGCTACTTTCTTTTTTTTTTTTTTAAGATTCATTTATTTATACATACAGAACTGGGGTGTAGGCCAGAGGTATGGGGGTGGTGACAGGATTCATGAGTGATAGAGTGGGGAGCAGAACAAGCAGATCCACTGAAATACACTGCTGAGTGGGAGCAGTGGGCAGAACAGGAGACATCTGCTGTGCCATGTGGGTCAACTCCTCGACAGGGATTAAACTCATGCTACAGTGGCTGTGAAAGCTTCATAGCACTGTTCTTTAACCAGTGTACCACCAGGGAGGGCCTGCAAGCCACTTTCTTGAAGAGGAAGAAAGTTACAGTATCATGGTTACATCAAGCCATCTGCTTCTGGAAAGTATCTCTGGAAGGAAACACAAAACACATCTAGCACAATCACGCCCATTAACAGACAGGTCATCAGATATTGGGAAAGGAATGTGCTATTCTTCTGAGTCTGTGAGATGTGAGGAATTTGAAAATCCTGAGGCCATCATGCCAGCACTTAGACAGGGGAAAAGCCTATCTGAATATAAGACCAAGCAGAGGTAGGAGGATGGCAAAGGTAAGCAATGGAGAGAAAACTCTGTGATAATACACCTGAAGAGCTCAATCCAGCCAGACCTGAAGACAAAAACCTACAGGAATATTCAACAGATCTGTTTTGTGGACAGATTATATTACATTGATTATACTATTTTTTTTCCTTAACTTTGTGCATATTTTCATTACAAATGAGTAAAATGAGGGACCAAGACATCCGTTAACATGGAAAAACCAAATGTATACTAATTAGCAAAGCTTTCAGTTTAGCTGCAAGTTCTGTGAGTTGTACCCTATGCACCACAGAGCCTCGGAGTCACTTGTTCTCTAGGTCACCTTCATGCACAGTGATTCTCAGACATGCCTGTTTCTCACAGAGACAGGTTCCCATGGAACTTTCCATCCTCCTGCATGTCTCTTTGTCGTGTACCCACAATGTCCAAGTCTCTAAAAGCTGGTTTTCACCATCTAAACAGCTCAAAGAAGTAAATGCTGGGGCTGTGTAGTAAAGAGAGGAAAATAAATCTTGCCAAGTTGGAATACAGCTACAAGACAAATTTCCACAATGGTCCTCGGAGTAAGTGACAAGTTCCATTCTCACTAATGGCAGCGTGCCATATTCTGACAATGGTTTCAATATGAGCAGCCTGCTGAGAGGGCAGTGTTGGAGATGCTTCTTGAAAAATCCTTTGAGAAGACGCAATGTGCTTTCCCACTTACTAATTTGTTAAGAAAAGGGAGAAAATGTCACACAGAAAAAAATGAGATGACTTTTGAAAACTCGAACAATGATAGCCATTTATAAAAGCAAGAATGTAGTAAAAAAAAAATGAAAAACACTTCCTTCTCACTTGGTAGAAATTTCAGAACGCAATCCTAGCCATGGCATATACCCTGGCTTGGTAACCAGATCCTCACCTTGTAGTCAAATCAGCCAGACTGGGGGAAAATACAAAGTAGAGTAAGGGAACCCCGAAAGTTCCTCCCATGCATTCACACAACACACACACACACCAAGAAACCTACCCAAATGCAATGGGAGCAGAGATTGAATTGGTTTTAGAGGAGGAGAAGCTTAGGTATGAATCTTGGCTGTGCCCCTTCATATTATCTGGGCATTGAGAAATGTGCTTCGCCTGTCAAAGCTTTTGCTACAAAATATATTAGTACCTACTATGTAGACATAATAGGACAACACAGCTAGTGTCCCATTAAAAAAGGCAATTGTTGGGCCCTCCCTGGTGGCGCAG
>NW_004567110.1:12248653-12257705 GCF_000260355.1 Condylura cristata | reverse complement strand
AATAAGGTGTTCTCTTCTAGCCCTGGGGGATCCCTTACAATTTGTGTCAATTCTGTGGGTCCTGCGACCACTCTGGGAGACAAAAGAGAATTCAAGAAGCTGTTTCTCCGGTTCCTAATGCCCGTGATTTTAACCCAAAAGCAAATTGAAGATTACAAATCCAAGCTAATGGCCTCAGGGGGATGCAAACAAGTTCTCTGGACTCAGCTTAATTCCATACTGTCTATTTAGTTTCTGATTTTCTTTCCTTTAGGCAATATATTCCATATAGCATTAAACAAAAAAAAATTAATGACAACACTCCCAGAGGGAAGTCTGTGGGAAATGACACAGCACGAACAGAGACGCACTGCAAATCCATGGGCTGGCCCATTTCCAAGCATGATGTACAGGGAGATTACAATTCTCAGAAGAGCCCAGGCTTCAGAGGCACCCACAAATCAGCTGCTGGCCTGTCTGGTGTCCCTGTGCTTGGAATCTTGGTTTGTCTGCTTTGCACACGGACTCAGCGCGAGGCTGTCCTTGGGTCCCAAGTGATTTCCTCAGCACAGGAAGCCCTGGAAGGGACGTCACAAAAATGCAAAAGAAAATACTTCTCCGGAGCTTTGATGGATGTCAGACTTGCCACAGCTAACTTTGAAATCAGCCTCAAATCATTTCTGTTTTCCAAAGAAGATACTTTTACAGGGTCCCCAAATTGGTTCGACATGTGGTTTTAGAGAATGTTGACACTCTATAACTGAGCAACTATTCATTACCTAAAAGCTACAATATTGTTCTTACAGGAAGGGAGCTCTTATTTAGAGTGTAATGGATATATTCTGTGCTAAACACTTGATCCTCAAAGCTGTCCTCTAAGGAAACACTTTTCAAACAATCAATGGACTTTATTTTTTAGCACATTGAAGTTTCCAGAAAAAACTAAGCAAAAGGCACAGACTCTGCTCCCCTCTCCCTAACTTATTTCCCCTATTATTAACATTTTGGGTTAATGTGACACGTTGGTTTCAAATGAAGAACCAGTATTGATATGAGTCAATCTTAAAGTTTATCAACCACCTTACAGCACATCTTTCTGTTGTATATTCTCTGAGTTTTGACAGTAATGTATAATGACATGTGCCCACCATTTCAATATCATACAGAGTAGTTTCATTGCTCTCAAAATCCCTGTTCTCGGGCACTCCCTGGTGGCATAACAGGTTAAAGCCAGCACTAGGGAGCTAGCTTCAGCATGAGTTCGACTCTGGCCAGGGAGATGACCCACAGGGCACAGCAGATCTCTACTGCTGTGCCCGCTGCTCCCCTCAGCAGTGTATTTCAGTAGATCTCCCTGTTCTGCTCCCCACTCTGTCTCTGGTCCATCCTCTCACCCTCTCCAAACCTCTGGTCTATACCCCAGTTCTGGATGGATGAATAAATAAATCCTTTTTAAAAATGCTTGTTCCTCACCCTTTCATCTCTTCCTCCTTCTCCTTAAGCCCCTGGCAACCAATGGAGTTGTTTGTTTGTTTGTTTGTTTTTAACCATCTTTAAGGAAATATTTTCCTCCTCTATAAAAGATGAGGAAGCCAGACCTTCAAGAAGTTATGAAATGAATTTAGCAAGGTCAGTAGAGGTCAGAAATTGACTAGGTGCAGCCTAACCCAGGGTCAGGCCTACCAAGCATCCATCCACCACTGCCACTTCCAGACACCTGCCAGGGGCCTCATGAGGTTCAGTGTAGCTCCCGGGCCTCAGGTACTGTGGTCTACAGGGATACCTTGTTTACCTTGGGAGCTGATGGGGTGGGAAAAGAAATGGAAAAAAAAAGTGGAATGTTGATTAATAAGGGAGCACAAAGCAGACACCTGGGATGCCATTATAAGAATAAAATAGACTTCTCTCTTCCTCAGCATCGCCAAGGGTGGTTTCAGTGATGACAGCCCAAGTCATACATATTCTACAGATTCTAATTTTAGTTGGTTGAGAAACTGGCTTCAGTTTTGTTTTGTTTAATATTCTCAGATGATTCCAATGAGCCAGCAGATCTGAAAATCACTATCGGAGTTATTCATGGGTAGCAGACAAACTGCACTAATCACATGCAATAGACACAATCATGCCTGTAAAGAATGACTTCACTATAAGTTATGGAAAAATCAGGCTCAAGGAACTCCATGTTCCCAGGTCAGAGGTGCTTAAATTATCCCAGAAACACACAAAAGAAGTTGACATTGGCTCTTTCAAAATGTGACTACTTAATGTACCCCATCCTGGGGTTCCTGTTGCTGATCAAACAGTTCAAACTTTCAAATTTAGTGAACTTGAGTTATTCAGATGAATAGTTTGTCATTTGAGGGTAAACATAATCTAAAGCTAAAAGCAAAGTGTTTCAACATGAGAGATCAGAAATCTTTTGTTAGGTCGAAATGTTATTAAAGTTATTTTATTGGCCTTGTTGAGTTTAAAGGATAGTAGACTTCTTGGAAAGCAATCAAGGTAGTTTCTCTCAAGTGCCAGGATATGAGCAATCTTATTCCTGTTTATTCCTGGGAATAAACTCTTTCTAGCTGTGATTTGCTAACAGTTGCAGATATCAATACTAGTGCAGCAGGATGGGCCAATTCTGAGGACTGGGTGCTTTTTACCTGTATTTCCCTCTATGATAGATAACATAAGGCATGATGGAGTGAGACACACAGAGAAAAAGTATTTTATGTCTTCTAAAAAAACTTCCCTCTCTGTCTTACAAACACAATACAATATATGTCAGTTTTAAAAGGAAAAACTAACCCATAAATGGGGTGGTGGCCCATCAAGCAAAGACCCTCGCCAGTGTAAGTCACTGGCTCAGAGCTAAGAATACCTTCCTCAAGTTTGGATACTACCTGCGGATCTTGTTTTAATTTACTTGTCTTGTCCAGTTCCCAGTCACAAAGATAAAACTGAATATCACTAACACACACTTCTATTCTCTGATATCTTTATTTTACCTTTAACATCTGCACATGTTTCAGCATGGCTCTAGTGATTTTTGCATAAGAAAGACACATCACAGATGGAGAAGCTGCAGTAAAAAGGAAATTCATGACCAAAGATTTGGCAAGCTGACATAGGAAGACAGAGTCAAAAATAAATAAATAAATAAAAACCATAGGCTGTTGAGAGATATGGTTGAAATCTATTACAGATGAGAACAAAGTAACTCTCTATGTGTTCAGCAAACCCCAAATGACAGCCCAGAATTATCGAGGTTGATGCTCTGTGAAAATTAAACAACCTTCCACTTTATCTGTATGCCTTATTTGAGAAGGGATCAAGAAGTCCTCAGGTCCAGTAACCCCTTGGAGGGACTGGATTTTCTCGAGGCAAGAGCCAATGCTTACATTCCAGTTTTAGGTAAAGTTCCTTCCTCCTTCATTCCTTTCCCTCAATGGATGGGTTAGTTCAGAACCGCCCCCACCGCTCAATCTTTCCATCTTCTTTCTGTTCTTGCTTTCTTACTAATTTTGACCTGATTTTAATTCTGATTTCTAATTACTAATTTTAATTCTGATTTCTCTTTTTCATATCCAAAAGAACTGCAGAATTCCAAGAGCTAATGAACCCAGTAAAAAGCCAAAAAACACAAGAGGTTGAGGAATGCAAGTTTCTTTCATCTGTGACTCCAGCATGTAAAGTGTAGGTTTGACAGTTCCATGGACTTCATTAATCCTCTGAAAATATCCATTGCTTTTATAGAAAAATATTGCCATTCACAGAAATGTAGAAGAGTATCATGAAGTCATTTACATATTCAAAAAGACCTAGGGCTCTTGTTTATCATGCAAAGGGTTTTGGAAATTATGAAGATGAGCACGATATGGTCCCTGACTGCAAGAAGAATCTGCCTGAAGAACTCTTCAGGGCACTGGTGACCAAGGCATGTACCAGACAGTGCCAAGGGATGAGGCCATCAAACTACCACCTTCAGGAAGTATGTAAAATTAAGCACTATGGGAAATTAAAGGAAAGCATGCAATAGAAGAGACAAGAACAATAAGCTCAGGGGGTTCTGAGGGAGTGTGGTTGGTAAGGAGATTTCAAGAATCCATTTGAGACATAATCTTCCAAAATGCATTCAAATTGTGAATTTCCTATCCTTAGTTCTCTCCTAACCCTGACACAGTCTGAAAGGCACTACTGTCTTGTAAAAAGCTGGCTTGCAAGACCCATTGGCAAGCAACAGTTTTGAGGAAGGATATCATCTATTTAAGAAGATAAGGTAGGGAGGGGCCACCTCTGTGGCATAGAGTTGGGTCTCAGACTCTCACTGCTGTGGCCTTGGTTCGATCCCCGGCCAGTGAGCTGACCCACATATAGTACAGCAGACCTCTCCTATCTCCCCTTAGCAGTGTGCTTCAGTAAATTCACCTGTTCTGTTCCTCACTGTGTCTCTGGTGAATCCTCTCGCACCCGTACCCCCACCTCTGGTCTATACCCCACTTCTTCTATTCAAAAAAGAAAAAAATTACAAAAATAAAAGATGGTAAGTGGAAATTAGAATTGGAGACTATAAGACGGTGTGTAGCCTACAACTTTTCCTGCAACAAGAAGAAAGGGCTTGCAACAAAACACAAGTTTCAGTAAGTTCTTCCTCTTTCCCTCTGGGATCTGTGTTCACCAATCACCATTCCTTCCGATCTGTTTTGTTTAGTCAGTCCTAATACCCAGTGATCTCAGAGACCTGGAAAGACCCTAGAAATGGGTTGCTGGCTGCAGTTCAATGATAGCAGCAAACCATGAGCAGAAGCCCAAGCTACAGCTGATCAAGAAGAAATGTTTAAATGCGATACCCATTCCAATGCCTGCCCCCTCCTCCCTCTTCTGTCCACAAAGTCTGGCTTTCGGTATCCAGGCAGGAGAGCTGAACCATTTGGTTACAGGTTTCTGTTTAATATAATTTCAACAGTTCTGCCTTAATGATTCTCTCATGGAATAACCAGTGTTACCACCAAGACAGGCTTCATCATCAGCTCAACACTCTATACAAACGTCCACCTCTCTTGGTCCTTACAACACTCCTGTTAGGTCAGTTTTATTCACCCTATTTTGTAGATGAAGACCTCTGGCCCAGGAAGAACAGTGGACTTGCCCAAGTTGGTTCTGTCATGGGTGAGGAGGCACTCACATCCTTAATTCCAAAGCCCACATTTCCTTTCTACTAACCTACAGCCTCTCTACTGAGACCAGCATGATTCTAGTTGGAAACCAAATTGAGCAAGCAAAGAATCAACCCCTTAAGGTGAAGCAACTCAAGAAGCAAGAGATTAAACGCTCCTTTAATGTCACATCTGTCAGAGGAGAGAGCATGAAAGGAATACAGGAAGACTTTCAGGACAATAGAGTTTCGAGGAGATAGAACTGACTCTGACTTATTTCTCTCTTCTCCCCTCCTAGCCCAAAGACTGGTTTCTCCTCAGAAATTTCCACGGAAGAAACATTCTTAGCTAAGAAAACCACTACAGGCTGACTGTAATCCATGCTCTCTCAAGGTGGTAATCACAAGGTCATTATTTAGAAAAGACGACAGTTTTCTGGATATGCATGGTGAGAGCCACTATGAATCAAGTGCCTGTCACAGGCCAGGTGCTGGTAGAGAGGTTCACAGTCAGCTCATGTGTCCTGAGGCGATGTGGCGCCATGCCGATCTACCTCTTCCCCTCAAGAGAGATTGCTGGGCTTAGCGCGTTGCCTCAGCATTGAAGAAAGCAAGGACTATCTGCTTCAGTCCCACCTGAACTTCACACATTTGGTCACCTCATCAGCTGTAGATACTTTTCAGGAGTCTTGCAGAAACTTCAGGGGTGAATTTTAAAGCAAGATAATGCTCTGGCCCAGAAACCCAGAAGTTCAATTTCCTCATAGGAAAAACAACAAACAAACTCAAAATAAGGAGCATTCTACAAAATGTGTGACCTCTCTGATACTGATGAGGTCAGGTATAGTGTTGCAAATTAACATTACATCAATTTAAAAAAAAAGCATCAAAATTTTCAAAAAAACATTTAATTGTTAAAAAAAAAAAAAAGCCCAGATAAGGTCACAGACCAGAGATTAGAGGGCCATAATTAAATGTAATGTGGTAACCTAAATGAAATTCAAAAAAAAGGGAAAAAAAGACATTGATGGGAAAACTGGGAAAATCTTAATAAAGTTTATTTAGAGTGTTATGTCAATGTCAGTCTCCTAGTTTTTGGCAATAAAAGAATGGTAATATAAGATGTTAGCAGTAGGAAACATTGGGGAGAGGGCAGATGAAAATGCATGCCCATCTTTGCTCTTTAGATAAATCTCAAAGTACTATAGAAGCAAAAGTAGGAATGAAAGTAGGCCCAAAAAAGTCAGAAAGAAGGAGAAAGATAAATTCAAGCTGATTTCACTCATATGTGGAAATATGAAGAAACAAACCAAAGATAAGACAAAAACTAAAACAAACCCTACAAATCTGACTGCAGAATTGGGGCCATACACAGACAGGAGCAGGGAAGCTTCCGGTGGGACATCAGGAGAATTTGGGCACTGGTGTGGTGTGACATAGCAGCATATATCTGAAGAGGTGTGATCCTAGACCCCTAAATTATATCCAGTATTGTAAAGCATTGCCTCAATTAAAAAAAATACAATTTTTAAAGCTTACTTAAATGAACAATGTTTAAACGGTAATGTAAATATTTATTCAACACATACTCGCATCAGGCATGGTGCCAGGCATAGAGAAACAACAGTGAACAGGAAAAGTTTTGTTCCTGTCAGGCTGGGGCAGAATCTCATGTGAAGCACCCCCGGACTTGAAGATCAAATTGGTCCTCAGTATGGAAGTAAAGTAATCCAAGCCCCATCTCTTACTGGCTGCAAGAAATCCAGTCCCATACAGTATTTCTGAAAGGAAGAAGTCAGAGAGGTGGCCGTGGCCAGCTCAGGTTGAACAGAGGACAGGTGAACCTTTGTGGACTCTCCCAGGCTGTGTGACCTTCTCCTCTTTCTGTGCCCAGCAGACAAAGAAAGGAGGGAACTGGGCAAGCATCAATCATCAGGGTAAATACAGCCCAGGTACTCAGTTACTTCAGTTGTAATGTTAAAGAAAATCAGAGCAAACATAGTCTTTTAATGTCATTTCATTTCATTTAAAATGTGGAAGTCTTGCTGTTTGGCTATGTAAAGTAATTCAGAGTTGAAGAGAAAAACGAGGTTTCCCAGCAGTCAAGAGGGAATCTGATACTACAAGTTATTAAAAGCCATCCCTTAAGTCTCAACTAAATTCTTCCTGCTGTCATAGAAAACCATTTCTTCTTGTTATGTCCTGACAGTAGGTAATAAACCAGTGGATTGTTTGCAAAATGCACTCTGAGGAACTGCATTTCCAAGCAAAATCCTGCCAAGTCACATAAGACAAAAGAACAGAGCGGCCTGTTCCCACTTTACATCCCCAGATGCTCCTAAAAGCACATACACTGTGCTCAGGCATGAATCTAACAGTGACAATGAGGATGAGTCTGACAGTCAGGTTGGGTGCTTACTGCCTCTTATATACCTATACCTTGATTTTTTTGTTTGTTTTTGTTTTTTGTTTTTTGTTTTGTTTTGTTTTTTGTTTTTTAAGATTTATTTATTTATTCATATAGAACTGGGGTACAGGCCAGAGATGCGGAGGGTGAGAGGATTCACCAGAGACAGAGCGGGGAGCAGAACAGGCAGATCAACGAAGTACACTGCTGAGGGGAGCAGATGGTGGGCTAGGAGAGGTCTGCCGCGCCTTGTGGATCTCCTCCGGAGCAGGTGGGAATCAAACTCATGCGGAAGTGGCTTAAGCTTCTTAGTGCAGTGCTATAACCCGCTGCGCCACCAGGGAAGGCCCTGATATAATTTGTTTTTTTAATGCCTCCTTTGGCAACCTACAAAGTAGAAGCTCTTTCCTTCAAGACCCTGAACTTGTACCTCCTCCTCAACCGCTCTCCACATTCACACTGATTCTCTGGTAACATTACCCCTGCTCCAGGTCAACCATCCCATTGCTCTAGGGTAGCTGATCCTCCACAAACATGAGATGGTAAAAGATCTCCAATATACATTCTACCCATGAGCTAAATCACCGGAGCACGTTGGGCATCAGTTCACCTGAAGCAGATTTGGGGCAGTTCAGTCTTTCCCAAGTCACCACCAATTTTTAATGGTCCCCCAACAAGTGAATGTTCTCTTCCAAATTCAGCACTTGGGGGCATTCTCTTCTTTATCCACTTTACAGTCATGTCCGCAAGTTAATCTTCACTTACACCCCCAGATTCTTTCACTACACTTTTCTGTCCTCTGAGACGTAAGAGACCAATACTCCCAAGGGCACTGAATCACCCAGCCTTTCTTTGTCAAGCAGATTTGGCTAAAAGGCAAACTAGCAAGAGGAGAGATGGATTAGGTTATTTCTTCCCTGTCCCTACTCTGCCTCCCTGAATGCACTGTTGGCTAGTCATCCTCTCTTCCATGTTTTCATTAGCTTTGCTAACACTACTTCCTCCCTTCATTCTCATTCCTCATCCCTAGAGCTGGTAACAGCTTCCCATTTTTCCTAGTCTCCAGGTGCGACAATGTCTTTCACTGATTTTCTAAATCTGACCACCTTCTATAGTTCATTTATTAAGGTTTCTCCAGTTAAATACTTGAATGGAACTGTTTTATTCTAGATCCTACTAATGTAGACCCAGTCTATTATCAACTCATTGAGTCGCTGAGTGTTTAATTTTCCCTTTGGGCACTCATCCAAAACTCCCTTTGCCACATTTCTAAACAGATCTCGTGAGGGTTTCAGACACTAAGTCAATGTTCTTTAGTTTCTGCCCGTGTAATTTCCAACCTCTAATCTTTGTATTGAGCTTCATCCTGAGTTTCTGTGAAAGTATTCATTCACTTAATGAAATAATATTTAGTGAGAGCTGATGTATACCAATTATAAATGCAGTCATGAAAAATATAGAGCCCTACATTCAAAAACTTTACTACTTGGGATAAAAGATGAATAAGCGGCCCTCCCTGGTGG
>NW_004567110.1:12244822-12247648 GCF_000260355.1 Condylura cristata | reverse complement strand
TATCTCTGTCAAAGCTTCAGTAGCATTTTTCAAAGAAATAGAACCAACATTATAGAAATTTGTATGAAAAGATCCCAAACAGTCAAAGTAATTCTAACAAAAAGAAGAATGGAGTTATCACACATCCAGACTTCAAGCTACAGTACAAACTATAGTAATCCAAACAGTATGATATTGAAATAAAAATGAACAAACTAACCAATGTAATAGAACTCAGAAATAAGCTCACACCTAAATAAGTAGTTAATTGATGGCAGAGAAACAAACAGCATACAATAGAGAAAAGAAAGTCTTCAACAGATGATGTTGAGGAGACTGGTCAGTCATGCAGAAGATTCACGAGACCACTACCTCACACCATACAAAAATATCAATTCAGAAATAAGTATTTGAATATAATATCAGAAATCATAAAATACACAGAAGAAAACATAAGCTAAGCCCTCCATGGCCATGATTTCAGGTATGTGGGTGGCGAGTGAAGAGACGAGAAAAGAGGGGACCCAATGAGCTGAGGGGGAGAATTATGGGAGTTGGGTGGTTGGTGTGGTGTGTAACATAAATCTGAAAAGCTGTGAAGTTGTACATCCATATACAATGCCATATACCAGTGTTACCTCAGTAAAAAATAATACAGTAAGTAGCCATAATTTTTAATAAGAAAAAGAAATTTGGATTTTTCTTCAGAGGTCAGTATGGAATTGTTAAGGGGAAGGATGTCCTAAAGACATTATGCAGAGTTTTGTGGACTGCACCCCCTACTCCAGCTTTCTGGACTCCACCTCCTACTCCAGTGATTGGAAACTACAACTCCCAGCAGCACCAGGGAGAGAACTGCGAGGACCCAAGGGCGGAGCTAAGCAGGCATTCTGGGACTTTGGGGGATAAATAGAGAGCAATTTTCCAACTGTCAGTCTGGAGAGGTAACGGTTCTCTCTCTCTGGAGCAACTGCTCTCAGATCGTGTCACTGGAGGCGAGCAGTTTTAGTTTGTGACTAGAGCTCCGAGTTAACCCAGCTGGTAAGATATTACAGTTAATTTGTATCCCTCTCTCTTTCCCTTGGTTGTTCCTTTTCCTTTCCCCTTTTATAAATCGACCCATTTCCCTTTTTGTGTGTGCCTGCAGAAAATTACATTTTAAGCGTGTGGGTGAGGACCCACAGAAAGGCAGCCCAAGTCCACTCTGGGCTACCCTGTAACAGAATCATTGAAGAGTGTTAAGTCAAAAGATATCATGATTGCATGTGTTTAGGGGATTCCACAACAGCTGTAAGGAGGACTGAAATGAAGAAAGCATGATTAACCCAGGCATAAAACAATAGCGACCTGACCATATAGTTTTAAGAAAAATTAAAAGAGATGGGTAGAATTATGAAAATGTTTAGATTTGGGGGATTAATATTTCTTGGTAATTATTGGGATGTGAAAGATGAGTGAAGAGACCTTCCTGGTGGCACAAGGGCTTGAGTCTCAGCACTATGAAGCTATCCACAGCCACTGAAGCAGAGATTCAATCCCTGGCCAGAGAGCTGGCTCATATGGCACAGCAGACTTCTCCTGACCTGCCCACTACTCCCCTCAGCAGTGTTATTTCAGTCACTCTGCCTGTTCTGCCTCCCACTCTGTTTCTGGTAAATCCTCTCACCCCCTGTACCTTCTGGCCTCAACCTCAGTTCTTGTGTGCTTAAATAAATAAATCTTTTAAAAAAAGATGAGTGAGGTGAAGAAATAGACAGTCATATCAAAAGTATGGCCCACATCAGAGCAGTCTCCTCACACTGGAGATGGTCAAGGGTAAATATTCCTCAGTAGGTGAACTGAGTTGGCAGTCCTGGTTGCACTTCTGGTGGTATGTGTCTATGAGCAACAGAGTGGACAGGTCTAGTGCTGATCAGAAAAAACTGGACCGAGTCTCGCTGATGTATCACTGGGACATATTTACTACCTCACTGCCCTCCTTTGCTTGAATGCACTATTATCCAAAAATGTTCCTCTCGCCTTCACTTCACAGTGCTTATTACTTCCTTGATGCCTGACTGTTTTTAAATGCCCACTCTCCTTTTCTAGAACCAAGTTTAATTTCTGTACAAAGCCAATTCTTGGCAGAACCAAACTGCCTTGGGAACCCAAGATTCTGTCTCTGCTCATGCACCCTTCACCTCCTTTAGGTGCTTTGTAGCTCATGCCGTCCAAGTCCCAGTAAGTGACCATTTCCCCATATACTTATAATTCAAGCTCAGTCGTTGACTCCAGCCAAGGCGATGATCCCCAAGTCTCCTTTAAGATTTGACTAGAGGGTATTTCCAATAAGCTGTGTCCATATGTGTAAAAGATAAACATTCCCAACTGGAGGTGCTATCAATCATTCATTAGGAAAGTCAGGGACTCCTGCTTTGAGAGTAAAACATTTTGAAAAGAAACAGCATCCCCTGCAAAAAAGCAGGTGGACCTAGGCTTCCAAATTCCCTCTCTCCCTCCACATGGAGCGCAAATCCCAGACTCCCGGGATACCTCTAAATCAACCTTCCTTCAGCCAAAGCCAAATCTCTGCCAAGAGGCGACAAACATTTTCTCTGGCCAACGCTAAGTCTAAAGCTCTGCTTTTCTCATCAGCTACAACCTGCACCTGCAGCTGAGTCGTGATCTCTCCCCGGTGACAGGAGTGACTGCAGGAACACAGAGGACTCCTTGGGAACTGGACATTGGTGTTGTGTCCTACCTTCGCTGACCAACGTTCCTTTCTCACTTCCCCAGTCCCACCTACCTACTAGGTTCCGGACTTGCAAACAGCCCTTCACAAAAACATATGTAAAGTTACCATCTCTA
>NW_004567110.1:12199777-12244192 GCF_000260355.1 Condylura cristata | reverse complement strand
ATAGACTAGTATCACTCAAAGTGTGGTCCATAGTCTGCATGCAGTGTCAGATGCTTATCCATCAAGAAGAGCACCACATTTGAGTGGAAACTTTACAAACTTGACATTGATATACTTGTAACCATAGGTAAGTAACCTGAGCAATTATTTGAAAATTACACATTGTTGGACTTGAATTACAAAGGTTTTAATGTAATCAATATGCAGTGGGTCCCAGAAATTTATATTTTTGACAATCACACAACAATCTGAACCACATGGTCAGGAACCCAGATTTCATCCAATCTCCTCAATTTATAAATAAATGAAGATTTATTTATAAAGAAATGAAGAATCAAATTTTTCAGTGATTGCATAGACTTATATGCAGATCTTATGCCTTTTTCTACCAATGCTTTTCTCTCTGCAAAGATCTTTCCCCCATCTCTCGTCTTCCAGAAAATTATTATGCACACTTAAAGACCAATTCTGACATCCCTCCTCCCAAAGAATTTAATAACCATCTCTTTGCTCTGTTCTAATTCTATGTGAAAGTTCTATTAACATATCTTTAGTATAACTATTACCATACTTCCTTGGAATCAAATTCTATATTCTTATCTCAAAAAGAGATATTTGAGAGTAAGATTTATCACTTATTCATCTTTGATCTCCAATGGCTGCTATAAATGTTTCCTTGATACCAAGAAAGTAGATTTGACTGACTCACCTGGATCAAAGTACAAAGACATGATCTTGCATTCATTCTCCCAGTGAGAGTCAGAGGACAGGAGAGGAGACACAATGATAGAATCACTTGCTCTCCAAGGAGGCCCCCTCCAGTAAAAGTGGAATAGCATCATCAAAAGAAAAAGATAATCCTCACAGAAAAACAATCATTCTTGACTGAGTATGTTCTATTCACTTATGAAATGATAAATAATTTTAAAGAATATTTCAATTCATAAATCTTTGTATTAATCTGTGTACTGGGCCAACTTCAATATTTCCTTTCAAACTGATGTAGACATAGCATTTTTCTTCTGGTAACAACAGGAAAAGAAGCTGTTTGATAACAGTTTGTCCATGGGTGGAAGGTTGCAATTTTTTATGGCACATCAAGAAAATCTATAAAAGTCTGAATTAGGCTTCTATCCCACAGCTATAAAACTGTCAACAGTATAGTATCATTTAGAGTTATTTTTTAAGAATTGTTTTTATTGCTTATGTAAGCTGGTCAGTTTCTTTTTATGCTATCAATCCCAACGTGTGTCATTTATCATTCATCCTTGAGTTTCTTTGTGATGTGAATAGGTGCCATAGTGGATAAAAGAGAAACCCAGTTAATATCAAAAGCTGACACAGGAAGCACAGTTCGTACTTGCTGCCATGAGTCCTTTCCATGAGACAAGTCTCTACACCTTCTCTTAGGTTCTTTGAGATGTGGGGCTTCCAGAAATAGACATTGTGGAGGATAAAATAAAGTCTTCTTACCTCTTCTCAGTTGCCGGCCCTGAGACAGTAACTGACAGCACTTATTCAGTGGCCCTGTTCGGAGAACTTCCTGAGAAAAGGGACCTTATTGCTTTTGCTTCCTGTGAAATCTTCAGTTTCCTACAGAGTGCCTGAAATAAGGGACCATATATTATATATACATATATGTGTGTGTGTATGTATGTATTTATATGTGAATGAAGAATGAAGGAATAAGCGATTTCTAGGAGTTCTACCCCTTTTTAACAAAAGAATTATATATGAGAACCCTTCCTGGTGACACAGGGGTTAATGTCTCAGCACTGTGAAGGAATCTTCAGCCACTGAAGCATGAGTTCCATCCCCCACAAGAGAGCTGACCCACATGGCAGACCTCTCCTGACCCACCCACTTCTCCCCTCAGCAGTGTACTTTGTCCGTCAGCCTGTTCTGCTCCCCGCTCTGTCTCTGGTAAATCATCTCAAACTTCCTCAAACCCACACATCTGACCTACACCCCAATTCTTATATGCATAAATAAAAATGAATTTTTTTAAATTCAATAAGAATTAAGATCCTAAAACAGTTGTAATCACAATTCTACTTCAATATAAATTACAAAGAGTTAAAATCACTCTGAAATTAATCAACTCATCAAGAATAGCATACATAATGTATTCACAGAATCATAGGGTACACTTTATATATAACTGAATGCATATGTTATATGCATATAGGCAATTAAGTAGAGCTATGACCAATTAAGCAACTGTGCGCACTATTGAAAACTTACTTGGGAACAGTGAATGTAGTCTCTGTCGTTTCAGGTCCTCCTTCTCTGATCCATTGCATATTCCCTACTGACTTGGTACCAAGTAAGCCCTCCTGGTTTAGAGAAACCAATTACCAACTTGGATCTGAACAGATAACTATATGCCTTGCTGAGCGTTCTCAGCTAAAAATCTTGTACTTTCAAAGTTAGTCTTTTCCCAATTCTATCTTATTTTTCTATTTTTTTTAATAACACGTTCCTTTAAAATATTTCACAACCAAACGGAAGCATATAGGAAAAGAAAGCATCATTCATGTTTTTTTCTTTTGTTCGCACAAAAATTCTAAGCACTTTTCTAAATGCCAGGGATTCCGTCCGTAAGAAAGAAGGCAGATAAAATCCCCATCCATGGAGAGCTTCATTCCTCCGGTGAAGATGAATAACACCCTAGTGAGCAAACTGGAGTAACAGCAAGGTAGCAATAAGGCCTTATGAAAACTCTTGGCAATTTACTGTTGACTCAAAGTCTCAGGAAGGTTTTGAACCACAGGATGTTCTCATTTCATCCTTAATCGCTTTTGAAGTTGTGGAAATAAGATGTTGTAGAGGGCAGGGCCTCCAGTTTGATATCTATTGGAATGTTCCAGGGAGAGGCTAGGAAGCCTTGGGCTCAGGGGCACCAAGGAAAAGTTAACAGCTGATGCACATAAAATGCTTGACGCAGCCACTACTTTCTTACCCTTGTTATTACCTTATCTTCCCATCTGCCAAGAACTGAACTCCAGTCCCACCGATGAACCACTGGCTCCTTAGGGTCTGAAGGAGCCTGCCATTTGCTCTACTACTTTATGGGGGTTTTAGATACAATTTTGGTCAACGAGAAATTTTGCTTGATAACAGCCTATTATCATATTGCGGTAATGAATGTATTGGTTGTGTTTCTAACACGAGTCAGGCACACATCCACACATCCCAGAAGCTGCAGTTTCCCTCTGGGCTGTGTGGGGGAGGGAGGGTGGATGCAAGCATGCATATGCTCACCAGTCCTGCACAACCAGCCAGGGACTTGCAGGAACCAGCAGCACATTCCAGCAGTTTCTATCTGCTCTCCCCCTGGCTGGTCCTTCCAGCATCCCTGATTTTTCAGCTCCCTTCTCGCCTACACAAGTTCATGGGCTTTCACTCCTCTTCTCCTCATGTTTTCCCTTTGCCAGACTTGCTAACTTAGAACCCTCATGCTGGAGGAAACAGCTGATTCCCTTTGTTCCTTAGCTGCTCCTGGAAGAGGAGGACTTCGCTCTGCCAATCTCATGCCGCCCCACACAGGCTCGCAAACGTTGAACGCATCTGGGTTAGGGGGAGCTCCTTGGGGAGAGGGTGCTTGATGGACCATCTTTTGTGGTTAGGGAAGAGCCACAACTTTCAGAAGTACTTGCTAGAGTTTCCAGGCTCAGACAGGGGCTGAGGAACCAAGTATCTTTTGACTCCCCCTTCTTTTTCAAGCAACTTCTCTTCTGCCCCTTGACTTGTTTGCTTGTTTGACATGAAACCTCACAGACACCCATTGAAATGTAAATAGCTCGGGTTGAACTTGCCTAAAGCTAATTCTCTCTTGAGTCCAGTACCCACAAAGAGAGCAGAGAGGGTGTTGGGGGACCCAGAGGAAAGGATTGCTAGAACTGTGGCATTCCAGCTGGGGAATGGAGAAACACCTTGGGGTTTGAGTCAAGGTAACTGAGTCCTGGCTTTATTCTGCAACTTATTGACTGTGATTTTTGTTCCTTGACTTAACCTCTCTGATCTCAGTTTTCTTACCTTTTTCATAGAGAATCTTCACATCATGTGATGTGCTGGTCCAGGATCCCAGTAGAGCAGGAGAGGGGACAGTCAGGGTGGGGGTGGTCACCCTGTCTGCCTGGACTGGGCTCTCCCCATGGGAATCTTGCCCAATCATCCACTTAGGTCTGAGTATCAACAACATCAAATGTATTGAAACCACTTGTGGTAGAGAAAATTTCAGCTGTTATTACTGAATTCTGTCAAACACTGAGAAAGGGAGAAAAGATTTATCTTCCCCAAAGTCTTCCTAGAAAAGGAGGGCACATTCCCCCTAGCTCTTTTCATGCAGCCGGCAAAACCCTGCTGTCAAACCTGAAAAGAACTGGGGAGAAATCACAATCTATACCATATCCCTCGAGAAATGCAGTGTCCAGTTGTCCTCTCTGTTTTACAGGTGAGGGCAGTAACGCTAAAGTGAAAGCACTCAAACAAACACATAAGTGACCACAGCAGAGGAGAATACAAACCCAGCCGTCTCTCAGACCCCAGAACTTCTGCTCTTAACAAGTTCCAACAAGGCACCAGGGTGCCTACCATGATGCTGCTTTAGATTAACCTGACCTCTGGGAGTGGATGAGGGAGGCGCTTTAGGCGTGGAGGAAACAGCTTTCTCCACTGAAGCACAGCAGCTCCTCCTGAGGCCCTCCCCATCTGCCCCCCCCGAACTCCTCCCACCCGCACCTGTCACAGCTACTCTAAGCCCTGCTGCTTGGACGTCCACCATGGAAAACAGCAGACTCTGGGTTTTAAGAACCACAGTGTCAGTTCAGTGAGAACTGCCAAAGACACAACTGTTTAGAGTTTCAATCCCCTGGAGATGCATATGTTGTGGAGACCCAGCTAGAAGTCAAATAAACTCTGCATTGGTTTGCCTCACAGCAGGCGGTGTGGGTCACACTAGTTAGTGGAACACAGCCCTGCCAGAGAAACGTGATGCAAGTGATGAGTCTCGCCAGCCCTGAGAGAAGCGGCTGGAGCCTCGTTCCCATAGCCCATCCCCAGCTGTTCCCTTCCCCCATCCAGGATTCTAGAGGTATCCTTGTTCTTTGGGTTCCGCCCCTCCACCGACCTGCACGCAGGTGGAGGTCGGCTCCCACCTGTCCCTCCACGTCTGGGACAGTCCTCCAACAGCAGCTGTCTCCCTTCAGCCCCACAGGCCCTCACAGGACGCGGTAGGAATGATACTGAATGAAACCGCAGCAAAGTCAGCCTCTCATATCCCTTCCCACACTTCTTTCACCCCTAAACTAGAAATTATTTCTAGAATACAACCACTCTGAAATCTGAATTTGCAATAGCCAAGAACTGGAAACAGAAGCCTCCCTGGTGCACTAGGAGTTAAGTCTCAGTACAATGAAACTATCACCAGGCACTGCAGCACAAGTTCGATCCCCAGCCAGGGAGGTGAACCACATGGCACGGCAGCCCTCGCCAGTCTCTCCCGCTGCTCCCCTCAGCAGTGTACTTCCTTGATCTGCCTGTTCTGCTCCCCAGCTGCCTCTGGTGAATCTTCTCACCCTCTGCACCCTACATTCTCACCTCTGGCCTACATCCCAGTTTTTGTATGCATAAATACATAAAATAAATCTTTAATAAAAAATAAAAACTTTTCTCCAGAAAATCCTAGGAAGCTGTGTGCATATCCACCCTTCAAAAATGCAAAACCTTCATTTCTTTTGTCTATGCTAGGGGCAAGGCCAGAGGACTAACAGGTGAAGAGTAAAGAGAATGAGAAAAGGCAAAGAGAAAAGGAAGTGTGATATGCCCCAGGGGGGTGGCGGGTACAAAAAAAAAAAATTCAGCAATTGAGAGAAACCCAAAGTTTCTCTCATTTGGAGAGTCAAGTGAGTAAAAGTCAAAACTGACCAGGAGCATGGAGGTCAGGTCCTGGCCCATGTAGGGTGTGTGACTCGGAATCACTGAAAACTTGATAAGACAGGGATGGGCAACCCAAACAAAACTACGGTCAACACCAACCTTTGACTCAAAAGTTTTTCCCAGGTCTCTACTGAATTTTCAGCAAGGTTTATTGCACAATAGGTAAATCTATTTTGAGGGAATAGAGAACTGACTCCAGGTGTTCCAGTTGCATTCTCCTCTCAAAGCACAAAGTGTAACTTATCAAAAAAGATCTAAGCAATATGGAGCAACAGGAATGCGAAGGGTGTTTGTCCCTCTGCTCCTTGTCCACTGGCTCACTCTCCTAAAAGACCAGAATTATCTGAAAAGTGACATGACAATGCTGAAGGCCACCATCTGGGGAAGGTCAGACACGAGTCACTGTTAAGCTCTCCAGGTATTGTTATAGGAAAACCCAATGTGAACTGGGTTCCCTGTCTGTGTGTCCTCACTTAAGATTCAATTATACTGCGGACACGCATAAAAAGGGTCAATAATGAGTTTATTTACAAAGGGGAAAGTAAAGGGACAACACAGGAAAGAGAAAGAGAGATGCAAGTTAACTAGAGTGTCCTACCAGTTCCACTGACTCAGAAACCCAATGGCACACTGAAAGCTTTATCAAGAGCCAAGCGACCAGCCACCAGAGGCCAACAAGAAAGAGAAAGAACCCAACATGTCTCCCTCATATATATATATCCCAGAAAGTCTCAAAATGGCTGCTGAGCTCTGCCCTTGGGGCCTCACAGTCCTCCCTTTGGTACTGCTGGGAGTTGTAGTTTCAGTGACTGAAGTAGGGGGTGGAGTCTACAAAACCTATATCTGCAGGGTTTGTTCAGGACATGCTTTTCCTCTAACATATCTAGCAGCTGCCAGGTGAGACCGACCCCCCCATCTCCCAGGGCTTCCGCTTTCAACTCTAGGCCATCAGAATCATGAAGTTATTTAGAAACACATGTGTCTGGGCCCCCTTCTCTGATGAATCAAATTAGGGAGAGCTGGGAAGAGCCTCTCTACCTCTGCATATGCCAGCAGGAACCAAAGTAGGAATCACAGTGCTGCAAAAACAAAGTTAGAAAAGGCTTTCCTGAGATGAATGAAGGCACCACATCGAAAAGAACCCATCACTGGCAAGTGAATGAGTTAATAAAAGAAAAATGATATCCAGATATCCTGTATTTTTTTTTTAAATCATAAAACTCATAATAAAGAAGCATCAAAATGGGAGGGTGGGTAACAAAAGAATCTACAAAGAATAAAATTGAGCAACATCAAAGTGGGAGGGTGGGTAACAAGAGAATCTACAAAGAATAAAATTGAGTGAATCTTAAGAATACCAGACAATATTGAGCAGTGAAAATGTCACTACGTAAGCTGTTATATTAGAACCTACTGCATTAGAGACACCCTCTTTGACAGCTGTAAGTTCCACAGAAGATTGCAGTCTGAAATGAGATATTAATAAGATTTTGGAGTCTGAGCTCAAGAGGCTTTAGGGAGGTCTTTCATGGTGGGGAAACTGGGGTAGACAAATGTCAGGATATAAGAATATATAAATAGTGGATACGGCGAGCAACATGTTCTTACTAAGCAGACTCTTTGACCAGGCTGCGGTCCCAAACATTGATCTGTAGGAATTTCCTTTTTATTTTATTTTATTATTGTATTTATATATTTTTTCTTTTTCTTTTTAAGATTTACTTATTTTTGCATACAGAACTGAGGTACAGGTCAGAGGTACAGGGGCAGTGAGAGAATTCACCAGAGACAGAGTGGGGAGTAGAACAGGCAGATCAAGAAGTACACAGCTGAGGGGAGCAGCAGGCATGACAGGAAAGGGCTTCCACTCCATGTGGGTCAGTTCCCTGGCCAGAGGTCGAACTTTTACTGCAGTGGCTACAGATAGCTTCATAGTGCTATGCTTTAATCCATTTCACCACCAGGGAGGAATTTCCAGAAGCCAATAGTGAGGTGATTTATAGCCTGGTATTTCTCAGATGAAGCTTTCCTGGAATAACCAACTAAGTCATGTGGACATAAGTCCCTCACCTCTCTATCAGAATACCTGGAATATAGAACAGCCCCCCTTATCTGTAGGAAATATGTCCCTAGACCACCAGTGGATGCTTGAAACACAGTATCAAACTCTACATACATTTTCATCTATCCTCAGGTACTGATAGCAAAGTATAATTTATAAATTAGACACAGCAATGAGATTAACAAAAAGAACTAATCATAAATAAAACAGTTATAACAATCAACTGGGAAAAAAGCAATGCTAATGTGGTCTCTCAACATCTCTTATTGTACGGAGTATTTTCAGACCACAGTTGACCTCCTGTCACTGAAACAGAAGCGAAACCACAGATAAGGGGAGACTGCCCTAGCCAATCTGGCAGCAATCCAGCCACTGCAGCAGAAACACTGCTTAACAAAGCACCATAAAATTCACTGGCTTCATGCAATAGTCATCTGTTAAGTTTGCAGAGGTGTGGGTTGAATTGGATTTGGTCACGCATGTCATGCCTGGCCTCACCCAGTAGTAATGTACATCTACTCACTGGCTGGGGCTCCAGCTGTCCCGCCCTCCCCCAGGCAGGGCTAGCTGAGCCCTGGGCTTCACCTGGCTGGGAAGAGGCCATGCAAAGACACAGGGCAAGGGAGGGGCTACAGGAAAGGGTAGGACATACCCTCATGCCTAAGCTCAACATGCAATAAGCATTCACTGAGAAAGTGAAGAAATGAGCACGTGGTGCAATCTTAACTTGGAAACAGGGGCCAATCTTTTTTTTTTTTCCTTTCAGTTCTGTCCTTTGCCTATCTTCCTTTTAAAAATATATTTTGCTTATGCCATTATTAATCTTCTGCATCAAAGGTGAAGATGCACACAGATAACACTGCCATTCATTCATTCAACACTCAACCATCAATAGCCACCCTTCTGCCAGGTGCTGTGCTAAGAACTAGGTCCACAGCTCAGGTCAGAACAGCAAGGTCCCCACCCTCACAGAGAATGAGAAAGACTGACTTTGCACAATTACTGGTATGATAAGTGGCAAGTAAACCAAAGTGGAAATGATCTCAGAGATTGCAGCCATCTTTCTGTGCACAGACTCAGTTCTGATAGAATCTTCACACAATATGTTCTGTAAGTGGACATCTACCATTAAGTCATCACGCCAGGAGAGGACACACTGTCTCCTCAACCCTCTAGTCTCCCCCTTCATGATTTATGAACACTGTGGAGACTAGGGGTGTTCCACCCCACTTCCAGGTCCAGAGGAGAGATGGAGTTTCTTTCTCCCTTAAGCTTGTGTTCATCATCCAGCTGGTTCACAGTCACAGACCTCCCCACCTGCTGAGAAGGTAAAGACAAGTCAGTGGCAATGAAGGAGAGAGCTGTGAAGCCTCGAGAACTGTCCTCTCCCTGCTTACCTCCTGGGGGTGCTGCAGCCATGCAGGGGCTGTGGCACTGGCGCTTGAGTGAGTCTGTGATTAGGTCGAGAAAAGAGAACGCCAGCAGATGAACACTGACAAAGGCAGATGATCCATGTTATATTCCAACATAAGTCTTGGGCTAAGAGCCAGATAATTTTCTTGAAATTGGTAGAGATTTTCCTCAGATTCCTTAACTTAGCCAACGGGAATTCTTATTTTATGTGTTGCCCTCTGACTCTTTCTTGGAAATGAAGGATTTGCCTCCAGTAACGATGGAATGTAGCGTCCTTGGCTTTGGCAATTCCAACCAGAATAGGACTCTCTAGGATTGTGCCACAGGCCTAGCACGTAGCAAATGTAGGGATTAGATAGAAAATCTATGTCAGAAGTGAATTACTGGACTCCTGCTGAGAAACAGATTGAAGAGCAGGAAGGACCGAGATCTGTCCCCTGCAGGTTATGTGTGCTGAGCCGGTTGTTAATGAAAAGAAGATGGTGAGCAGGAAATCGTTAGTCCTCCGCCCCCTCAGTCATGGCACTGTTATTTGTCATGTATCTATTATTCCTAACAAAATACAGAAAAGAGGAAATAAACTAAAATACAGCCAAGTAAGAGAAAGGTGTGGACACGCCGCGCTTCCCTGAGCTATCATGAACACATCACTGACCTCGTGACGCTGAATCCTCACAACAGGGTCAGAGGTGTCGGGAATTTTCCCAAAGTCAAAGTCTGTAGCACAGAGAGAGTTATACCCCTGCTTTCTGAGGTCTGTGCCCTGGCATGTGTCTGCTATGCCAGGATACATCTCAGATGGAAAAGGCTGGATTCTGGAATGGGAGTGCCAGTAAACCGGCTAATAACTGGATTGGGAAACCCTAAGCCCTAAGTATCTCGCGCTCTAGAATTGTTGACCACTTATCTTAGGTGTGTCTGGGTTATGCGTGGTGAAGGAAGGCAATTGGCAAGATGACTGTGGTGACCGCAAAGGCCAAGCCAGCAGGAAATGCAAGCCTGCCCACTCTCTCCAATGGACCGCCCCTCCTACTGGAGAGTCTCTCACCTTGGGCATCAACCACTCATTTGCACGTTCAAGAAGGAGCTGTGGGCTAAGGATCTGTTCCATGCAGATCTTGCAGACCTTAGTATTCATTAAACCAGTAATCGCACAATGAAATGCATTTAGCACAAGTTGCAGTACATGGTAGGAAAGAAGGGGGTTCCATGAGAAAGGGGTTCCTAGATCAGGGTGTCCTGATTTAGGCGGACTTCAAGCTAAGTCTCCCCGGGAAAGAGACAGGTCCGCTGACTCCCTGAGAGATGAGTCTCACTTTACATGAAGTGGGAGGAAAGAGTGCCCCAGGCCTAGAGAACATGGCCCCGGGTGGCCTCTGAAATCAGTGGGGGTGGAGGCAGCAAGAAGCACGACCCACACCTAGAAAGCACTTTTTAAACTCCTCCTTGGATAACAAGGCAAGACACAGCCCATCACAGAGCCCAAGTGAGAGGGTACTGGGGGGCAGGGTGAAGGGAGAGGTGAGCCAGTGCTGCAGAGCTCCCCAAAGACAGAAGGGGGCCTCCTGGGGAGCACCCCAGTGTTAACATGAAAGAGCAGAGAGGAATTAAAGGGAAGCAAGGAAAACTAGTCCTGAAGGGTTTGGAAATGATGGCAGAAATCTGTAAGAGGATGGAAGATGTCGGAGCTACTCCAGAGTACAGGGAGAGGCAGAAACGGTTCGGGATAAAACTGGGGAGGTGGAAGGGGGCTAAGTGACAGAGGGTTCTGCAAGCGACAGTAGGGGCCAGAGTTTTCTCCCACAGGAAACATAAACAGAGTTACAGTCTAGAAAGATCTCCAATATTTCCATGTGAAATGGCAGGGAAGCGCACCAGGAGGTGTGTCAAGGCAGGAGAAAGTTGATAAGGGTGACACCGAACACCGGCCTCAGTTTCCCTCACCAGTAAAAGGAAACAGCTTGAAGAAAAGAAAAGTAGTTTCACTTGTCAATAAACTGAGGAGGGCAGCAGACTCGTGTCTGGATCACCACAGGTATGCTCCTTGGCAGTGGGCAGGGGTGTGCAAAGAAGTATAACAAGAGGGAGACAGGAAGGAAGGCCGGTCATTCTGACGTCCATGGGAGATTGGGGGGGGGGGGGCGTGCCAGCTTGCTCTGCTCACACGGCATGTTTAACTTCCTTATGGTCCCCTAAGAATACTCTTCCTTTTCCTTAGAATGCAAGAAGACAAACTTGTTAAATGCGACAGGCAGGAATGCTTATCTGATGGGGCAGGGGGACAGACCTGTCCTGTTTCACTGCATAAGGTTGTCACCTGGCTGGAGCAGTAAAGATGGAGAAACATGCTTAGACTTTAAATATCATCAAAAACAAAATGTAATAGAGCTTCTGAAGGAGTGTTCATGTGGAAGCAGAGAGTGAAGAGATCGATTCAGGGCCTCCCTGGAAAGTGCAAGGGGTTAAGTCTCTCAGCACTGTGAAGCTACCTGCTGTCACTGTAGCACAAGATCAATCCCCAACCCCCCACTACCCCCCCCAAACACCCAGGAGTGACCCACATGGCATGGCGGTCCTCTCTTATCTCACCCACTGCTCCCCTCAGCAGTGTGTTTCAGTAGATCTGCCTGCTCTGCTCCCCACTCTTTTTTTTAAAGATTTATTTATTCATACAGAACTGGGGTATAGACCAGAGATGCGGAGGGTGAGAGGATTCACTAGGGACAGAGTGGGGAGCAGAACAGGCAGATCTACGAAGTACACTGCTGAGGGGAGCAGCAGGTGGGTCAGGAGAGGTCTGCCATGCCATGTGGTCACCTCCGGGGCAGGCAGGAATCGAACTCATGCAGAAGTGGCTTAAGCTTCTTAGTGCTGTGCTTTAACCCGCTGCGCCACCAGGGAGGGCCTCCCCACTCTATCTTGGTGAATCCTTTCACCCACTCCCTGCACCTCTGACCTATACCCCAGTTCTTCTATAAATAAATAAATAAAATCTTTAAAAAGGGGAGAGAAAGAGAGAATGATTCTGATTACTGTTGGGAGAAACTGAAAAATAGGCTTGACATTCACTGCTAAAGATAACATGGGCTGAAGGTGAGGCACATCATTTGGGATACTTTGAACAGGAATTTCCCATGAGGAAGCCACAGTGGGCCAATGGGTCTCGAGTCTACTGCAGCTCAGCCGAGCTAGTAACTAAGTCCTCAGATGAGACAGGATCGACCAGGGTGGGTATTTACACGCCGAAGAGGACCAGTCTCTGAGGTGTCAACTACCAGGACGGCCAAAAGGGAGACTGCGCATGTCACAAGGGGCTGATGGCAGGATGGCAGAGGAAGGGTGAGCTTCCTGGAGCTGAAAAGTTCAACTTCACATGGCAAGATTCAAAATGATAAATTGCTCTTCCCAACCTGAAGAATGAGAAGCGATGGATTGGTAGTCAGTGAAGTAAGTCAGTGGCCACTGACTGAATGGGGCTTGTCCAGGCCAGGAAACCACCCTGCCCAGGGAAGCCCAGACCCCTCAGGCTGGTGGTGGTCCTGCCCAGCAGCAGAAGGCCCAGGGGGACAGGTCTTTGACAGTTACCTGCTGGACCCTCCCTGGTGGCACAAGGCGTTAAAGCGCAGCGCTGTGAAGCTAGCCACAGCCGCTTCAGCTGCTTTAGCATGAATTCAATCCCTGTACCCTGTTCTGTATGCATGAATAAATAAATCTTTTTTTTTAAAAAAAAGAGCTCTGTAAGTTTAAGGCTCAGGGGGAGACCCCCAAGCTAGTGACCTTGGACAGGCCAGGAAAGGCTTCACATTCAGGAGCAGAGGCAGATGGTGTAACCATCTGAATGAAAGTGGGGAAACTGTCTTAGGTCAGTGACCTCTTCAGACACGTCTGACTATGCAGGGCAAAGAGACAGGGTTAGGGGAGCAGGAGCTGGAAGGAGGCTTCCTTTTAAAAAATAATAATAATAATAATAATAAAGGGAGTGGGGGAGATCTGAATGTTTTTAAATGTTGATGAGGAAGAGCCAGCAGCCAAAAAAGGCTTAACACAGAGCACAGTGATTATCAGTTTAAGAAGAAAAGCAGGTAATTGCCAAAAACCTGTGTGCCGCCCCCCCCCCCCCGGGCTCTCTGCTGCTGGGCAGGACCACCACCAGCCTGTGGGCCCTTTCCCTAACCATGCTATGGGCTTCCCTGGGCAGGGTGATTTCCTGGCCTGGACAAGCCCCATCCAGAAAGTGGCCACTGACTTACTTCACTGGCTACCAATCCATCACCTCTCTCATTCTTCAGGTTGGGAAGGGCAATTTATCACTTAGAATCTTGCCATGTGAACTTGAAAGGAATGACATTCTGACAAATCACCCCACAGAGCACCACAAAGGAAACAAAATGAGCCCCTCCCCCACCGGCTCACCAGTCGCTCTCCACAATACCTCCTGTTTTCATCACTTGAAGGCAGCTGGGCAGAAACCACACAGCAGCATTAAAGGGCTGGACAAGAACACACGGTTGTAAGCAGGACACAGTCGCCAAAATATGTTAACCCCGCTTGTATGCAATGATTGAAGACCAGGAAGGCTGTCATCAGATCCTCTGAAGCTGTGAAGCAAAGAGGGAGGCAGAGAGAAAGGGCATTTCACCATGCATTTGTGCCTTGGTTGCAATGGTTGTTTCTCATGCTGGTTGTTTTACGAATAATGATGATTTTTGTTTCCTTGAAGATGAATTGAGAAAAATGACGCATCTTGAAATGATCACATATTCTGAACATGATAGAAACCTTAAAGCCTGTTAGGTTGCCTTGATTTCAACCTCTCTTTGTATTTAGAATATCTGCCAAAATATATTTAATCCTATAAAATCCCAAGATGTACATTTTTTGGCTTATGTATAGTCGGATTTGCTCTATTGGAAAAAGATGCTATGTCTTCCATTTCCAAAGCAATCTCCTTACAGTGAGCTGGTTGGGCAGGGCTGGAGGAAAACCACAGGAGAGGTTCCATTGTGCACAGCTGCGGAGAGGATCAAGAGAAGCTGGAAGAAATCCTAGGAATTGCCAGTAGGCTGGTTAGCAAGATGGCCCCAGGACATGCCTGGGTCCAAGCTCTTAGGAAACCTTCATTAGCCAAGCCCTGAGTCCTCGGCCTCTAACAGGTAAAAGAGCGTTTTACAAATTTCTCTGGGAGAGTGTTGTCCAGTCTAGGAGGACATGCAATGTACTAAGTGGATCAACTGGGCCAGCAAGTCCTCACCAGGCTTAACAGGATCCTTGCACAGCACCTGTCAGTAGGAGGAAGGCTTTCCAGAGAACACTCCGTAAGGGGCCGCTCAGCCTGGGAGAAGAGACACGTGCTTTGAAAGCACTGGCTTCCTTCAGTTTATTGCATTAAAAATTTTCTCTTACTCTTTCTTCTTTCTGAAATGTTCTAGCAGCTCATGTTCATCTAGCTTTTGCCTCTTATTCATGAACTACACGCGAGGCTAAGCATTTGCTGCTCTGGGAAACCTCCATCAGCTCTTAGTCTCAGACTATTTTCCAGAACCCTATTCCTTGACTACAAAGGACCCATTCTAGTTTGCAAATTTTTATTCACTGGTGTGAAAATTTGATACTCAGCAGACTAAGCGCTATAAGGACAGGGACCTGTTATCTTGCTCTATACCCTTAAGCAGAGACTGTCACACATGGGTTCAATAACTATTTTTTGAGTGAATAAAGGAACTCAGAAAGAGAAGAAATACCCAGGCCATTCCAAACTGACTGTGCCACCATCCTAGCCACAGGGCCTGGAAGATGGAGTGAGATGGCTGCTTGGCTCATCATCCAGTTGAAGCAGAAAACTCTAGCAAGCATCAAGGGCCTCTATCTAAAGGTCCCCTGTTCATTCAATTCAAAAGATATGTGCTGAAATATGTATAACTTAATAAGCAAATAGCTGAGTACTTCTACTCAATTTTAAAATGCTATAAACCAAGTAACCCAGCCATGTTAGATAAAAAAGTCTACAATTCTGGCCCTCCCTGGTGGCGCAGCGGGTTAAGGCGCTGCACTGAGAAGCTAAAGCCACTTCCACATGGGTTCGATTCCCGCCTGCCCCGGAGGTGACCACAAGGCGCGGCAGACCTCTCCTGGCTCGCCCGCTGCTCCGCTCAGCAGTGTACTTCGTTGATCTGCCTGTTCTGCTCCCCACTCTGTCTCTGGTGAAGCCTCTCACCACCCCTGAGCCTCTGGCCTGTACCCCAGTTCTGTATGTACAAATAAATAAATCTTTAAAAAAAAAAAAAGTCTACAATTCCTTCAGCAAGGAGCCCCAACAATGCCAGCATTGCACATTCTGGTCTTTGACAGACACCCACCAAAGGAACAAGATGCCTAGAAATAAATACCAAGACTTCCTAAAGCGTTCTTCTTTATAGCACTAACATCAGCTAAAGAGCTGACAGAGAAAACACTTGCTCCTCAGAACTCTGGGGATAATGGCTGGATTGTATGATTTATCTTTCGGGCAACAAACCACAATAGAGCTAAAATTAGTCACCACCGCGAAATGAAACTGCATTGCAAGGTACATAGGCATGGAGTAATCTGCACAGAGACTGCAGCGCACTTCACAGTAGCCATGGTGTCCCTTCCATTAAGTCTGCAGTCAGCAAGGTGGCCTAGGACGGCTAGCTTCATGACGGCATGGTGCTGCTGCTCTGGGAACCTTTGCAAAGATGTTTTAGAAAGGAGACACTGAATATGATGGAAAAAGCACAGGCTTTGGAGTCGTGATGAACTGGACTTGATTGTCAAATCCACCAATTCGAGTTTTGTGCTATGAGGTGAGGCCTCCTTCTATAAAAGTGGAGGTGATCTGACTTGCTTCGAACGGGTACGTCAGGGGTTGGTTAATGATGGCCCTTGGGCTAAATCTGGTCTACCACCTGTTTTTGTAAATAAAGTTTTATTGGAATACAGCCACACTTATTTTTTTTACAAGTTTTTTATGGTTGTGTTTCTGCCGCAGTGGTAGAGCAGTTACAATAGGGAACACATGGCCCACCAAGCCTGGAGGGCTCAGTCTCTGGCCCTTGGCAGGAAAAGTTGGCATCCTAGGTACTGACTGCACATGTGCTGTGCCTGTCTGAACACGTTTCCCTACCTCCCTTCAGCTAGCGCGTCCTTAAGAGTCACTTCCGTAGATCAGTTTTCTCGTCTACCTGAGATAAAGTTGCATCTCTTGCTCTGTGTTCCCATAGCACCAACATGGATAAGACTTATCACATTTGCAAATTGTTGTTCACCGGCTGCCTTCTCAACTAAAGTGTTAACTCCCTGACAATCCAAATGATGCCTGCATCCTATATCCTTAAGAGAAGATTGTAATAAATAGCTTAGCAGTATTCTATGCATTCGTACCTCCCTATCTTTGACAAATATTCCTGGCATGATCAAAATTTTACCTGATAGAGAAAACATTTAATTCAGGTAAAAGACATTAGAATGGAGGAATCTTCAAATTCCTTATTATAATAAACAATACTAGGATTATAGCAGTGAGCTAATATTGTCACTGTGGATTTGATTAATGGGCTCTTCCTGAAATCAAAGTCATATTATTAACCACTCTTGTCAAACATCTGCTCTGTGAAGACCCTGGGTAGGTATTGTGATGGAGACAAAGAAGTATAATCCTGTTGAGTGGGATCTGAGCCAAGAGTTACTTCTGAACGCAGACTGTCAGGCTAACAGTCCACGTTGGAATACCCTCTGGAGGACACAATGTCCTCCAAACTAGTAGACCATTTCTCATGAGAAATGACACCATTGTATTTCCTCTCATTTAAAAACATAATGTTGCCTCCATTTTTGAGCACAGGTGAATGAGCCAGCTCACTTTCAGAGACCAGGATATGTGAAAATACGTCATTCCTGACTTGAAGGACAGAACTACACCCGCTGTGGCCAGATGGGAAACCAACTCACCAAAAGAAGACTCATCACTCTCACTCCAAATGCTCACTGATAAAATGAAAAGTGGAATTACACATATACACACAGAGTGAGCACTCTGCCAAAAATGCATGCCTTTGTTTACAAAAAGTCAACGTCCCTATCATCTAATGATAGTCACTTGCACATCCACTTCCCATCTCCACCATTACATGACAAATTGCACCAAAACTCAGTCATTCAAAATAATCATCTCATCATGTTCATGACAACCTGTGAGTCCAGAATTCCAGAATTGCCCATTGCGGGGCCTAGCTGGGACTCACATCTATAATGAAGCCAGACTTTGTCCTGGGCCTGATAATTCAATCCCTCTGATGTCCCAAATCCCATTCATGTGGCAGCAGTGGTTGCTGAGAACTCATCTAGCACCGTCAGTCTCTAGGGGTGCTCCCATTCAGCATGGAAGCTGGATTCTGAGGGTCCCAAGGAGCAGAACCCAAAACGAGTATCCTCGTGATCCATGTTGAAGCTGGTGGCCTCCTTCTGACCTAACCTCTGACCCAACACCTCTCCTGCACACTCTGTTGGTTACAAGCAAGAGAGACCAGCATGAACCCAAGGGAAGGGGAGTTAGACCCCAAGGTGAGGTCTTGCCAGTGGAAGAAGGTTTTGTGGTCACCTCTAACCAGTCGCATTCCATAAGAATAGCCCTCATTTCCAACCTCATCATTCTTAAAGTCACTTAACTATTTTGCCACATGTAACAAAACCAAATTCATATATCTACCACAGGAGGATTTTTCATGCAAAAAGTCAAAATACTCATAGGCCTCAACTTTAACCTCCACACCTGTCATGTCTTTGAGTGTCCAGTTTAGGTCCCAAAATGGAATGTGTGATCCAGTGACCTCACTGCATGCCACTAGAAATTTCTCTCTAATTAAACACTATCATGTTCATTTAACAGAAGCAGGATCAGCACTAACCTGTGAAAGGTGTTGTTCACATGCCCCAGCCCCAGGTGCCTTCATACCTTAATGCCAACAGCAGGTGGTACACATATTCCTGGCCAGCAGTTTCCTCAAAAGCAGAGTCAGGCACATGGATTTGGACGCAGAGTCTACAGCATCTGTGTCTCTAGGGACCTCTGTGAGGGGGTGGGGAGCTGAGACAGAACACAGGGGCAGACTGAGGCAGAGTGCATTAGTGAGTTCCTTGGGGGTCACCAAGAGACTGTGGAGTTCGTCTTCAGATCCTCCCCACTGGGTTATTCCCCTCCCCTTGGGTTCATGCTGGTCTCTCTGCAACAGAGTGTGCAGGAGAGGTGTCAGGTCAGAGGTTAGGTCAGAAGGAGGCCAGGATCACTGGGACATTTGTTTTGGGCTCTGCTCCTTGGGACCCTCAGAATCCAGCTTCCATGCTGAGTGAGAGCAACCCTAGAGGCTGACGGTGCTAGATGAGTTCTCAGCAACCACTGCTGCCACGAGTGGGATTTGGGCCGATACCCATCAACTGCTGTCCCACGCAGGGTGAGTCATTTCTGGGGCATGCTCGCCCACCACAGCCATGACTGAGCATCTGCCCAAGACGGAAACCCCCTCAGGAAGAAGCACACAGGAGGTGTTGAGTGCCAGGGCCCTGGTCAGTTGGAGGAACCGGTGGGCCACCCTCAGTGTTTGCTGCTGAGTCAGGGACCCACTGTCGGCTCTTGAGGCACTTGATTTGGGTCCAGGTAAGAATTCATTTGGGAGTCAGAGCAGGCAAGTTAGAAATGAAGCTTTCTTTGCAGGAGATAGAGCATTCAGGAGAGAGAGTCCAGAGGCTGCTGATGGATATGTGATTAGCAGGGGGCTCACAGCTGGGATCCCAAACTGGTTCTGACCAGTTTTTGTTGTTGTTCAGTAAGACTGTTGAATAATAACAGAACCCCAGAGGTTAAATCAAGATAGAATTTAAACAAGAAGGGTAGGGTCATCTTGTCCCTGAAGATCCACAGACATAGCTCCAGAGCTACCAGATGAGGGGTGGGAGGCTGGAATTCATCTCTTCCCCCTTCGGAGATTCAGCCTCTTCCAAGTTTATTTAACCTCTTATTTACCAGTCCAGTGAAAACAGTGGGAACAAGGAAGTTCTGCCCTTAAGTCTGGTCCCTCGGATTCTGTTCTAGGGCCTCCCTGTCTCATTCCCCCTGGGAAACCTTTCATCCTCTTTCTTTCTTTTTATTTTTTCAACATTTGTAATACATTTAAAAAATTATTTTTTTTATTTATGCATACAAGAACTGGGGTGTGGGCCAGAGGTGCAGAGAGGGTGAGAGAATTCACCCAGGACAGAGTGGAGAACAGAACGGTTAGACTGACTGAAATACACTGAGGAGCAGTGGGGAGAGAGGAGAGGTCTGCCGTGCCACGTGGGTCAGCTCCCTGGCCTGGCTCAAACTCAGGCAGCAATGGGTGGTGATTGTTAGATAATGCTAAGGCTTTAACCCCTGTGCCACCTGGGAAGACCCATCCTTTTTTTTTTTTTTTTAAGATTTATTTATTTATTCATATAGAACTGAGGTACAGGCCAGAGATGCGGAGAGTGAGAGGATTCACCACAAACAAAGCGGGGAGCAGAACAGGCAGATCTCTGAAGTACACTGCTGAAGGGAGCAGCGGGTGGGTCAGGAGAGGTCTGCCACGCCATATGGTCACCTCCGGGTCAGGCGGGAATCGAACTCATGCAGAAGTGGCTTAAGCTTCTTAGTGCTGTGCTTTAACCCGCTGCACCACCAGGGAGGGCCCCCGTTTTATTTCTTAAAGGGACAACAGTCTCGCTCTTTTGTGCTACTTCCTGCTGAATGTAGGTACAGTCCTTCCTAGCAGGTGTGAGGAGAGAAATTCTGTCTCAGTCCAAGAGAGACACACACAGGCTATGGGTTTAGGGCAGGTTGAAACACTTGTAATACTATTTTACAGCAGCTGTTGAATGTCTGACACCAAGAGTTTGGACAAGACGCATCATTAAGAGGATGAGAATAATTAAGGGACCTAGTGAGTGAGGAGGCTGAGACTACCATCTTGTAAGCCAGTCCCAAGGACTTGACATCCCTTGAATGTTATTGCTTTTTGGAGACAAAGGAGATGAAGTCATTTAAGAAGCAAGGACCAAAGATCAAAAGAAATCAGCATATTCTACTAACAGTGGCCTCAGGACATAATGAGCCTGTTAATCCATCCAACAGTTAGAAATGGCTTTGTGTATATAGGAATCCACGGCCAACATGCAGTTTCTCTAAGGCATCCCCGTTCCGGAAACCTCTGGGAAACAGCTTCTTTCTCTGCATTCTCAATTTCTAGCCATCCTGGAGCTCAGCTCAAGGTTGGTGCTATCACTCATCTGTACATTCAAGCCTCAGAGAGAAAAAAATCAGATGCTACTTTTTTTTTCTTTTTGTGTTCTTTAAGGTCTGGGAACAATTTAAGCATTTAGCCTCCATCACACTATATTGTGCTCCGAGCTTTTTCCCAGTTATTCTCCATACCATTCTGTTCTGGTTTTTCACCTTGCTGCTATTTTCATTTTGTGAAAGAGGCTCAGAGAGGTTAAGTAACTTCCCTAAGGTCACACAGCAGATACAAGTCAGCCTACTGCTGACTTCTATTGACAATGCCCGTGGGAGGCCCAGGAAGGGTGAGAGACTTGCTGGCAGCCATCCCATACACTTCACACCACAGTCACCTATCGAGGACCTTCACCCACAGGGCTCTCCAGAACTCTCTCACTAAACCCTCTGCCTCGCAAATGCAGAACCTAATGAACAGCTTCACTGGAAACATCCTCAAGGTTTCTAACTCAGCAAAGTGACACTACATGCTGTAAGTCAAAACATGTGTCATCTGCATTAGACCTTATGAGCCTCCCCAACTGTGCGGAAACAACCCAGAAGGAATCTCCTCAGAATCAGCATGTACTTGAAATCCCAGAGAAAGGGGGCCAGGGAACGCCAAGTAGGCCAAGTGAGGCTCCACAGAGGGCCATATTTTTCCTAGAATCCCCCTCAAGAGCTGCAACACTGACCCCAAACCACACTCATGCAGCCTGAATGGCATAAACAATCGGTGGCGAGCCAAGGCTGGGCCCTGGAGAGTGACCCATCTGTGGTGGGGGATGGACGAGGTAATGCTCCCAGCTTAGAAGAGGAGTTGCTGGGAAGCTAGCCTGGCCTGTCCTGGAGGAGATCTGACAGGGAACACAGGGGCCAGAAATACTCCCACCCAGAAATACCTCTGACCACATTGCTGCTTCCTCCACCTGAACAGGGTCACCCAGCCAATGGCATATGCCCAGCCAGGGCATAATGGTGACGCGTCCTGAGTGGACCAGACCCCAAGGGACACCCCAGCCCCCTCTGAGCCTCAGCAGATGCTGCAGCAGCACCCACAGTTAAAGCTCCACAGAGAACAACCCTACCTAGGACACTGGACCTTGTGAGACTTGGCCCAGTAAGTGACCACTCAGGGGAAACAGCTTTGGGTGGTGCCAGACTTGTGTGCAGTTAGCAGGTGTGTCTGTGCCCCTTGTGGGTGGTAGTAAACAGGGCCCTTGGGCTCCCAGGGACTGCAGGGCTCACTCAGTGTTGCAGCAGGAGGGAGGTAGGAGAAAGCGCCATGGCTGGGGAGAGAGGAGGTCCCACAGGGTGATGGCACCCCACACTCAGGGAGGATGTGTCAGGTCGGGGGACGGTGAAGGCACCACTGGCTGGAGTTTGGGTTTTATGTAAGGGAGAAAGGGGAGAGCTGGAGAGGAAAGTTGGCCAGCCTCACAGGTGTCCCTGAGGTCAGGTTGCAGATTCAGGAAGGTTCAGGGGACAAGAACTGGAAGGCAGCATCAGCTTCCTTGTGCCCGAAGCTCTTCTGTGTCTCACAGTCTCAGCCTTGGCACAGCTGACCTCCAGCCAGATGACTCTGTGTAGAGGCAGAGAATTGGGCAGCCTCGCTGGGCTCCACCCACTGGATGCCTGTATCTAACCCCAAGCCGTGTGGCAATAAAAGTGCCTCCTCCTCCTCCAAGAAGTCCTCTCTGGTTTCTCCCTCCCTCTATTCCCTCCTCTGAAATGCTGTATATGTTCATCCTTATTGCGATCATGGCTTTTGTCAATCAAATTGGGATACCAAGAATGACAACTTTGTAGGTTTCCATGCCTACTGAATGCCCGATATGCCCCAGAAGGCAAAAGAACCCCTGATTAGAAGCCACTGCTTTATGTATATTAAGCTAATTAGTACAATACTTCTACTTAATTAATACACTAATTCCACAGGTGGGTCATGTTATTTACTCCCATTTACAGATAAGGGAACTGAGGCATAGACAAATTACATAACAAGGCCAAGTTCATGAGCATCAAGATGCTCAGCCAGGTAAACATATGCAGGACCCATATGTCATCATGCTGCTTCAGTTAATATGTCAAAACATAAAGCTTAAAAGTACAAACTATAGTAAACTTTGTGTTTGCAATTTTGCAGAAATTTGCATGATGTTTCATGAACCCCACAATAGCAAAAAGAATACAGGTTAAAGTCAGAGAGTTGAAGTTACATAGGTTGATTTCTTGTTAGTATAAGTCATGTTTTTTTTTAATAACTGTAGAATTTGATGGTTTCTAGGTAGTAGTTTAACCTGATTTTCTCATCCATTTTCCAGAAGAATTGACTGAAATCAGTTCCCCCCCACACATTTCTTGACACCATCATGGACATTACCTTCTCTTCCAAGAAGTCCTCTCTGGTTTCTCCCTCCGCCTACTCTTTCCTGTGAAAATGACTGCATATGCTATCATGGATTTTGTAAATCAAATCGGGAAACCAAGAATGACTACATAGGTTTCCATGACTACTGAATGAATTAATGCAGAGAAAGTCCTCAAAACAGCATGATACATACAATAACCCCATAAAAGGTAACTATTATTATCACCTATGTGCAGATGAAGAAACCGAGACAATCAGGATTCAATCTTGCTCTAAAGTTTACATTCATGCTGCCATTCAGTATCTTGCATGATTTACCCATCAGGCTAATTATCCAAAAGAAAGGGGTTTGTTCAAGCAAGGATTAAATCCAAATCAGAGGACTTCGGGGGTGAAGCCCACAAGCAGGAGAGCCCTGAGCGCCAGAGGCGCTGGTCCTCTGTGTTTTGGTGCCCTCTGCTGGTAGAGAACTCAGCTGCTGGGAATGAGAGTGGCTGGGGACTTGGAGACAGAAGAGGGTGGACCCCAGTGACAAGGTTTTTTGCAGTAGTCTCCTCCGTAAAGAACTAGGTCCGTGCCCAATTTTCCTATTTTCCACACAGATGGCTAGAAATAGCATTTATTAAAATAAAAAAATAAAACTTAGAAATTCCTGCAAGCAAGGTGCTGGGCAAGCCATTTTCACATCCACTTCTCTCATTTAATCTAATTTGGGCGGGCAGGACAGGTGTGGGCAAAAGGCCAGTCGGGTCCTGGAGCTGGAGCCACAGGAACGAAAGATCTAGAAAGAACTTGAAGTCGTTATTCTCACCCTCAGGCACATGCACACCCGTCCTGCTGTACTAATATGTGGATGCATTCATCTCCAGAAGTAGTTGCCTTCTGGACCCCTTTACGTTTGAAGTATTTTAATAAGACCAATAGGATATCGCAAAGCAAGAGGAATTCGTGCTGATGGTGCGTGGGGTGGGTACTTCATGTGTGAGAGAGATGACTGTGGGTAATTTGGGGAAAGTTCTGCAGCTAGACGACAGCCACCAACGATGCCAGCACCTAACATCTATGTTGGCGTAGCTGAGCTTCCCTCCAAGAGCCATCTTTTCTCCATGCACCAAACAGCAGCGCTGGCCTGTCTGTTGCAGGCCCTCAGACTCCCCACGCACACAGAGGAGCGATGGAAGTCAACCCCCACAGTCAGTATCTCCAGTCCAGACAACTGTCCTTCAGCTCTCAAGAAGCAGCACCTGTCTCTGCTCCTGTCGAGGGACAAAGAGCACATCTTGGAAAGGAAAGAACAGAACGCTGAAGACAATCGGATTAGTATTCCTGGGCTGACGGGTGGTTCTGAATCATCCACGAAAACAAGCATCTTGCCATCTGGTAATTACCCTGGGGTTCCCGTGTCAGCCCCTCGCTGCATCCTGCCCTCCTCGGGAAGCAAAGCCCCTGGGTGGTCCAGATGGCCCTCGGCCTGCGCACAATGAACAGAGCTCGCTGGTGCACTGTGAACCCGCTGCCACAGGAAGGGCTCCCGTGCAAACACATCCGAGCAGACTCCCCCTGGCATATGGCTCCTAGCAGAGTCAGGACTTCCGACAGCAAGACCTCTGGACCTCCGGGTTCAGCACTCCCGGTGTCCCTGCCTTTTCCCTTTTATGCGAAATTATTTTTATTGACCTAAGGTTGGTTTACTGCAGCCATCTCCCTTCTATCAATGAGCCAAAGTGACCCCTGAGCACAGGGTCATCCGCAGCCCCTAACACCTCGGCGCCTCCACTGTGCGAGACAATGAGGGAGTCTGGGAGAACCAACTTCCTCACCCAGAAAGGGGAGAAGCAGCACCCGCCGGCCGGTAGCAGGCTTTTCTCTCTCTCAGTTGCCTGGAAGCCTCCTCCTCTCTAGCCCCTGACAGTAGAAAGTCCCCTTGTTGCACACAACGCCCCAACCTGGGGATCTCCGGCTAACTCTGTCACCTCAGACCACACTGGGGAGCCCCTGCGAGCCCTTGGAGGGGGAATTCCAGCAGTAGCGGCCAGAATTCACCTCTGAGTGAGGGGTGAGGTTCTCTAAATCAATCAAGGGACAGATCGACCACCCTCTTTCCAGCTCTTGAAGTCCTAAACTGCCCCCTGCTGGCCAGGTCGGCCCAGCCGTCTTTCTCCTCATGCAGAATAGAGTGTGGACCTACAGCTGGTGTGAGCGTATTAGTCAATAGCCCCAGAATATAAGGCTGGGGGCGTCACTCCTCCCAGCCTTGTTTTCATCATACGTGAAATAAGGACTCGCAGTCACTGTGGGAAAGAGTTATCTATTGTGGTGATCGCGCCTGTGAACTTAGGTGTCTGGTCTATAGCAAGGGCTTCATAAAATTGTTGTTATTGCTATAATATTAACAACAACCTTGATTTTATTATTGACGTATATTAGAAATGACATCTGTGTCGTGGATGGTAGCGATTCTCCACCACCCACTGTGGACACTTTGGGTTAGAGGATTTTGTTCTGGGAGGACAGGGCTGTCCAGTGCAATGGAGAGTATTTGGCAACATCTCTGAGCCCTGCCCACTGGATTCCAGAAGCACCTTCCCTCTAGTGTGACCATCAACAATGTGTCCAGACATTGTTGTTGTCTCCTGTGGGACAAAACGCCCCTAGTTCAGAACCATTGACTTATCGCACCTGATAGCAGTCACTCAACTTCTAAACCTTAATTTCCTTTAGTAATAGGAGAAAAACAATTCTACTTTTCATTCATATGATTACTGAGTGATGGACACTTTAAATGCTATCTTGCTTAAAATTCCCAGAATTTTATGAGCCATTTGCAAAAAACAGAAACCCTCAGCCCACCTAATTGCAGAGGTGATTAGAATGCTATAGGGGTGTGAGAAAACTTTACAGGGGGGGGGGACAGGGACTCGTGGACAGGCCCAGAGAAGCCAGAATAAAAGCAATAGTCATGGAAGGCAAAAAGGGGCCCAGGCCCAAGGGGAGTACATTCATTCAGGAGAAGGGTCATTTCCTTCTGGCCAAGAAACCTCCACAGAAAACTAACCAGTGTGAGGGTCCATGGAGTTAACCTAAAACTGAAGCGTTTCAACAGTAAAGGTGAGTGTGGCCAGTTGGAGAAAAAGCAAATAAGAGCCATGCAGAGATGACAGACAAGTGATGTCATGCCAGGAGGGACGTAGGACTAAGCCAGTTCCTGTGGGCCACATGCTCAGGTGGAAATTCCACTCTGGAATGAAACGGGTTAGAAACACTGACCCAGTTCGCTGTGCTTGACTCACTGTGCATGACTTAGCAGGCAGGAAAGAGGAAAGAGGAGGAAACAAGCCCGTGTGACTGACTAAGGAGAGGGGCTCCCTGAGCTGGGCATCATTGGGGTGATTCCTGTGGGCTTAGAGCCCCTGAGGGCTAAGCAGGGCCACTCAGTGACAGCTAGGACGTGTAAGACAAAGATCGTGGGTACGGGGCTCAGAAGAAGTAGTTTGGGGACCTGCAGCTGAAACTGACTAGCAAGTACCCCAAAGGGATCATTTTTCTCCTAAGCAAAAGCAGCATTTCTTGACTGAAGTCTGGTAGTAGCAGCTCCAGTGAATAGCTTGTCGTGTGGGATCAGGAGGAAGAACTGCAGGAAAGGTAGCCTTACAATCCACCTCACTTGAAGAAAAGAGTCCAGGAATTTCCTCCATCCCTAAGGACCTAGTAGTCTTTGACAGAATCAACTGGCTAACATTTCCCATGTGTACAGATGCTCCCTGATATCTCCTGATTCTGAGAAGTTTCCACTGTGCCACAGGTTTATTGGAAACATACACTCCCAGAACGGTTATGCCAGTGCCATTCTATATGAAAGGGAGGAATAAGGTCCAATCCAACTCAGCACTCACTATTCCCACGCCCTGAGGACCCAGCTGCGGTCCAATGCAAGTCCCCTTGCTCAGACACAGAGGAGTGTCCACTGGCTTTGTTAGCGTTCACTTCAAGAGACAGAGGAGAAAGACCCCTATCCACTGGCCCCAGAAAATAGGCCCAAATATGTTGTCAAACTTGGTGTTCAAAAAATATGGTGCTTTTGGTTAAACACATTCCCCTTCCATCTGAGTTCAGAAGTAGCCAGACATTTCATCCATGTGTTTCTCACTCAAATATAACCTCCTGAAACACTCAAGATGGTTCTACATGCTCTATTATTTACTCATACCATTTTTACTCCAGAAGCAATAAATTCTATTTTCCTGAGGCAAACAGCCTTAACACTCAAAATATTTACACTTGAGCCAAGCACAGAATTTCCACTACACCCTGGTTGACTCGGGCAGAAACACCTCTCAGCCCTCGGAAGGCCGGGCTCCTTTACCAAGTGGTCCAAAAAGCATATCTTGGATATTTTACGGTTGGATAACTTTGCAGTTGGAGATAAAAGTGTTTCACAAAATAAAGTATAGTATAAACTATAAAATATGTAAGAAGACAATATCCTCTTGTTTGTTGGCAAAGTCCAGAAGATGCCAGAACTCTCAAGCAGAGAGAAATTTCAGTCATTGTGGACTGGTAGGTAACATAGTTATGTTCATCAAGAGAAGAGATGATCAGCCTCCCTCGTGGCTTACGGGTTAGTCTCACCCCGAGACTGCCACCACCTGTGTTCTACCCCTGGCCAGGGAGGTGACCCACATGGCACAGCAGACTTCTCCTGACCCACCCACTGCTCCCTTCAGCAGTGTATTTCACTTGATGTGAGTGTTCTGTTCCCCACTCTGTCTCTCGTGGATCCTCTTACCACCACCACCACCATCCCCATCTCTGGCCTACAGCCTAGCTCTTATACTCATGAATAAGCAATATTTTTGTTAAATAGAAGAAATGAAATTTGAAACACACTGATATAAGAGAAAAATACTACCTTATGTCTTCCTTGGGAATTTTAAATATATTTGATACTAATGCAAAACTTAGTTTTGCAGTTAAATAATAAAAAAAATTATACTATTATTTACTAGTCAGTTTAAATGCCTTCCTATTTCTGCCTTCACCACTTCTGAGTGAAAAAATTTAGAGACTTAAATCAACAAGAAACTCTGAAAAGTACCTGTTCTGTACGATGACCCACAGAACTAGTAGAGATAGATATAGCTCACTTATGGATGGGAATAGAAACAAAATGGAAATAACTTCCAAAACTTGGGTTAAAACATCCCCAAATCAGCTAAAAGGTGGTAAAGCTAAACAACAAATGCTTGAGAGACTCAGTGAACTAAATAAACTCAAGACATCCATGTTTGCGAACAGGCTGTTCTCCCCTTTATCCGTGCAACAGGACAGCTGATGGCTTGTGGTGCAGACACCAAGCTGACTCCATCAAGCAGAGCAAGAAGGATGAGCAGAAAGACTAGGGGTCCTAGGGATGTGGTTTTTAGTGGAGATAGCCCTGTGATGGGTGTCGGGATGAGGATGAGTACTTCCAGAGAAACGTTACCACAGTGTCTAACCTCCTGCCTAATTTGAGGTGGGAGCCAGAACCCTCCAGCTGCCACTGAGTTTTTGGAGGTTCAATTTTAGATGGGTTCTTACAGGACTCTGAAGTTTTCTCTAGAGGTTACAACAGTCTCAACTCTGATAATACACCTGTGAGATCTATTTTTCACCCACCAGGCCCTTGGGGTTCTGTTCTCTTTTTTTCCAGGCTATTTTCTCTCTGCTGTCCTGAATGATCATTTCTATTGTTCATGTTCAATGATTCCTCCTTTTGTTCTGTTCATTTCTCTGTTGAGGTGTTTTGGGGGGGGGCCTATTGTTTTTAGTATAAAGTTTTCATTTGATTCTGCTCTGTGACTGTTTCTTGAGGCTTCCTATTTATTTACAGAGACTTTATAGTTGAGAGCTTTTTTTTGTTTTTTTTTTTTTAAGTGACATTGCTTTAAAACATCAGAGAACTTTCAGGTTACATTAATGAAAGCATTGTATTGCTTACTGAAAAAACTTTATGATGGTAGCTTAAAAATTCTCATCAGACAGTTTGACAGCTGGATCACCCAGCATTGGTATCTGTTGGTCTCCCATAATAAGCTCTCCCTGGTTGTTGGTATAACAAATGAGTTTCAGTTGAAACCTAACCATTTTGTGTAAGTTTCAGAATCTTATTGAAATCTGGAAAGTTTACCATTCCTTAATAATCTGACATCAGATTAGACTTGTAGTCTCTGCTTAAATAGTAATTCGTATTTCATGCCTTAAAAGGGAATTCTCAGATGAGTAAAAGAAAAAGAGCAGGCAATCTAAAACCAAAGAGAAAAGTTCAAGTTCAGCTTGACTGCACCTGGTGTACACAAGATGTTCAGGATAGTTCTAGAAACATGAGTGTATATGTCCACACCCACAGCCAGCTACATGGACATAAACATCCATTTTTGCTTAGAAATAAACAATACAGCAATAAGACTTGGCCCGGGATCACCTAGGTTGATGACTCCTTACCTCTGGCTACTGCAGAGCTGAGTGATGAAGCCATGCTTAAAGATCACAAGACAAGGGCCCTCCCTGGTGGCGCAGCGGGTTAAAGCACAGCACTGAGAATCTAAAGCCACTTCCACATGAGTTCGATTCCAGCCTGTCCCGGAGGTGACCACATAGTGTGGCAGGCCTTTCCTGACCCGCCCGCTGCTCCCCTCAGCAGTGTGCTTGGTCAATCTGCCGGTTCTGTTCCTCACTCTGTCTCTCACCACCCCTGAGCCTCTGACCTGTACCCCAGATCTGTATGCACAAATAAATAAATCTTAAAAAAAAAGATCACAAGACAAAAGAACATCGGTGGATGGGAACTGTTGCAGGAAAATCTCTTCAAGGCTCGGCCACCTTTTCCCTGATTGAGTCCAGTCCATCAATGGCTTTATTCACATTGGCCAGTTTTGAATCACTTAATATTTGAATACATCACGCACCTTCTTACAATTCCTGGCAAGTGAAAATGTTCATATACTACAACTCTCTTTTTCACCTAAATCAACACCTCATGACTTCTGGCTGATCCCCAGTTTGAAACGGACCATGAAAGAAAAGACATCTGACACCCCGGAAAACATCAGCTCCAACCACAGACTGTTTGAAAGCAGCTTCACTAGATGAGTTTCAGATGTGTTTCAGCAAGTGGCACAGAGGCGGGGTGAGTGTGGGGGTCGTGTAAGGGAGACCCTGGAAGTGGATGAGTCACCTAAGTGTTCATTGTTTGATGAAATGTATCATTCTGTCTATCATCAAACCTTCATGAATCACACCTATTACAGGATGGGATTGATGAAAGGCAGGAAATGTTCTTATCTGAGTGGAAAGCCACATATTTAAAGCAGAATTTATCTCCTGACCTCAGAAGGGATGACTCCCAAAAACCTAGTGAGTTATGAAAGGCTAGGCTGGCATGTAAGCTGTCAGATTTTTCTGTGTCTTCTCTCTTCTACTTTGAGTAGAAAATTAGATCGCAATATAAATGCACATTTGTGTATAGAGGTCTAGATATACAGAGATGTGTATGTAGAGGTATATTACACATGTGTTTGTATTGATATATAGCTGTGTATAGAGAGACAGAGATGGTCTGTCTATTCTCTAGAGATCTAAATATATGCATATGTACAGATAGGTGTATAGCTTTCTATGCCTCTCATAGATAGACACAGATAGAGAAATAGAGATAGGGACATGAAAGAGAGAGACTGGTTCATAACCATAATAAGGGACATTTGTGGAAAGGGGGAAAGGGGTACAGTCAGGGCAGGCAGGCAAGCCACTGCTTTCAAACATCATCACTGCTGTCAAACATCATCACTGCTGTCATACAGTCTTACAAAATATTTAGCTAAAAATTGCTCGATGTAAAACCACTTTCACATCAGCATCACCTAATATATTGAGAAGGCTCATGTCTCTTCTCCCACCCATTCCCACCTCACAAGCATCTCCTGCTTCCTTCAACCATGGGCAATGGATTGAATTTCCTTTGAAAATAGATAAGACGGTCTATGTGTCTTTTAGATGATGTCTAATACCACCTTGATATTCAATCACAGATATTGAGTTTGTAATAATTGGCTTCCTCTTTTCTTGCATCTTAATATCAGATTTCAATTTTATCAAATCTATAGAACAAGCATCGTCTATTTTAAGGTGCCCTAAACCCATTTGGAAAGTTCTCTCCTGAGACTAGGGCTTCTCTGTTGACACTGAAGTACTTACCAGGAAAAGTGAAGGAGAACAGAATGTGCAAAGGCCCTGAGGTGAGATGGTTAAGAGAATGACTTACTCAGGGTTAATTCAAACTGCCCAAAGCATGAAGTGGGTGTTACATCAAGAACAAAGACAATAGGTTAAATAGAGTCCAGATTACAGAATTCATCTGGCACTTTTGCTTTGAACTTGATCTATTTCAATTTGCATGAAGAACTTTCTGGCGGTATGGACTTAAGTGAGGGGAGAACAAGTATAATCATAAGAGAAGAGCAAACATAAGGCTGCCAGACTCTCAACAGCAGAGAAGGAAGAAAATACTGCAGGCCAGAAGATGAACACACCAAGGAAGAACTACTGGAGCCAGCTTTGACGACCATACAAGTTTATGCAGCTCTGGTCCCAAAATTTGGGAGGAAGACGTGGAATCCAGAATATGTGTGCAATTCAAGAGGAGCCAAATGACCCTCATGGCTTCATAGATCTGCTGTAGGATGTTGCCCCCAGGAGATGCCTCCCACCTCCCACCCAGCAGAACTTGCCCACTGCACACAGAAGGGCAGATCTGAGGAGCAGGAAGCAGTGACATTCCCAGTAAGGACAGCAGGTGCCTCCCCGGGGCCAGACCGTGGACTCCAGGGCTCTGCTCAGGAACCTGTCTGGGAAGCTCATCTTCCAGGGGAGGGACATTCCCTCTGAGCTCTGACAGAGGAAAGCCAACACAGGGCGCTGAGTGAGAGGATTTATGGCTCATCAACTCTCCGTTCTCGATTGAGATAAATGTCCCCACCAGGACTCACGCAGGCATCCACAATACCAGATTGAAAGTGATGTAAAATGAAAAAGCCTATTTTCAAAGATCTCTTTCCAGGAAGCTAAAGCCAAGTAAAATAGGAGATTACTTCCAAGATGAATACCTCGCCTGGCACGCCTTCCCGCTTCCCAGCTGTACACTGGGGTTCCCTGTCACAGTGCATTCATTGACGTTTAAATCCAAACTTTATTGTTTCTTGGATGGGGAGAGGCCTCCCAAATTTAAAAGAATATTTTCTTTTAAGCCCTGGCAGCTCCCCAGGAAGAAGGGGCAAGCTGAATTCCCCAGATAGGATGTAAATCCAAAAGCCCATACTTGCAGAAAGGCTGCGATGGGTTTGAATTCCAGCTCTGTCACTTACTAAGTATGTGCTCTTGGAAATTCATGCACTTCCTGAGTCTCAATTTCCTTGTCTTTAATGGAGAAGATAATCACCTCTCCCCTTGGTGTGTGTAAGGCTTAACTAAACAAAGCAGGGCCCTTGCCACACACACCAGGAGAGCACAACACTCACGGCAGACTGGATTGACTTTCGCTGCCAAAGGGAAATTGCAAGAAGAGCCGGGAAGCCATAGTGAGCTCCATCGGCCCACCTGCTTTTAGAGGTACCCCCAGTAGAGCTGGGGCGGAGACGCCAAAGGCAAAGAGGCTGAAGTAGCCAGCAAACACTCTCCTCCCTCACCATCCGCCATGCCTGTGTTCAGACCCCTATGCTGACAACACAGCACCATCAACTGAGGCAGCCAGGCTCACCGCTCACAGCCGTGAAGGCTGGGAAGTCCAAGATTGGGAGCCAGCACGTGGAAGGAGTTTGAAGGAATTCCGTGCAGCAAAGCTAGTTGGAAGGACAAGGAGAATTATTGCATAATCTATATAATGGGCTATTTGAGGAAGTAAAATACTTATAAAAACTAGCAGACATTAATAAACAAGGTGATGTCGCTGAGGTTAAGAGGGGAAGGGTAGAAAGCACCCAATGAGATACAACGGTCGGTGGTGGGTGGAAAAATAGAGAATTGTCTTTTCATTTGTTGAGATAATGTTCAGATAATGGAAGGTCTGCTCTGTAGAAGAGAAATGTCTGCCATTTTGGGTAGGGTAGACAAAAAACCTCACAACTTAGGCCAGGAACAGGGTGTCTAGATCTAGTCTCTCAAAGCAGTTCAACTTCTTACATCGTGTTGGATAGCTCCCTGGAAATTAGTAAGTGAATGATCAGAGAAAGATTCTAACAAACATGACATGGAAGCTGACGATGTCTTAGGAGCTGGGCCAGGAACAGCCCAAGTATCGCCCCCACCCTGTCTGTTGTGAAACATAGTCCCAAAGTCCCCTAAAACCAGAGGGGGGCCCTCCCTGGTGGCACAGCGGGTTAAAGCACTGCACTAAGAAACTTAAACCACTTCTGCATGAGTTCGATTCCCGCCTGCCCCGGAGGTGACCACATGGCGCAGCAGACCTCTCCTGGCCAGCCCGCTGCTCCCCTCAGCAGTGTACTTTTTCGATCTGCTCCCCACTCTGTCCCTGGTGAATTCTCTCACCCTCTACATATCTGGCCTGTATCCCAGTTCTGTATGAATAAATAAATAAATCTTTAAAAAAAAAAAATCAGAGGGGGACACAGAAGCATCCCCTCTCTATTGGAGGATTGTCAAAGAATTTGCCACAGAGACAATTTTGGTCTCAGGACCAAATTGAGAACTGTCCAGGGAGTTTGAATATAACCCTGCTTATGATTTAAAAACATCTTTTTCTACCAGGCAGAGTCAAGTAAGTATGTTAGAATATTTTTTTTTTAAAGATTTATTTATTTGTGCATACAGAACTGGGGTACAGGCCAGAGGCTCAGGGGTGGCGAGAGGCTTCACCAGAGACAGAGTGGGGAACAGAACAGGCAGATTGACGAAGTACACTGCTGAGGGGAGCAGCGGGCGGGTCAGGAGAGGTCTGCCACGCCATGTGGTCACCTCCGGGGCAGGCGGGAGTCGAACCCATGCGGAAGCGGCTTTAGATTCTCAGTGCTGTGCTTTAACCCGCTGCGCCATCAGGGAGGGCCCGTTAGAATATTTTTAAGGACTATCTTTCCGAGGCATGGGAAATGAATAAAAGTAGTCTGTTGACCCAAAAAGTCACTGTAGGAACCACTATCTCATCCAGCTGAGCATGTTGCTCTTAATTCCCAAACCAACCTGGGCCTTTCAACAAGGGACAAGGACTGGCTGTGCATTATAAAACCTGCTGTAACGAACGATTGTCATTCAAGGGCAAAATTTGCGGGCCATGTGGAATTGAAGGAGACAAGGGAACCAAAGGAGAAGACACTAAGGTTTCTAGCTTAGGAGATTAAATGGATGTTGATCACATTAACAGAGGTAGGTAACTATTGCTAGATGCCAATGTCAAAGACTTCGTCTCTTGGTGCATCTATTACTCCTATCATGACCCTTGGCAATGATGAGCGTCTCCTTATTCCTCCCTACCACCATGCATTCCCATCCTTTTCTATACGATACAGATACAGAGGTAGAGACAGAAAGGGAAGGAGACAGAGATGGAGATGGAACAAAAACGCATCTGACATTTTCTCTGCTAGAAGCAACACAGCCCTGTCTACTCCTGCACATCACTGTAACCTTCAGCAGTCCATCCTTCAGTGCGACGAGAGCCTGGAGGCTGCATGGGAGTCAGAGATTTTATTAGCAACTGCAGTTTCTGTAGCGACTCCCGTGGATGCTGACTCAGTGGACCGGAGAAGCTGCCAGGGTTGGGAAGCCACATGATAAATGATTTCACTAGACAGCAATAGTAGGTAAAAGAAACACCGCGAAGGTGCTAATGGAGATGGAGCCCAGCCCTGCTGGGCCACTTCGAAACGCCGTGGAGGAACACAAAGTGTTCAAAAACACAAGCTTGGTGTTTGATGAGAAACAGGACACCGCTGTGCTGGCTTCTTTCTAGTCTTCGCTTGAAATGTGATCTTTATCAGAGGCACATATGTTTTCCATACCTTCACATGTGGCTGCAGTTAGGCTAGGAAACAAATTCCCTACCAGTTGAAGGTTTGGGCCCCTCTTTCATGCCCATGGAGCATCAGTTTCTATCCTCCACTAGAAAGACCCCAGGGAAATAATTAATCAGCCCGCCTGCCTGCAACACTTCCATAACGTGGGTCATAAAAAGGCCACTGTTCCCAGCAGACAGCAAGACACAGCCCAGAAAGCTCAGACCCTGCAGTGGGCCCACCTTGCTCAGCCATGCCCAGTTGGTACCCCACCCCAGAAGCCACAACCACCCCAGCTCTGTGGTTCTAAGGAAAAACTCCTCCATGGTCCTCTCTGGCCCTACTAGGTAATTAATGATTCTGGTCAAGGCGTAGCCAAGCAAAGATGGTAGGCCATTCCAGTTTAACATTGATAGCCAGCATTGGGCATAGATTTGTCACCCAAGATCTCTCCTGGGTGTTGCACAGAGTTAAAGTGCAGCACTATGAAGCTCTCCACAGCCACTGAAATATGAGTTTGATCTCCGCCCAGGGAGCTGACCCACATGGCGCAGCAGACCTCTCCTGACCCTTCTACTGCTCCCCTCAGTAGTGTATTTCAGTGGATCTGCCTGTTCTGCTCCCCACTCTGTCTCTGATGAATCCCCTCACCACTCCCCAACATCCCTGGCCTGTATCCCAATTTTTGTGTGCATGAATAAATATTTTTTTAAAAAAATACATTTGCCACCCAAGTCTCCAGACCCGACATCCCACCCAGGCCCCTTGAGCCACCTAGGTTTGAGTAGATGGATGGAACTGGAAGCACTCAAGATGTGCCCATCCAAATCCCAGGCCTTGCCAGAAACAAAGGAGACTGTGGATGCTGACACAGGTTACAGAATAATAAAAAATGAGAAATTGCGAAGGTGAGGTGGTGGACTTAAAACTGCACCAAGACACCTTCTGCTTTTTTTCCTGTTCTGTGGCTGCCCATAAAAACTCACCCTGAAGGACCATCCAAAGTCCAAACTGATGCCCTTTGTCACATAAACAAATGCAAGTCTTGCCACTCTTCCATCTCTCAGCAATCTAGATACTATCTAAACCTGCAGGAAAACTGGACCTGAGATATATGTCTCCCAGTGACTCCCAGACATGAGTGAGGTTCCCAATACTGTCAGCCCCAGCCATCCCGGGAAATCATTATCTCGAGGAGCAGGAAGAGTGGGTGCCATAAGCTGTTCCATGTGGACGCAAAACTGCCTTCAAAGGAGCTGCCTCCAATTCTCTTTGTTGTTGTTTTTAAGATTTATTTATGCACACAAGAGCTGGGGTGCAAGCCAGAGGTGTGGAGAATGAGAAGATTCACCAGAGGCAGAGTGGGGAGCAGAACAGGCAGATCTACTGAAACACTGCTGAGGGGAGCAGCGGGTGAGACAGGGGAGGTCTGCTGAGCCATGTGGGTCAGCTCCTGGCCGGGGACTGAACTCATGCTGCAGTGGCGGCGGCCAGCTTCATAGTGCTGTGCTTCAACCGCTTGTGCTTAATTTCTTTGTTTTCTTAAGGAAGAGCCTGTTATATGTTTAATATATAATATTCAAAAGCAGCTTACGGCAGGCACCTGGAGTTCTGTGAGAAGTTTGAGAGTCTGGCACAGGGCAGGAGGATGGGTTTGGGGAGCTGCCTTGTAGACGCGGGTCACCACTTTTGCTTATGCCCTGGCACCCTGGGCTCACCATCTTGTCTCTGTTACCGGTGGTAGCCCTGTGTGCGTGTTGGTGAGGGTGATGCTTCCTACTCCCAAGAGGAACCTGTGCCCAATACTTTGCATAGCAAGGCCACCCACCGAGCTCTCCAGCAGCAAAACGAGACATCCCACCCAGACCTGCCTTACACAGCCGGGGCCTGACCTGCACTTGTTACTCACATAAGACACAGTTGGGCCCAGGCTTCTGTACAATGGATCATCACCCAGGAGGCCTCTCAGGTGAGCTGCTAGAAACTGACTCTACCGCAGGCCCATGTCTCTACGCCTCCCTAGAGCCACGGCCTTGGTATCCCACTTGGCACTTCCTCTCACTCAGAGGCACGGGTTACTTTCCCACTCCCTGAATCTCAACAGGCCTTGTGTCTGGCTTTGACCAACAGAAGCAAATGTGGCAAAAACAGACACTGGGGGGCCCTCCCTGGTGGCGCAATGGGGTGGGACGCAGCACTGCAAGCTGGCTGCAGCCGCTTCAGTGTGAGTTCGATCCCCTGCCCTGGAGGTGACCCACATGGTACAGCAAACTCTCCTGATTGCTCGCTGCTCCCCTCAGAGGTGGATTTCGTTGATCTTCCTGTTCTGCTCCCCACTCCATCTCTGATGAAGCCTCTCACTGCCCCTGCACCTCTGGCCTGTACCCCAGTTCTGTCTGCAAAAATAAATCAATCTTTTTTTGGAGACAACCAACCACACTTTGGGTCACCACTCTCCTTAATAAAGAGTGTGTTCCTCAGGGGACTCAGCATCTCAGCTTCCAGATATAACTGACACTCAAGAGGTAGTGTTACTTAGGAAGAGTCCAGTGTTCATCTACCTTTCCCTTTCCTCCCCACGTGCTTTCTGAACACTCCTTTTCAGTATAAAGGAATAAATGATAGCTATAGCAGGAGTATAATGGACCAGGCGAGAAAATAATAAGAATAATGAACAGCCATATACCAGAGACATTTTGTAGGGGTGGAGTGGGGCATAGGATCAGAAACAGGGGCTGGGGGGGAGGGAAGTGCACGGGACTATGGTGATGGCACATGTGTGACTCGGTGATGGGAAACACACGGGGATTACAATTGAGATGAAAAAAAATATGTACAAAATGATGTAAAAATAAATGATTATATTATAAAAAAAAGAAAGAAAGAAATGATATAGCTGATGTTCAAAGTCCCACAACTAATTAATAACACATGTCTGAGTTACCTGTCCTTGGAGGATTTCTGCCATTGTCCTCTCTTGTTGATGAGTGAGGTGTGGGAGACTGCACAAAAGAATCTCCCCAAAGAGACTCGCCTGTGTGCGAAAAATTAACCCAATCGCAGCCAAAGATGAGCTAATTCAGGCTCTTATTAGCCTGAATTCTATAGATCCTTGTACCCACAAAGAACACATATGTGATGAAGAGAAATGCTGTTTAACAAAAGGCCAAGGACCCTCTCTTAAAACCCTGTGTCACTGGCATTGTCTGTGATGAGGGAGAGCACGGAGGGAACAGGAAACGGGGTTTCTTGAGTATGTGACATCTGTCTCAAGGCATGGTACACCTAATTTTATGACTTTTTTTTTGTCATTTTCTATGTTGGAATCACTTACGATTTCATGTTGTCATAGAACAGTAGAAGCAATCGCTTAATTTTTCCCGTTTCTGTTGTCCTTTGACAGCTCTGCCATGTTTCAAAGTCACAGATGCTTTTCTAGGAGAAAAGTGAGCACATTTCCCTCCCTACCCTGCCCCACAGTCCCTGCTGTCCTGGGCCCATGCCCAGGGACTATCTTGACAAGATCTGGAAAGAAATCAAAGGAAAAAACTCACCTCCTGGGCTTGCCAGCTTATAGCCTTCCGCCTTGCAGACAGGTCCTGGAAACCACAGGCGTGTTCCTGCTTTGGGGACTCCTAACTTCTGTATGACTCTCCTCTGAAATGTGTCCAAGAAAGGGAGTCAGAACTATAGATATCACTTCTGCATCCTCCATACAGATTTCATTAGAAATCCCACTTGAAAAGCCTCTTCTCCTTCTGAGGAATCTGTACACAAAGAGCAATTGAACCTCACCCCCAGAAATCAAAGACTGGATTATTGAATATCAAAGCTCACCTGGGGTGCCCCCCGACTCCCCAGGCTTCTCCTGACCTCATCTCCTGCACTGCCTTTGGGGCAGCTTCTAGTCAGACTCCCAGGCCTCCCTCCCATTATCCCCACTTGTGATTAAATTCATCATCCCCGTGGTGCCCAAGAACTCTTGGTAATGCTTTCTTCAAAACTGTTTACTGAGCACCTATTATGTGCTAGGCAGTCTGTGTGTCTCAGAGGATGTCAAAATTAATAGTCCCAGGTCCTGCTTAAAGCCTAAAGCAGGAGACAGATACTAGAAGAATTATAATTCTGTCTGCAGCCACAGTGCAGCTAAATAAAGGACATATCAAAATCCTAACATGTTTGCTCTTCCACGTTCATTCACTAAATGTGTGACCCAGAGGGTTGGGCTATTCAATTTTTAAAAGAAGCATGCAAATGTTTCTGCTTTTCCCTGCTCTCTTGTGTGTTAGCTATGTAATATGAGAGAATTCACTTAATTTCTCTGTCTCCATTCCCTCATCTCTAAAATGGACATCAATAAGGATACTAAGAGGCTGTAAAACTTAAGTGAGTTGGTATTTGTGAATGGCCTTTGTAAATCCTAAAGCTGACATAATTGTATGCACAGCCTGAAAGTTCTTTGAGGTCAAGGACTAAACACTTACCCACCACCACAGCTCCAGTGCCTAACATTTGCAGAGTAAATGGACCAGTCAAAGAATGAATGAATCAGTTACATTTATTTACCATTTCTGGGCCTTATACAATCAGGAGACAAACCTGGAGACTTCTTTGGTCTCTTCCAATTCGAATATTTACTGTTTTGATTCTTTCCCTCCATAGACTAATCCCTAAGGCGGTTGGCTGTTTAGTGAGGACTGGCAGTTGTGACAGTTAATTGCAGGTGTTGAGATGGAACGTTTGGGGATCAAATTAACATTTAAATCAATGAACTCTGACAAAGCAGATTGCATTGTGTGGGTGTGTCTCACCCAATCAGCTAAAGACCAGACTCGAACAAAAAGAGCAACCGGACCCTCCCTGTAGTACAACAGGTTAAAGCGCAGCATTACAAAGCTGGCCACAGCCACTTCAACACCAGTTCGGTCCTGGCCAGGGAGCTGACCCACAAGGCACAGCAGACCTCTCTTGTCTCGCCCACTGCTCCCCTCAGCAGTGTGCTTCGTCACTCTGCCTGTTCTGCTCCCCACTCTGTCTCTGGTGAATCCTCTCACTGGCCCTGCACCTCTGGCCTGCACCCCAGTTCTGTATGCATAAATAGATAAATCTTTAAAAAAAAAAAAAAAAAGGGCAGCTTCCAGAGCAATAGGGAATTCTCCAGCCTGATGGGCTCTGGCCAAAACTGCACCAGCAGTTCTCCTGGGCTGTCCAGTCTGTCCCTGCCATTACCATGAGGAGGCTTCTATACCTCCATTGGGAATGGCTGAGCACACCTAGCTGAAGCAAAGGTGCAAATCTGTTGTCATGTGAGTGCCATACGGGGAGCAGAGGGGAAGCAAAACATGACTCCACCTCTCTTGCTAAATGCCAGTCCCTGATGGTGGATGAGGAGGAACACAGGGGGGCCTGAGGGGAAACAGACAGAGCAAGCTCCAGGAGGAGCCCCAGAGGGGGGGGAAGGCGGGGTGCAGGAGGGGAGGACCTGCCAGGAAGCCCAGGCACAGGCTGGGATGTGTTAGATTTTCAAAACTGCCCTGATGATATTCAACTTGATGTCTCTAATGATGACAAGGGAGCAGACAGATGCCTCCCGGCAAGGGTCTCTGCTGCCCAACGGAAGCAGAGCCTGCACTGCAGGCTCGTGATTAGGCTCTTGCTGGTGGAAACTGCTGGAAGCCCATCTGAGGGAGGGCGGGCTCCGGCACGCTTCCTGTGAGTGCTCACCCCACTGTTTCACGTCAATGCCGAGGCCTTCAGTAGAAGACAGACTGCCAGGAGGGAGGCTTTCACCAGCAGGAGCCACATAGCCTGCTGTCTAGCTGAGCACCGAGTTAACCGAGTCTTGCCTGAAGCCTGTTCAAACAACAGGCTCTCCTTTCATTTCTGATGTAGCAGGACAGCTTCTCAGTCTTTCCCTCTGGTAATGAATGTCTCTACCCCAGAGAAAAGAGGAAATTTCTTCTCAACAAAAATGGAACTTTCTCAAGCCTCTGGACAATAATGGAGCCCATTTCAGGACCCACCCGTGGTGGGCCTGTGATTAGAAGCCAGGAAATCGCAACGAGTCGCCTCTGCTCTCTGCAGAGCAGGGGGCCCTGAAATAAGTTCTTTTCCTGCCGGAACAAAGCCCTCTTCCTCTGAAACAGACAAAACCACAGAGTCCAAGGGCTCAGGGAATCAGGACTCAAACCTTTCCATTTCCCCACAGGGTCCTCACAAAGCCCCACTTAGGAATGTCTGTTACATTATACAGAAAGAGAAAGAATAGAAAGTGTTCCAGAAGTAGGCTCAACAGGTTAAAGTGCACCACTGCGAAGCTGGCCAAGGCCACTTCGGTGTGAGTTCCATCCCGAAACCTGGAGGTGGCCCACATGGCACGGCAGACCTCTCCTGGCCTGCCCACTGCTCCCCTCAGCAGTGTACGTCATCCGTCAGCCTGTTCTGCTCCCCACTCTGACTCTGGTGAATTCTCTCACCGTGCCTGTATGCATGCATAAATAAATCTTTAAAAAGAAAATGTTCCAGAAGTAAATGAGGCCCATGACTCTCCCCTACACCTCAGAGATTAGGGCCTAAGTCAAGCACCTGCCAGCTTTTGCTAAGAGAGGGTGGAGAGTAGCTGTTAGGTTTTGTAGCGCACAAGCAAATTTAAGATATTATGAGATGTGTACATAACCAAAAGAAAAAAATTCCGTACTTTTCCCAGTCATTTCAGCTCTGGAGGGGCATTAAAGAACAAGCAGCTGGCTGGCTTTGCACCCCACCTGTGTTCTCTGCTACCCCCGACTCAGGTCCTTCTGCCTTTCTATGTTTAAATGTCTAATTTGCTGAGCTTTATTCGATCAAAGCTGAGGAGGAAAAGACACAGCAATTTGTCATCAATTATATTCCCAATCATTAAATGCTGTAATTTAACTCATGTTAAATTATCCGTGCACACAGCTAAACACATAGAATTCAATTTAACTTCTGATCCATACCCGCTGAAACTCTGTTTGTAGATATATAAAAATTGATGGCAGACCAGAGCATTCACTAGGAAAAGACAAAACCCTAAATCATTAGGATTAATTGCCATCTTGGGTTCCTAGTATCTCCCACTTTGGCAGTTAAGTCTGAAGGACGGACGCTTCCATCCTCCGACCCAGTGGATGGTGGCACCTCCCAACCCCCCGGGGGTCAGCCACACCTGTACCTGACCTTCTCCCAGTGATGCTACAGGAATGCAGTCAAACAGTCACTCACCTCCTTGGTATAACTTTCCTGTGCACAAGCCAGCTGCTTGTTCTTGCACACCGGACATGCAAGAGGCACCACATGCAAAAATGCCCAAATCTCACAGCCCATGCTGGTTGTTCACGGAATTGTGAACCCATCAGACTTGTGAACAGGAGCGATGCAGTGTGGCAAAGACCACAAGAAGAGAAAGACTGACAGGCTGTGAGGAGGACAACTCCCAAGGCAGTCGAAGAAGACCTTGTAGAGCAGCCTTGATCTACATTCTAAAGGCAGAATAGAAGCGCTTCAGGGAAGAGATGGGTCTGCCGGGAGCAGAACCAATGTTAACAAAGAGGTCAGAACACTTGGGGAGATGAGACTGCAGAGAGCTAGTCCTGAGCAGCTTGCCATTTAGGTTCCAAGTTCCAGAAAATTCTTGCTCCTGCTGGTGTAAATATCAAGTATCCTCCTGGTATACTTGAATATACATAAATGGTGGGTTCAGGGCCCAGCAGCCTCTACAATGCCTAGACTTTTGTTATGAATAAATAATGCAACCGCTTTAAAAATTGCCCTGGCTTATGAGATCACAGCTTTATTTCTTGTTCATGTTGTTGTCCACTGCACTTGACATGGCTCAGTTCTGTTCAGCATCCATGCCTGATGCTGGAGCCCAGGCTCTGAACAGCCACCTTGAGGACCAGACAGCCCTCAGGGTAGAGAGCAGGAGCTTAGTAATAATCACAGTACCGGCAACAATAAATAACATCATCCATCACTGTCATCCAAAAAAATCTCTATTCCCTCTGCCTTTCTACTCTGCCATCACTGTCAGCTTTATTCCAGGCTGCCAGGAGAAACTGAGGCTACTGTCTTCCTGTTCCCCTCTGGTGTGGGCTGGAAGTTCTTATTTTCAGCCCATAGGGGCCTTTTAGGTTACAGAAGGTATCTGGGTCAGTGACCGACACCAGGGACTGACAGAAGCTGACAGGGCAAGCGCAGCTGAGACCCCTCCTCCTCTGGAACTTGAGCAGAGGCCATGCTCCCTTGAACCTACAAAGGGGGGTAGAGAGCTGAGCAAAGCAGGATTTGGCCAGGAAGGAAGAAGCATAAAGGGATGAATCCTGGGCGGGCAGCTTTGACGGTGACCCAGGGAAGGTGTTCATGACCCAAGAATCCTGAGTGATGCTGAAGGCTTTAGGAGGTAGAATCTCTCATTTTCTCCCAGTTTTTCCTCACCTCTCAGGACCAGTGATTCTGGGCATCTCATGCGGACACATCCTCATGTGAGTAGCCCTCACGACTCTCACACTCAAGTCCGTGTTTCTAACCAGCTCTGCACATCCTCTGTGACCCTGCTCCTACTCCTGTCACTGCCCCCCTAAGCCAGCTCCTGTCACTGCCCCCACTCAGAGCCACAACAGAGCACCCCAGGGCCCAAGCTTCTCAAATCTTTGTTCTCTGGGCCTTCACTCTGTTCTCTCTTTGGCTCTCCCCTACCTTCAAATTGAGCTTCATTCAGCAGGGCTCCTCTGTGCCTTTGGCTCTCCAACCCTCCACCATCATGGAACTCACTAAAATATACTGAATTGGATGCCCACTGGTGTTTTCTTCAGTAAGTTTCTGCTGAAGGGCTGGAATTTAGTGTGGTCATCTCCAGTCCTCAGACCTGAACCACCCGGCATCTGTGTGCCAATAGTTGAAGGGCTCTGGAGAGAGCCACTTATTCTCCAAGCCCATTCACTCACGCAGCATAGGCTGACTGTGCGCCTGTTTGTGCTTTCTTTCTAGCTGATGGGCTATAGTGTTAAACAAAAATCCCTGCTATCAGGAAGTTCCTACCTGGGGGACATAGAGAGTGATGTTTGTTGGAGATAGAAGGAGGTAGTGACTGAAACTTAAAGTGTAAAACTCCAGTTCATGTACACGTGCCCTCATTCATTATCCAGTTAGCACCCACTTAACGAGTAATTATTCCGTGCCAGACACCTTGGTCTTTACACACACACAGCATATACTGGCCTAGTCTCTGTATCTCCTCTCCACACACACACACATCAAATACTGG
>NW_004567110.1:12199101-12199530 GCF_000260355.1 Condylura cristata | reverse complement strand
GTATCTCCTCTCCACACACACACACACACTCACACACGTCAAATACTGGTCTAGTCTCTGTATCTCCTCTACACACACACACACACACACACACACACACACACACGTCAAATACTGGTCTAGTCTCTGTATCTCCTCTCCACACACACCATATACCAGTCTAGTCTCTGTACCTCCTATCCACACACACACACACACACACACGCACACACAATTGTAAGCAATGTGAATTGCTTAGTAAATATTTGTTGAATTCATCGTCTCTGGACAGATGGTTAACCAGGAAAGATTGGGCAGCCAGGCACATCAATATGCTCTGATGTATCTCAACTTGTGAGGGAAAAGTTAGAAACAAAAGCAACTGCTCAAACAGTTACCACCCTCTTCAAGGCTCCTGCTGGGAGAACCAACAAGCTACTCAGAGGTCAG
>NW_004567110.1:12184521-12199001 GCF_000260355.1 Condylura cristata | reverse complement strand
TGAGGGAAAAGTTAGAAACAAAAGCAACTGCTCAAACAGTTACCACCCTCTTCAAGGCTCCTGCTGGGAGAACCAACAAGCTACTCAGAGGTCAGGTTTCTCTCCTCAAGCAGGGCAACAGAGGCTTCTGCAGAAGTACCCACCACCTGTTCCTGCTTCCTGGAGCCAGGTGCCTTCTCCGGGTCCTTCCTCCCCTCCCAGAAACGAGGGTAAGAGTCAAAAAAGGATAAGGTGAGCCAAAGGGAGCAGTTCACACCACAGGCAGGCGGTGATGCTGGAATTGGGGGCCCCTGGGGCTAGCGAACTTTCCAAGGGACAGGATGTGGGTGAAAGAGCCCTCAGGGAGTTCAGACACCACCATCCACACACCCACATGGACTTGTTGGCCCAGCTGACCCCCTCACATGCAACCTCCTGCCTGCTTGCCAGACTGGTCAAGACAGCAGCTTCAGTACCACAACAGACAAAGTGGCCATCCAGGGGTAACACAGAGGTTGGGTACCTGGCTGGCAAAGAGTAGAATCTTGACAAGTTTGAAAGGGGAGAGAACATGAGTGCTTTCTTGCATTGTCTCACTTGCTGGTTAAGAAGAGGACTGTGGTTTGGCTTCCCTGTGTCTTTCCCAATGTTGCACATGGAAAATGTGGCATCATTTCTATTCCAGGAAGCCAATGCCATTGGGGTTTCCCCTGCTTTTCCCAGAAATACAGGTGGGGAGGGGTCCTTGTCTCTACACAGATCTTGTTTCTCGTTTAGGTAAGGGGGTTACTCCCACCCCAACCCAAGGCCTTTCCCAATCTGGCCTCATATGGGCCATGAAGAGGCCCTCAGGTTGACTCTGGAATGATTTTTGGCAAGAAGGGGCTTTAAGGAGGCCAGGCTTCCTGCCAAATTCTGTTCTTGTGAAAAATCAGCTTGCCCATTCTGACCAGACATATAAAATAGGCTGTAATAAGTGTTTCCTGAAAATGTCAAGGGATTTTTCCATCTTTACATGCTAAGGTTATAAGAGCTGTTGGAGCAGGGAATTAGTCATGTAAAGCTGTGGAAGGCAAATACCTAGTCAAACCAAAGAAGAAGAGAAACACTCAAGCACTGTTCCTTCACCTTTGTTCCTTTCTAGTTGTTGCAAAGGTGAAAGACTAATTTCATCAATCTGTTTGATATGTGGCAGTGAGAATGCTGCCGAATCTAATTACTTGGGAAAATGTTTGATGAATACAGTCGATGACAAATACAGCCCTGTTTGTACAATTACTTCCACCCACAGAAGCGTGCCTGGGAATGAGGGTGGAGGTGCTGGAACCTCAAAGTTCTTTGAAAAAAAATCCCTTTAAGTTAAGTAACTCACTGGAGCAATCCAGCCAGTGGAAGCTCAGTGAAGTATCCTGGGCTCATTTTTCTTTTCCATGCACAAGTGATTTCCAAACTGGGCTACATTCACAAGAAGACTGTCCAAGGTATATGTGGGTTCAAAAAAAAAACAGCTTTAGAGGGAATGAATCCAGATCCATGATTATCAAATATGTGTTCTTTCATAAAATTGGTCTATGTTAGAAAGTATCTTGAGGGAGAAAGCAGTTCTTGAGCGAGCAAGCAGTTCCTTTCCCAGTTCCCAACTATTTACCTATTCTGCAAAAATTAATTAATTAATTAATTAAAAAATTTAAAAAACACACTTGGGGCCCCCTAGTGACACAGAGGTTAAAGTCAGCACTATCAAGCTATCACCAGCCACTGTAGCACTAGGGAGCTGATCCACATGGCGCAGCAGACCTCTCCTGCCTCACCCACTGCTCCCCTCAGCCGTGTATTTCAGTCAACCCACCTCTTCTGCTCCCCACTCTGTCTCTGGTGAATCCTCTTAACTCTACCCCCCACACACACACACACCTCTGGCCTATACCCCAGTTCTTGTATGCATAAATGAATAAATCTTAAACACACACACTTTTCAGCCATGCAAAGGATGTAGTAATCCCAAGATGCCAAAGAAAGAGAAAATTCAACATTTTGACATCTTCAGAAACTCCATTAATAGATAAATATAACCCCTACTGTATCTTTATCATTAGGAGAAAGGTTTTCAGTATTTTAGTCTCATTACTAATATTTGCTAAAATGTACAATATATGCTTGTTACTCTGATCAACCATAAGCTTATAATAATTATAACAACAAAAAGAAGTACATTTTGAATGCTGGAGCTTTAGAATCACAGGAAATAATTTTTGTTTTAATTTTTAAACATTTTTGTAATAGAAATGTTTTGTAGATTGCCCAATAAAAGATACCAAACATGAAAATGTTATAATAGGAGAAAATTCTTATTGTTGAAAATCCCAGTGGAAGAAGAATCTAAAGTGCTGATTTTTAAGGTAGAAATATGTGATATGGAAAGTTTTGCTATTAAACTAAAGCCTTTTCATGAGGGATATATTTTAATTAGATGACAGTGGGAAGGGTAAGTACCCACTGCATTAATTTAAAAGAGAAATGTATTATTTTATATTAAAATATTCGATTTTAGAATAATATATCAGAGGCTTGATGCCTTGCAATTATTTAAATTTATGAAGAAAACATTCTTAAGTTAAGACATAGATAAGAGAATACATAATTTTTCAAAATGCATTTAGGGTATAAAGGAGTAAAACCTTTTAAGACCGATGGGCTTTGCTCTCTGTATGGTCAGACAGTAGGGTAGAGGAAAAGAAGGAAAACTTGTCTGGCCTCCGGACACTATTCTGCAGCTAAGTCATGATGTCACCAGAGCGGTGCGATTGTGAACAAAGACAGGCTAGAGACAGAGCAAGGTCTTCTTCCTGCAGCGCTGCCGAGGACACTTCCTGCCCTCAGCCTCTGGCTGAGGCCACGAGACTGGTGACTATGGACGATGAGGAAAGGTGAGTTATTCTTCCGGGCCAAAGTGGGGACGTGCATCTGGTCTTCTCCATGATTCCCTCTGTTCTCAAATGCCAGCTGATGACATGAGAGCTGAGATAAACCCCTGTGTTAACCATGGTGGCCCTCCAGGCTGGAAAGAGCCCTGAACCTCCTCTGGGGGACTGTCTGAAAGACAGTTGGTTGTTCCAAGAAAGAACAACCACAGCACATTTTCTGTAAAGAGAGAGTATGTGTGTGGTGTGTGTGTGAAAGAGAGAACACAGCTTGTTGGTTGTTTGTGATGGCATCCAGCCATAACTAGCTTGGCTGATACACCTGTTGGTTCCCCTGATTTGATTTGCCCTGGAAAGGTGTTCCTGCCACCCATCATGGTCCCTTCTCACCGCGTGCTCATGACTTTTTTTTTTAAGAGTTATTTATTTGTGCATACAGAACTGGGGTACAGGCCAGAGGTGCAGGGGCAGTGCGAGGATTCACCAGAGACAGAGTGGGGAGCAGAACAAGCAGATCGACAAAGCACTGCTGAGGGGAGCAGCAGGCAATCAGGAGAGGTCTGCCATGCTGTGCAGATCACATGTGGGGCTCAGGGATCGAACTCGCACTGAAGCAGCTGCAGGTAGCTTGCAGGGCTGCGTCCTAACCCATTGTGCCACAAAGGAGGGCCCATGACTTTGTTTAAATCACCATTTCCATCTGACTCTCACATGCACATCAAAACTGTGGCTGGGCCTCCTTTAGTTAAGTTGTATATTGAACGGTGTGGTTCAATATAAGTAATCAAACATTTGTTCAAGCTCATCACTAAGTCAAAGCTTTGTTGGAAGAGCCCAGCTAAGGGGGTGGCAAGTGTATTGAGCTTTAACTAGCAGGAAGTCTAGTCTAAGTGGTCATCGTTATAGCATTAATCTCAGTAGGAATCTACGCAGCTCATGCTTCCTAATACAATGGTACGAGGTGTCATTCTCTCTGCCTGTAGAACAAACACAGCTCAGTGAGGCACTAAAGCCTTTCACAAACTCACCTCCAAGTGCTTTTCCAATATTAGTTCTCAAAACACTTAGGTCCACTATGTTCTAGCCAAGGTGAACCCTTGTTATCTTATCATGACTGGATCATTTAACTATCATTGTTAGATAGCAAGTTTCTATAACCTTCAAAGTGCCAAGCTTATCCATAGCTTCCAAAAGGCATTAGAGAAGGGCTTTCAAGAAGCAGTGACAGGTGAAAAGAGTGTTCCAGGCTCATATAATTTCATTTAGCTTTTTAAGAATGTTAAGTAGCTGTAAATGTGTCTTTTTTAAAAGGGCCTTCAATAGGCTGATATTTCATTGAGACCTCAAGCCTCTCCTTAAACATACACGATTGTGTGACACTTTTTCCCTCAGTAGATACAGTAAGTCCTCACTTAACATCGTGATAGGTTCTTTGAAACAGCAGAGCAGACTGTCTCAGACAAGACTGCAAGGACCCAAAGGGAAGCTGCAGGGGAAAGAAGGATGGGGTTTTAGACCCTAGAATGTAGGTTGAAGGAATGTTTAAGTTTAAGCAAATTGACATGTGATGAGATATAATAAAAACAAATTTGACCACAGGTTAATTGGTGTAAATAAGAGTAAGTTCCTATGACATATTTCTGGTCACAAAAATATCACCAAACACCTAAGTAAAGGCCAAAAATGCTTCCATCACTCAAAAATGATGTGGATGCATTCACTCATTCATTTTCCAAAACTCTCACTCCCATAGAGGATCGCCAGTTACCTGAACCCAAGCTCTGGACCCAAGCCCAGACAGGACACCCTCTATGCCAGGACACCCTCACACCTTCCCCTGCACTCACTCCCACTGGGACAGCTGAGACACACCAGTGGACCCCTGTGCACCTCTCTGGGCTGTGGGAGGAAACCAGAGCTCCTGGGAAAAGCCAGCCAGACCTGGGGGTACATGCAACCGCCACCCAGAGAGAGGTCAGCCCAGCCAGAACTGATATTCTTTCCTCACCAACATTATAATGAATCACACTGAACAAAAACGATGTTACTCTACTGGTAGATTTCTACATCCTGTACAGAAGCCAGCCCGACTTCTCCCCAGCCTCTGCCGAGGCCCCTATCTTCTCTCTAGGCGTTTCTTAGGCTGCTCCTTGCAAGGTGAAGGCTCCTCCATTCTTTCAAGCCACCTCCCAGGGCCCACGCACCCTCTGCCCTCTTCCTGGGTAGCTTCCGTGGCATCCTCGCTGCCTCACTGAGCCCCTCTGCTCACTGCCAGCGTGTAGAGCAGAGCCCTCGCAATCCTCCCTCATTCGATTCTGCCTCCTGGAGCCTACCCTCCACTCACAGGGAGGTCTCACAAGCCAAACCGAGTGCAATGTCCTACCTTACCCACAGCTTTGATTTCCGGAATTTCAGTCACTGGCAGCCAAAAATATTACATGCCATACGATGTTTTAAGAGAGAGAGACTACATTCATGTAACTTTTATAAAACTAGTTTAATTGTCCTATTTTATTAGTAGTAATTGTTATGCACATAGAGGGCGAGACACAGTCTCTCAATTGGGCACACTTCACAGTTTCAGGCGTCCATGGGGGGGCCTTGGAACATACCCCGCCTTGCTCATTTATCTTTGTATCTTCCCCCGCACAGTGATAGCAGGATGTGTTCCAAAGATGTTAATGTGATGGCTGACACTTAAAAGCATAAATCAACAAAGCCTGACTCCTAAAGATCTGACTAACACATGGTCTGGCTTCTCCATTGACTGAGTGACCCTAAAAGTCTGCAGCGTTCAGTATATGCTCTCATGCCATGTCAAGGCCAACTTTTCTTGAGCAATTATTGGCAAGCCGTGCTTTAGAATATGGGGGAAATGGCATTGCCTCTTTAACTGAATCTATTTCTGGCTAAGGAGTAATTTCATGAGTCATGGCACCAGTAGCCACCTTCCACGATGGGCTAACGGACTGTCATCTGTAGCTGCAACAAAGGAATAATCAAGTTCAGACCCACGCGCAGCTTTGGAATAGCTGGGCCTTCTGCAGGCCAGACCCACACTATGGCTAATGTTTTATGTGGCCCTGACCACCAAGGCTTCTAAAACAGCAGAGCTCATATCTTCCTTTGCCTGCCAGTGTTATAGTTTAACAAACATTATAATTCAATAAGCCAGTTGGCATGTGCTGAGCAATGACTATGCCCAGTCCGTTCGCTTGTGCCTGCTAGTTGCTTTTTAAACAGGATGCTTCCAACAAAAAGTGTCACATCAAGAGAGAAACAAAAGGCATAAACTGTCACTTGTTTACCATAACTGTTTCCCTTCTGCAGTCGAAACAACATCCTAATTTTACTGGGGATCAGAAATGCACTCAACTAAAATTCCAAACATCTGACCTCCCTTCCATTAGCTATAGCCATGAGTTCTTCACTTAATTTGGGGCCAAAGACGGTTATCAGAAGTGTGAGGACTTCCAGGAGGATTGCTCAAAAGAACTGACTCGGCCAGGAAGCTCATTCTTTTTGCCCTTCCTCCCATCCTCTGTCCTCATACCTGAGATGATGGTGGAATACCTGGCACCCCAGCAACCGCTGGGAGCCGTGAGATGTCCCAGAGATGGAAGCTGTGGAGCAGAAAGCTAGAAGTAAGCCTGTCTGCTGGGTGATTCTCTGAGGCAACTGTGCCAGGCTTTCATGTCCATGCCTGTTTTGTTTTGGTTTTGGTTTTCATATGAGAAGATAAAAATTGTAAAATAAATTATAACAATGATTTCTGGCATAAAAACTCAATCCAAATCTATTTGACCTTTAAACTCAGTAGACCCTTTTCACCTCAGCCTGCATAATAAAGCTCCAGAAAGTTGACTCACCCTCCCAATGCACTTGACCTCCTTGAACTTCTTCTTCGCCCTTGCTCTGGGCCTGCGTGTTTGCGCTGGCAGCTTGGATAGCTGCCACAGACCCTTCCATGGGGGCCGGCACCTGAGTGCACCTGCCGCATCCTAGATTTCAGTCTCCTTCAAGCCTCTTTTCTCTGCATGCTGCTTTGACTTGGAGGGGGGGAGGGTCCCTGACGACTAGGTGAGTCTCCAATATAGACTCAAGCTTTACAAAACCCCAACAGAAAAGCCAGACCTGTTGTTCAGATATTACTTCAGAGAGAGGAAATCTAGAGGTCAGTGAAAGGAGAGGATTGGAGCCACTCCGTATAGCTGAATAAGTTGTGCACTGCCCCACTCCAGAGGGTTCCACACGCAGCCTCCGAGCTGTGTGTCTGTTTGGGCTCTGTGTTGGGTAAGGAGCCCCGTACTCACCACACAGCAAGCACAGTCCGAGTGGAGCCAGCAAAGGGGTTGGGTCCACTCTCCACTGGGCAAGATGTCACCTCACTGCTGCTCTAACTCTCAGTTCACAGCAGCACCAAAGCCCAAGAGACTACCTCAAACGAGGCAGCTTTCTCTGGGTCTGCAGCTGCACACCAGGAAAGCTGATGGTGTCATGCCCCCGAGGAGGCAGGCATGAGCAGCTGTAAGGTGGCCTTTGAAGAAAATGAGAGCTGTCGCTCCTAGGAATCATAATGATAATATATCACAATCAGAGCATCTTCACCTGTTTTCTCACTACTACTCAAAAACTGCCTTGCGGTATAGTTATTTCAGTACAGTTTAACAGATGAGGAAAGGGGGCTCGGAGAGTTACACAAATTTCCTAAGTTTGGCTCATCCAGGAGAGGGAGGGCGGTGCCTTTAGGCCAGGCCTCTGGTGACACACCCATGTTCCTCCAGCCCTGTGTTCACACAGTAATGGTTTGGAGATACTCATTATTCTCATCCCCGTGTTATTCTTAAAAAAAAAATTATTTATAGATACAAGAGCAGGGTTGTAGGCCAGAGATGCAGGGCAGGGATGTATGAGAGGCTTCACCAGAGGCAGAGTGGGGAGCACAACAGGTGGATCTACTGAAACACACCCTGAGGGGAGCAGTGGGTGAGACAGGAGAGGTCTGCTGTGCCATGTGGGTCACTCCCTGGTCAGGATCAAACTCATGCTGCAATGACTGCAGATAGACTCATCGCACTAATACTTAACCCTTTGCTAAACCAGGGAAGCCCCTCCCCATGTTATTCTTTTTTTTTTTAATTATTATTTTTTTAAAGATTTATTCATTTAGTCATACAGAACTGGGGTACAGGCCAGAGATGCAGAGAGTGAGAGGATTCACCAGAGACAGAGTGGGGAGCAGAACAGGCAGATCAACAAAGTACACTGCTGAGGGGAGCAGCGGGCGGGTCAGGAGAAGTCTGCCACGCCATGTGGATCTCCTCCCAGGCAGGCGGGGATCGAACTCATGTGCAAGTGGCTTAAGCTACTTAGTGCAGTGCTTTAACCCACTGTGCCACCAGGGAGGGCCCTTCCCATGTTATTCTTAAGAAAATGTTTAAGCCTGGAGAGTTTCACCTGTTACCCAAGGAAAATGGCAGAATCTAAACTTGGCTTTGCTTTGTTTTTAAATTGTATATTTTTTATTGAGGTAACATTGGTTTACAACACTGTATATGACTTAGGGGCGCAGGTTCATGTTTCACCAGCTGTATGTTGCCACACCACCAAGCCCCACTCATCCTCCACCACAGACTTTGAGCCTATCTCTTCTCAGCATCTGGGCTTTCTCCACCACCAACATGTCACACTTTTTAAATCATTTCTGCTCACTTGAACGTTAAATTCATTCTTTCAGCTCCAATTGCGTGACTTCTTTGTTGAGCTACAGAGAGGACTCCCATCCACTTCTGTTTCCCCACAGTCAAGCTAGAGTCCAAGGTGAGAGTCATGGTAGGTGCGCAGATACACAGGAAGGCTTAAGTGGTGAGGGATTCTTAGCTCCCCAAAAGCATTAAGCTATACACACAAGAATGGTGACAAATGAGGCGTCATTAAAATGTAGCTGCAGAATCCAGCCGTTCAAGTCACTGGCCATCTTTCCCAAGTCACTGGCCATCTTTCCCAGGTATACCTGGGCACTCAGGAGACACCAGACATGGGTCCCTCACCCTGAGGGAGCTCACGTTCCCAGGGGCATTGACATAACCCATGCAGTTGTATGCCAACTTCAACTCGCCAGTAAAGGTTGAAGAGAAGACATCAATGACACCATCCTGAGAACCAGTACCCAGCTCCAAGGAAAAGGAGATAGTGGAGGATCACGTGACTGCCCAGCACAGCTAACTGAGAGCAGGGAAAGGGCTGTGTGACCTTCAGGCTGAAGGACAAGACCCCAGGGCTGGAGTGATGGGAGGATGCAGGGTAGCTGGAGTAGACGCAAGACTTTCCAGGGAGGCTCTGGACCAGGGCTGGTCAGACTTCAACCACCAATATACACTTCCCGCCCCGCTCCTCTTTCTGCTCCCGACCCCTCCAAGCACTCACAAGTAAGTACACACTTACTCCAATGAACTCAGGTTAAAATGTGAAAATGAGGTTCAAGAAGACTTTTAAGCACAAACAACTTACACAAGGCAGACGCAGAGCAGAAGGCAGGGGGCTCAAGGGACCAGGGTGGCCCACGAGCTGTGGTTTTGTTAAGAGCTTATTAGAGGAAGAGAATTTGCAAAATATAAGCCTTTTTATTAGCCCTGACAGAGCGGGAATCCCAATAACCCAGGTGAGCAACAAAAGACTGCAAGATCTAAGAGGCCCCTGAAAATGGAAAGTAGCCCACAGCTGTCACTCGCAAACCACGCTGATGTCTGCTCCAGCCCCAGGCTCCACACCCCAGAATGAAGCCAGGGCCTGGAGAGTGTGTCTAGGCAACAGCAAGGGATGGGACTTAGTAGATCTCAGGAAAAATAATATGAGAAGTCTTTTTTCCCCACAAGATCAGCTTTGTGGGACTAGGTGTATGCCTTTGTCAGCTCTTGTCTTGGAACTGCAGCCTGTGGTCTCCTAAAAGTCATAGTCCAACTATATCCACCAACCAACTTGTCCAAAGAGCTGTGGTCATTTCACAGCAGAACTCATGGCCAGAACCAAGGTGTCTGTGCAGAAGCCCACCTGTCTGTCTCTGTGGGATGCCCACTCTGTCAGTTAGCACCTAGAGTCACCACCCAGCTTATCGAGCCACCTCAGTGTGCGGACACCCCCACACATCATGTATCAGACAGGGCCGGGTTTGTTCACCATCACAGAGAAGACAAAGGCAAGTGCATATTGCTCATTCACATGAAAGTAGCTACGTGTGGTCAAACCAGGGATGGTATAGAAATCACACCAAGGGATGGGTAGCCTGGTCCTGACAACTCCATGCCACCATCCCTGCAGAGTGGCTCCTGTTCTCATGCCCAGGCTGTTCCTTGGACAATAGAGTGGGGGGAAGTAGGGAGAAGACATTTTTTAATTTACTGACAACACTTCTCTCATTGGCTAAAATGTAGGTCAATCAAAAGGTGACTTCCCATATGCAAAGGAGACAATGGAGCAAGACGCCATCTCCATAATGCTGCAGACAGGTGAAGAGGGACCACATGGGTCTACATCAGTCATTCATGGAAATCACCAAGTGATAATGGTAAGAGACGTCAGGCAAGTGAGTCAGAGAAGACTCTTACAATAATGACACCGGGAGCAACAAGAATGTGAATTAAGAGAGAGAAGAAAGGAGAGTGTTGCATGCAGACAATCCCACAGGCAAAGGCTTACAGGAAGGGCTGTGGAAGGCTCCTGGGCCAGTGATAATGGGGAATAATCTGGGGACCAAGCGGGGAGATGGGCAAGGGTAGACATCTGATAATAATCCAGACCTAAAAGACAACACCTTAGTTTTAGTCAGACACCCCATCAACACTCAAGCACCAGCTGTATGTCTAAATCAAGTCAGAAAGAATGAAATGGACATAACATGCACGGATCCTACACTCCAGAAAAAGAGGAGAATGAGTAGACACAACGTTATAGAGCAGGGTGGTGAGGGTAGAGGAAGTTCTGTGCAAGGACAGCACTGGCCAGAGCTCCTGATGCAGATTCAGAAGGTCGGGGAGGGGAAAGGCCACCTGCAGGAAATATGTGCAGCATGGGATGAAGAACACGGGCTTCGTGCCTCTGTCCCCACGTTCAAATCCTGGCTCCACCTCTGAGTAGCCATCTGTCCTTGCAAGGCATTTACCTGCTCTGAACTCCAACCCCCTCATCTCGAAAATGACAGTGCTGGGGCCCTCCCTGGTGGCGCATCTGGTTTAAGCTGTGATGCTAGCCACAGTCACTTCAGCACGAGTTTGATCCCCAACCAGGGAGGTGACCCACATGTGCAGCAGACCTCTCCTGACCTGCCCACTGCTCCCCTCAGCAGTGTACCTCTGCCTGTTCTGCTCCCCACTCTGTCTCTGGTGAATCCTCTCACCCCCCTGTACCTCTGGCCTGCACCCCAGTTCTGTAAGCATAAAAAAATAAATCTTTAAAAAATAATAAGTAAATAAAATTAGGATGTTAATAATAATCATAGAAACCACTCCCGAGTGAGATTCTTCTCTGAAGCACTTAGCAAGGTCTCTAGTATGTACGTCAGTGCCCTGTAGAGATAAGCAATTCAGAAGGTCCTTATTACTGATGCTAAGCTAGTTAAGGGTAAGCCGGAACTATGGGATGAGGGAAAGCAGAGAGATGCCCAAACAGAGGAGATAGCATCTTTGAAAGGTGTCCATCCCACAGCATCATGTCGGCCTTGCAGGTAAGCCATTTGAACGTTAGCCAAGAGCCACAGGGAACAATCAGAGCAGAGGAGCTGCTATCGCCAGACTCACCCGGGGCAAAGACAGGTGCCGGTCAGATGGCGGTAATCCCTGCGCCAGAGTGGACCTTGAGCCAAGCTATCAGCAGGGAGGCTAGATGGATGAGTTCAAAAGAAGGAATGTAGGAAGTGAGGTCTCTAGGGTTTGCAGGTTTATGTCCAACTTGCCACATGCCCTTGGTACAGCTTCTCAAAAAATCGAAATGCTGCACACAGCTTGGAAATTGATCCAGTCCCTGTCATCATTCGTCCTGCTCTGAGCAAAGGCAGTGTCACCTAAAAACAGCAACATTCTTCATCAGCAAAAGGCAACAATTATTTCTAGCTGATAGAACTAGATAATAGCCCATCAGATAAAAATGATTCAGGAGTCTAGAAATACACTGCTGTTGGCTGAGCCAGAAAAAAATCCAGAGAAAAACAACCCCATAATGACATCATCCCTAGTGAAATGCCCCCAGAATAGCTACTTGGAGATGTGGTATACATAGGGTGCTACTTGGTGACCTCATAGTGTACCCTTGTAACTAGGGCATTTTTAAGAATGGAAGTGACCTCTATTCATGTATCTCAGACCAACAGGCAGAAAATGGGATTCTTCCAGTCTTACACGTTATTTTTCTTCCTTTTGTCTGCCTAACACCATTCCATTCACCCCCTACAGAGAGAGAGAGCATTTTGGGACCCCTGGAACATTCCAAGGAATATCACCTATCCCCAAAGGGTGGTAACTTACAGGGACTCAGAAAACAGCTGCCTGGGACAAGCCCTTGATCTGAACTGAGGCTCACCATACCACACCATCACTAAAGCCCCACAATGGATTCTCTAAAAAGAATCCATTGCCTGGGATTTAGTAGGTCTGGAAGGCTTTCTGCCCTCCTGATACCCAGAGACCCGCACAGGGTCGGGTCAGTGCAAGTTGGCTCTAAACTTCCTCACTGGGCTCTGAGGCTCTGGGTCTAATCAGAAAAGGGTCCATGAGCTTCTGAATTATCCACGGTTTGAAGCAGCTGTCCCTCCTACTCAGCACAGCACTCTGGAGTCTGCCAGCGCATTGAAAGTCCTTTGAGACAAAGGGTCATAATTCTTGGCAGAAATAGGCAGAACTAAGGCAGATGGAAGAGGTGTCTAAGTTAGGATTTCTGAAAGGATTTTCACACTTCTTCATCCCGCGCTAGGCCTGGTGCCAAATTTCCCTCCTGCTCGTCTAGGGGAATTTTCATAGACAATTTATATGAAACAAGGATCAGTGCTTGGTCCACAGTCTGTTCAGAAGGCGCCTCTTTCCCAATTTCTGCTTCCAAAAAAGAAGATGGGTCGATTTATTTTATCCTGCTGAGACAACCCAGCCTAATTAAGCATCATTGGCCTCAAATAATCTATGCTCTTATTTAAAAAGAAAAAAGGCCATCTTGTTACCAAAGGCGAATATTGAGCTTAATTGCTTTTTACTTGATCCCCTCACAGGCAGTAAGTGACTTTGGCTGCCCACAGAGAAGGGCAGACAGAGCTGATCCTGGCATCAGTATGTCACCTGGCAATACAGTCTCTTCCCAGCGGCTAGTAAGGCTGGGAGGGGCTTCTGGTGGCCAGTGGGGGCCACACGCGCACTCGGTGAGCTGCAGGTGTTGCCTTTGCTGCAGGCGAATGGCTGTGAGCTCAGGTCGTAGCCCCTAGTGACAGGCAACCCCAAGCTTGACGCTGACTCAGAGGGCGCTGCCTGGCTTCTCCACCCCAGGCATAGGAGCGAGCCTCTCCGTGCCTTACAACAATCGATATCATTCAGCGGTCTCGTTCACACACTATCGGCACCCACCACCCAGGCACCCCCTTCCTCAACCCTCTCTTCCACTCCAGTCCTCCACCCAAAACAGAAATTAACATAAGCCATAGCATCTAAGATTATTGTGAAGGTGAAAACTGAACCTACACTGCACATCCGAGCAGATTCGCCCGCCCTGGCCAGCCCAGCCCGTGTGCTGGTAAACGGCACTAGCCACGACCACCGGGAACCCCCACCAGGAGGGAGCCTGGGTCCCCAGGACCCGCTGTCAGTTCTTTTTGACACAACCTCATACGAGTCCTCCAGGGACCCCAAGGAGGACGGGGAACGTGAGGCCGATGGGCTTCCCTCCTGTGGTGGCCCAGAAAGCCCCACTTCCATCTGTTCCAGGAGTCGAGATGCAGCGCCCAGCTTCCTTCCAGGAATGGCTGCCTCGGATGACCTGAGACAGCATTTCTCCCACCGGCTCCTTTTAGTCATTCATTCATTTTTTTTTTTTTTTTCGGTCAGTTTCGCCTTTTTGTTTTGTTCTGATCAGATCTCTGCCCCGACCCCAGTTTCCCCCTTGAATAAATCGCACAGCCCTGTAGCAAGAAGGTCCCTTTCGGGTAGGAGGGCGAGGCTGGAGAATAAGCGGGGTGCCCGGAGCTGGGAGCAGGTACGTGGTGGGCCGGAGGGAGATCCGGGGGCCTAAGCTCAAAGACATTCTGGGAGGGACAGTGTGTCAAGTGAAGTCAAGTGAGGTGGGACGGAGGACACCGTTTTTCCAGATGGTGAGGGGTAAGAAAGAACATGGTAGGCCCTCCCTGGTGGCGCAGCAGGTTAAAGCACAGCACTGAGAATCTAAAGCCGCTTCCTTGTGAGTTCGACTCCCGCCTGCCCCGGAGGTGACCACATGTGGGGGTCTCCTGACCCACCTGCTGCTCCCCTCAGCAATGTACTTCGTTGATCTGCCTGTTCTGTTCCCCACTCTGTCTCTGGTGAAGCCTCTCACCCTCCGCATCTCTGGCCTGTA
>NW_004567110.1:12171244-12184206 GCF_000260355.1 Condylura cristata | reverse complement strand
GAACATGGTAAATTTGGGGAATGCAAACTGTCCAGAAAGTGTGACGGCTGGGCCTCCCTGGTGGTGCAGGGGTTAAAGACAGCACTATCAAGCTACAGCAGGAGTTCGGATCCCCCACCAGGGAGGTGACCCACGAGGGAGGCAGACCTCTCCTGTCTCCCTACTGCTCACCTCAGCAGTGTATTTCAGTGCATCTGACTGTTCTGCTCCCCACTTTGTCTCTGTGAATCCTCTGATCCCCCACTCCACACCTCTTTCCTATACCCAATTCCTGTATGCATAAATAAATAAATTTTAAAAAGAAAAGAAAGTGTGAAGGCCAATAGATAAGACAAAGAAAAAACAAAGTACCCCAAAAAAGAGCATCCAAGACCCAGGGGAAGTCCTTCCTTACAGTGCAGATACTTCACTTGCAGTGGGCCACATTGTAAATTCACTTACAGACAAGGACCTAGCCCCCAACATGTCCCCTGCAGGGGGCAACTTCCCCTAAGTCCTAGGTTTCTTAGGACACCTTGTTGCCTGGATTTTGTTTATTTATTTGTTGGTGTAACATTGGCCTACAACAATCGATATCATTCAGAGGTCTTGTTCACACACTATCGGGTGTATGTTACCACACAGCACCCACCACCGAGGCACTCTCTTCCTCAATCTTCTCTTCCACAACAGTCCTCCACCCTAGTCCTCTACGCCAGTCCTCCACTCCAGTCCTCCACCCGAGTCCTCCACCTCAGTCCTCCAGCCTAGTCCATTGGGCACCCTCCCTGCCTTGCTCTTCACCTTAGCCCCATTCTCTCCAGTGCCCTAAATTTACAGTCAGATTTCTAGGGTTTGTTTTTGGTTTAGTTTGATTGACCCTTGGCTTCATTTCTATGCTCTATGTGAGGGCCTGGGCTTAAAGACACATTGGGAACAACAAGAACTGGCCTCCTGGAGAACACTGCTGAGGAAACATGCCTGCTGTGGACACTGCTTTGTCTGCCCCTGAGAAGAGCTGTGCCCACTGGCCTTCTCCCGAATGAATTCACTGAGCCGCTGAGGCCTTTGCAAAACTTTGAAAGTGGACTCATGACACACTGCCTGACACAGTCACCGGGCACCACAAACACTCTTAGACTCTTAGTAGTCTTTTACAATTTTTGCATAGCTTCACTGAAGTGTGATTTACATGACGTAACACTCACCCACTCAAACTGTACAGTTAATATGAATTTTAGCAAATGCATGCAGACACGTAACACTCACGACCGTCAAAATTTAGAGTATGTCCAAGGTTCCCTCATGTCCTTGGTGGTTGTGACCCCCTGCTCCTCAAACCCTCAGCCCCTCAGTCTTTTTCTACTGCAACATAGTTTTGCTTTCCTAGAGCTTTCATATAAGTTAAGGACATAATATGCAACCTTTTATGTCTGTCTTCCAGGAAAGAGATGGGTAGGTTAAAAGCAAAGCCCTGACGAGACTCCCTTTTGTTCCTATCATCTTGTCCTCAGTAGGTCTCCTGAAAGCATGACTCATCTGCCTCTTCCCAGAAGTCCTTTCATCTGCCTCTTCCCAGAAGTCCTTTCATCTGCCTCTTCCCAGAAGTCCTTTCAATGTGCAGGTGAGCCAATGTCTCAGGTGAGGAACCCCAGCTGATATAACCAGTATCAAATGAAGAGATGAGGTATGGAGAAGAACTGGAAGGAAGTAAAGGATGTATACAATGCCAGGTGATATTTTCTAGAAGATCCCATAGTCTGTTACCTCCTGTTAATTTTTTTTAAGATTTTTTTTTTAATGCATACAAGGACTGGGGTACAGGCCAGAGGTGCAGGGGTGAGAGGATTCACCAGAGACAGAATGAGACACAGAACAGGCAGATCAAGTGAAGTACGCTGCTGAGGGGAACAGCGGGCAGAAGTCAAGAAAGATGTGCTGTGCCTGTGGGTTAGCTCCCTGTCCAGGGATCGAACTCATAATGAGGACAGCCTCACAGTGCTGCACTCTAGCCCCTCCTATTATTATTAAGTGACAGTTTCCTTTTGACCTGTGTGTGCCCCTCAAAAGCTGCTCACCACATCCCCTACATGGCATCTGTGCTCACAGGGCAAGAAGTCACCAGGACCTCCTTACCACACAATGGTCCAACTTCTCTCTTTTCTGTTCCCGCTTTTCCCCTTTTATTCCAGATGCTTCCTTGGCAGACTAGCATAAAAGAAAAAGCTATGGAGAAAGAGTACTTCCACCCTCAGTTCACACCGAAAATGTATGAGATAATAATGGTGAGCAGATGCCTATAGAGTTTTTCTCCCGATCAGCCGGGTGAGGCGCCAAGGCCTTGCGCTGGCAGCAACTCAGTCAAAGACAAGTTTTAAATCAGAAAATCTCTGAGGATTCCTCTAGAACTCAGCATCTGACGTATTTTGCCATGCCTTGCTTTAATGTGCACCAGCCTTCTGCACCCCAACTTTGTGTGCGTGAAAGAGAGATGAGCAATTTTTTTTAAAGATTTATTTATTTATTCATACAGAACTGGGGTACAGGCCAGAGATGCGGAGGGTGAGAGGATTCACCAGAGACAGAGCGGGGAGCAGAACAGGCAGATCGACGAAGTACACTGCTGAGGGGAGCAGCGGGAGGGTCAGGAGAGGTCTGCCACACCATGTGGTCACCTCCGGGGCAGGCGGGAATCGAACTCATGCAGAAGCGGCTTTAGATTCTCAGTGCTGTGCTTTAACCCGCTGCGCCACCAGGGAGGGCCAAGATGAGCAATTTTTAATAAAATCACTTGTATTGAGAAAGAGGACGACAGTGAGCTCCATAAGGAGTGTCCATATTGGGTCAGCTAAGGACACAAAGGATGGTTTAAAAAACACACACAACACTGAGTTAATATTAAAACTATCACTTTTTAACATGTCTGAGTATTTTCAATTGAAAGTAACCTTGGTTAAAGTATCTGGCAAACAGAAGGCACGTCGTCAGTGTTTGTTGATTCTCAAACTGAAAGACTTTGCCAAATAAAAAATGACAAATACATCCATATGTAATGCTGTTTTATAACAAACATATGTAAGTTATTTCACAGATCCTTTAAACAATGGCATCTCATCACAAAGAGAACATTTCCTTAACCATTAGCAAAAGATTGGGTTATATACACTTCTTCACTGTGCCCGTCTTTAATGCAAAGAGCCACAACTTCTTTTCAACCTGTGCCTTGGGGGGTGGGAGGGAATGACAGTATTTCTAGAACTTAATAAATTCTTTAAACTCTAGAATACTAAATCCGTGGCACTCAGAACATCTCCATCATGCTCAGGGAAAAGCTCAGATCTTAAAAGTAATCAGATCTTAAAAGTCTCTCTGACAAAAACAAGATTAAATCATGATTTAATTAGGGATCATCAAAAAGGGATGATTTTTGTATTGTATTTTATTACAGAAAACCTAGAACTGAGAATTTTCCCAAATGCTTGCAAGCTGATCAGAACATGAAAAAGTGATCCAGAGCATCTTACTCAGAAACAGTAATAAAATAAAACTGCTTGGCTCTTCACAAATATGTCCGTCCCCATGTCCCCCATCTGTCAAAATAGATGATTGTATCTGTTTCAGCAAGTCCAATCGCCCTGTGAGAACCAGGACTCAGTCCTTGATGCTGCAGAGAGGAGCACAATACACTGTGAATGGCCTCGCATTGAAATATCTGCATGGTTAAGGTCCCAGAGCCCAGAGGAGAGGGGTGTTGGAGAAAATGAAGTCTCCTTTACCTCCTGGAGCTGGACTTCTGGGCTTTCCAGGTATGACTGGAGCAGCTGCCCAGTCACCCTACCCTGCCCCTGAGGCAAATCCACCTGTCAGCACAGTGGAAGCTGCATACTCCCAGGAACTGGCCGCCCTGGCCCCACAGGGTGGAGTCAGCTTCCAAAGTCTGTGGTGAAGGTTGTCTTCAGGCAAGGAGAAAGCAGAGCGACGGCTGTACCGGGATCCCTCTGAGCTGGCCCAGGAGCTGCCCACCCTTCCAGAGGACAGTGGGCAGCACCCATCACTCCTCACCTTCGGAGGGTGGGAGGAGTTTTCCTTGGCATTTGGGTCCCCCTAGAGGGGCAGCGAAAGCACACTGGCTCAATTTCCCCAAAGAGGTATGTGGGGAGAAGGGGCTACCCACGAGCAAGTTAAAACCAGCCACTGAAAACTGGGACCTGCTTCTATCCACCTCTGGCCTACACCCCAGCTCTTGTATGCATAAATAAATAAATCTTGAAAAATAAAGTAAAAATTCAACTTGATGACTATAACCTGAGCGCATCCCATTGTTCAGATGCCAATTTTAGATGCTAGACAAATGAGGTGAATGAGTGAGGTTTCTACCTTACAGTCATTCACAATCCTGCAAACAACTGTTCTCATTCTCTGAGTATCAGGTGAAAAGATATGGTCTTGGGAAGCTCACAGTCTTGGACTAAAAGCAGTCAGGCAAGAAAAATTCCTTTCTCTCACCTTAAGTCGAAAATAGAAGTGAACCATCTCGTTCTGTCTGTTGATTCAAACCTACAAAAGAAGACACAAATGTTCTTGCAGCTGTCTGCAAATTATGCAGCAGGTTCATTTCAATTACTCCTTAGAATCCATTTTCTAGTTTCACTTCGATATCATGGCTTCTTCTTCTCAGCCTGTACCTCTAACCTGGACCTTCTGGCATGCTCATGCCAGATAATTCTACCTGCCAGCTTACACTGCCAGCTGGGCGTTTTAACTCAACTAAGCTAACCCCAAGCTCCGCATTTTCCCCTGCAGTGATGTCTCTTCTGCTCCTCTGCTCCCAGGCATTAGTCTTGGAGGTTGGAACACGCACTGACATTATTTTCTCTCCTTCCCAACCCCAAGACCAAATAAGCTCCCAAGTCCTAGATAAAGCACCTCCAAAAATCTTTGGCTCCCTATTCTTCCTTTCCATACCTCCCACCAGTCACATCCCTGCACTATTGTGAGCTGAGACCCCACTTTAATCCACTCCGCCTTCTTCTCTGAGTGCAACTCTGAGGTCGTTCTAACACCTTTAGTAACTTTTAGTTTCCTGCCAAATGAACTCAGCCACTGCTCCAATTTCACCTCCCTCCACAGTATATTCCTGACAATGTTTCAGTCAATATTTCTCAAGTGTGGTTGTGTGCCAGACCCACCCACCGTCCAAGCCCTGAGAGTGAAAAGTAAGGAGAGCCCCTAATCTTAAGGGCCACTGGTGTCCATGGAAACACAGACCTCAGCTCTCCTTTGGAAGAAGCTACTGGAGAGAGGTTAGTTAGCAGCTAATCGCCCCTTGCCACCTCCAAGAATGCTATGAAGCCCATAGGTGCCCCTGAAAGTGACAGAGGATGGTGGGGGTACCGGAAGTGGCCCGCTTCTACCCACTGTGAGGTGCTTCTCATGGGCTACTTAGGCACGCAATTCTTCACCCTTCACTGGCCTGGCTAAAATTTTCTCAGAGCTCTGATAAGGTCTCTGGCATTTTCTGCCCAATCTTTCCTTCCCCCTCACTCATCATCAGGGCTTGTGGGTTCTCCTCAGCTGGTCCCTCTATCTGCCTTTTGCCCCTCACAGATGTTCCCCTAATAAGTCTCTTCCACATCTCATTCCACCTCAGTGTCCGTTTCTTGGAGACCCCAAGCTGACACGCAGGCAAGCACATACAGTTAGAATTTTACTTTGTCAGGGTGAGGCCTGGGTGAGATAGGCAGCCACAGGGGGATATGGGAGCATAAGGGGGTACCCCAAGCTGAGTCTAGGGGAGGAAAGCTTCAGGAAGCACAAGACATGGGATAAATGAAGGAGTAATGCTGACGTCGGTGGCCTCTACCTCCCTCAGTAGTATTCTAACTCAAAGTTAGCACACATGTCGAGACTGCATTTTCATTCCCTAGACCCTCAAGTCTCTCTTACCAAGGAAATAAAGTCCTAAAGTCTTAAGGGAGCCATAAATAGCTCTATTTTTCTACGTTTGAACTCCAATTGGAAAATAGGCTTCCCAGTGGGGATAATGCTTCTTATAAAGCGGCACAAAGACACGTGTCCTTGGGTGTCGAAAGTCTCATGTCCTTCACTATACCTGGCAACATATATTCCCAGCAGCTGACACAGGGCCTGCCCCCATGACGGCATTTGGCACATTCATGTCATGACTTGAAAAAATGAATACCATTCCCAGCCCCCAAACTTCTGTGGCAAGTTAAAAACAATCAACCAAATGGGAAGTATTGTGTCTGTTTACCCTTCACTCATTCAATTTAGATATTTTTAGGAATTGCGACTTTTATTACAGCCACTGGCAAATGAAGCCAGGCTGCACAGTACAGCTCCTGCATACATTAGGGGTGCAGTGGTCTGTGGACTGGGCTGTCATTTCACAAAGCTTTTATTAGGGGTGCAATGAGCGTGACCAAACCTTCACCACCTACGATGTGAGAACTGTATGATTTCCCTTTTTGACATTTCCAGGGGTCAAGGGTGGGGGGAGCAGGGAGAGATTGATTTTTTTTTTTTTTAATCAGTAACCAAGAAAACAAAGTGAGGGGATTTTGCACCTGCCTGGTCCTCTTCTTGTCTCTCCTCTTCAGCCCTTCCCATCTCCTTCGCCCTCTGGACAGCTTGCTCCTCGCTGGCTTTGTCCCTGACTAGAAGGAACAGATGCTCTTCTTGGCTAACCCCACTTGGCAGGTGTCCTGGTCTCCCCACCCCCACCCCTCCACCCCCGCTCTCCCTGCAGCCTGCGTGCCCAGGCGTTCCATCAGGGAACTCCAGGAGGAAAGCAAACCTTTCCCAAGTTGGTAGACACAGCCAGACCTCCAAAAAGACAGGCATGGCCTTCTGGCATCTTCTGGGCTTTTCCTCCCAAGATTCCACACACATGTGTCACGCTGCCTTCCCCAGAGGTCTCGGGTCTCTGATGCCACCTTTGCTCTTTTTTCATCACTGTGGAGCTTATTCCATCCACTCGGCGTAAAGCAGGACCCTGGGATGGGACACCGTCCACCATGGGGCTTCATTCCTTCATTCTCTCTCTCTCTCTCTCTCTCTCTCTCTCTCTCTCTCTCTGTCTGTCTCTCTCTCTCTCTCTCTCTCACACACACACACACCTCATCCTGGGATGAGGTAAACACACCCACTCTCTTAACATGCCTGTCCTCGGGTGTGGAAGGAAACCAGAGGAAGTCCACACAGGCACAGGCAGAATAGAATGAGCAGAGCGTGACCCTGGCCAGAAACCAATTCTTTTTCCTCATCAAGTTTATAATGAAACACTGTTGATCAAAGCCATGTTATCTGCATTAAGAACCCTCTGCAGAGAAGGGTGATCTTCGCTGGATTCCAAGAGGAGAGAAGCCAAGGACGATCCCTGGGCTGTGCTCCCATATGTGTGAGCAGGGCTCAGTTGCCCTGCTCAGCAGAGAGAATCAGGGGGAGCCAGGGTGTTGGCCTAGTGCACTACCTAGCTAAGTGACTATGACCCAGGACTAGGGGCACCCTCACCCCAAATGAAGATGCACAGACCAGACCAAACCCCTGGTTCCCATTTTCATAAAACCAGCTTCCTCCACGCCCCTCCACTAGCCTAATCCATAAACTACCTCAGTGGCTGTCAGATCCTCCGGCAGCCTTGAGTTATAACACAAGGAAGGACAAGAACTTAGGAAGAAAATTAAACACAGTAATAGTAGAATTTCACAGAGGCATTAGATCAGGCTTAAATTCACTGGTGGTAAATTTGGAGCCAATGATTGCCCCAGTATATGTGGAAATAACTCTCCTCTAATTTCCTGCTTTGGACACTGGGAAGCTCCTCACAGCCCCTGTGAATCCCTGGCAAGAGGCCAGCAGCTGCATGCTGGCCTTGGCCGTGATGGTATAATACCCTTGAAGGGGATTGCAAGGTTGGGAATTGGCAGCACTTAAATCTAAATGGAGCAGAGTGAATTGGAGCTCTGTGTCAGGAAAAAACAAAATCAGTTTTCCCCCCAGCCCTGCACTGGCCACAAAAAGTGCATAACTTGGTCCCAGATGGACGAGAAAATTAAGTGTGCACAGGGCTGGAGCAGAGGGGAAAGAAGCGTGGTTTCTAAGCAAAGCTCCAAGTCTGAGGAGAGGCCACACTAACGGCCCCTTGACGGTGGTTTCTCGGCATCAGCGGAGCCTGGCAGAGATGAAAGTTGGCTGGGCTGGATGCTTGGGGGCAGCAGGCAGTCTCACAGATGGTCCGCGTCACTGGCAAGCCAGAGCTTCCATTTTCCAGAGCCCCGAGCAGTCCCAGGCCCGTCCTTGGAATTATAGCCGGATGAGGAACAGCTAGGATCTAAACAGCTCCATTGGCACAAATGACATGAAAGCCAAGGCAACGGGCCCTACTAGTTCCGAAGTTCTGGTGGTCCACTTTCCTGGAGAATTATAGACAGAGGATAAGGCTACACGCCTATGTGGGGGCAGTGGACACAGAGAATTAAAATGAGATGTGTGTTGATACGATGCGAAAAAAGCAAGTCCCGTATCTCTACCCTTGCAGTGAAAGTTCATACGGTATATTCCCTTGGCATATGTATCCTCTCTGGAAGCTCTTTCTAACACTGTCATTTTAAATAAAATTATATTGTGGTTACATTGGCTTATAACATTATATAAGTTTCAAGTATACAGCTTTGTATTTCAGCATCTGTATACACTGTATCATGCTCACAGCAAAAATCTGTTTTCTATATCGACCGCTTCATCCACACCAGCTTCCCAGTCCATTCCCCACTGATACTACCATTATAGTCTCTCTACCCATGAGTTTCTTTATGCTTTGTTTTGTTATTCATTTGCTTTGTTTCTCTATATATTGCACATGAGTAAAATTCTACAGTATTTGTCTCTCTCTCTGATTTGTTTCACCTGGTAACATAACTCCTAGATCCATCTGTGTTGATGTAAATGACACGCGTTCACCTTTTTCATAGCTGAGTAGTAATCCATTATATATATATCCACACACACTATTATACATTATTATATTATTATTATATATTATACATTATCATATTCTACACTATTATATATTATAATTATATATGATACATTATATTATACACAATTATATATTATACATTATTATACACCATTATACATACATTATATATATATACACACACACACAAATACACAAACACACCACACCTTCTTTGTTCAGTCATCCAACAGGGGGCATTTAGGTTGTTTCCAATCTGGCTATTATAAATAATGCTGTAATGAACATAGGCATGCAGAAAGACTTGCAACTTAGTGTTTTTTTGTTGTTTGCAGAAATGCCCAGAAGTGGAATATAGCAGGATTATGTAGTGTTTCTATTCTTAATTTTTTGATAATGCCTTTCATGCAGGTTACACCAATTAATATTCTTAGCAACAGTATCAGGGTTCCTTCACTCCACATCCTTGGCAAAATGTTTCTTGCCTTTCGGATAGCAGCCATTCTAACAGGTGTGAGGTGATAACTCAGTTGGATATTGATTGGTATTTCCCTAATAATAAGAGAGATATCTTTTTATGTTCCCCTTGCTCATGGGTATCCCTTCTGTGGAGAAATGTCTATTCAGGTCTCCTGCCCATTTTTTAATTAGGTTGTTTTTTGTTCACACTAACTCTGTCTTGAATTAATTCCAAGACCTTTGGGAAAATTACTCAGACTCTCAGGTTTCTCATTTCCATCATTTTTAGAATCATCAGACAATGAATATTCACATCTGTACTCAAAAATAGTATCCCTATGATGTGGGGATATCTACCCATGACCATAACTAGTCACTAAATGAAATATAAAATAAGTGAAAAAAAGAATGATTGAATGAACAAGTAGATTTTTTAAAAAATGGAGGCTGAGCAACTTGAGTGAATATCAATAGCAGTACTGCTATCCTCAGTCAGGTTTCTGCAGAAAATTAAATCTCAATGTCCTAAGGTATCTGCTGTATAAAAACAATCATTATTCTCTTTTTATGCACAAGAATACTAGTTACGTACCAGCTCAGGGAATCGAGAAGTAGCATTTCAGATCACTGTCCGTGATCTGTGGTCCAGTTATGTAAGGCTGGGCCCTTGTCTCATAGCCAACACTCTTGCCAAAAACTGGAACTGGCTGAAATGCCCAGGAACATGCTAATACTTCCCCTCACCAAGGCCTGCACTTGCTGGGAGATCGGACGACCTGCCTACCCACAAGCCCTGCAGCATGGCATGAAGAGAAGAATGTAGGCACTGAACATAGAAACATAGAACATAGAAAACCCAGGTTCTAAACCTTGTTCCCTGCCCACAAGCTGGCCACCCCCAGCAAATTATTTTGTCCTTGGATCTTTGCTATCCTCTCCTTCCCTCCCAATGCCTGAGTTTCGGATCTCCAAATAGAGACCCTAACACAGGCCATTTGGTGCGAGTGATATATTTGGCGCTGAGTCAAAGATGCCGCATAACATGGGCATCTCAGCTTTGACACAGGTGGGCTTTGGGGCCAGATCACTCTTTCTTGTGTGTGACAGTCCTGAGCACTTTCACTGCTCAGCAGCATCACTAGACTCTAATCATAGACACCACTAACAAAGCCCCTTTCCAGTCATGACCGTCAAGAACATTCCCTGGGATAGAAAGTTGTTCCAGTGGAGTAAGAACCACTGTAGGACAGATCCACCCCCTTCATGACTCATCAACACCAGTGAGGGTTGGAGACTGTCACAGAGGTATCCTTCTAGAACTTGCCCTTGGTCAAAGCGACCAGCCTCACCCCGAGTTACATCCCCTTCCCAAGGGCAGCCTACATCCAGTGTCTGGCCAAAGTGGAAGCACAAAGGGTGGATGCCTTTGTTCAAGACAGGACAACCATAAAGTTCCACCCCAGCTCCAGAGCCTGCTGTGGGATTAGCACCCAGTTCTTGGGCTCCATCATGGGCAGCCTTCTCCCCCTACTTCTTGCAGCCACTACCCTCTGTGTGTTCCCAATAGACTCCTACATGCAAATCTCTATCTCAGAGACTCTCCTGGGGAACTTGTGTTGGGTTCTAAAATGGGAAGACTTCACATCAGGTTCTATAATGGAATTCTGGAAGTTGGATCTAACACCAGCTCGCTGGCAATAACTAGCACGAGCAGAAGCACTAAGAAGCCCAGCATGCTGGATTGCACTTATGAAAATGTCACCTGTTCTGAACTGGACAGAAGGCCTCTCAAAGGAGCGTACCACCTGGTAGATGTATAAAGCATTTGAGAAGCCTAAGGCATGACAGTAGTAATTATAAATACAATGGATTTGGATGGCTGCTGTCTGGTGCCATAAACGCAGTAGAAAAAGACAATGAAACACTGAGGTGAGTCAGCATCATTAAAAGGTAAGGAAAGTCAGGGAGATTCCTTGGCAGCAAGTAAGAGAACCTCATCTCCTGCAGTCAGAGACGGAAAAAAAAAAGAAATTGAGTTTCAGGTCCTGGACTCAATTATAAAGGGGTGAAGTCCCAGAAGGCTGGAATCCTTGCCACAACACAGATGACATGTCTCACTGGGAAGAACTGGGGCCGTGATTGAAACCGGGTTGGAGGCAGCTCACTGCTCTCAGAAACCTGGAGAGGTAGGTCCCCCTGAACCCTCTGCGCCAGAAGAAGTAGCTGCTTGTCCACATTGCCAGCTGTCTCAGATGTTTATAAGGATTAAATAAGATTTCATGTGTCCCAGTTCTTTGCTCAAGGTCTGGAGGAGAGCAGAGGTTAGAGAGAAAGAGATAAAGGTAAAGAGACAGAGACAGTCCCTTCTGCTGGGTGTTTTTCCCCATAAAGGCAGATATGAAAGGAAAAATTCTAAGTCAGATAACAATAGGTCATGGCAGACCCTAAAAGGTAGAATTTCCCAGAGTGTACACTCATGCAATGTTATCTAGGAAGTTTTCCCACAGAGGCAATCAACAAACAGTGTGCAGGAAGCTTTCCTTCTAACTTACCTACATAAATAGCACTTGCCCTCGCCACTGAGCAATCAGCCCTTCTCAAGTCTGTATCATAGCAACCTTCATTCTAGAACTTTTGGTGCTACAGTCATTCTAGCTGCAAGATAGAACAGACAGAGAATTCCCAGCTGAGTAGTGAGAATAGCTCATCTCACAAGCCTGAGGCACGACCTTGTCCGAGCCCTGGATCTCCCTGGATCTCTCTGAGCCCTATCCCCTTGCCTATAAACTGAGCAGTTGGACAATATTCATTTGCACATTCATTTAACAAATGTTTGCTGTGTACTTGCTACTTGCCAGGTTCAGAGCCACAGTGCAGGGAGGGGGAGGAATTTAGACTATCTCCAAGCTCCTTTTCATCTAACTGGGGACTCAGAATGGTGCATCTAGAGAGAAAGAGAAGCATCTCCCCAAAGCAGCATCTTCCAACTAGCCAGAGCCTCAGTTCTTTGGTAATAACAACCCTTTTGTTCACCATCGTTCTCGGGACAAAAACGCACAGTTGGTAGGAGTCCTCCCTTGCAGCTGAAGAGGTCAGGGCATCAGTGAGCAGGCACAGAGCAGGGATGAGCCTTTGACAGGACCGCTGAGTCAGCAGCCCTGATCCTGGCCGGGCTGGGCGTCTGGCTGGCTTGCACTTCTCCAGAGAGCACGCCCCTCTGCTTCTTTGCTGGCACTAGACACTGATTAGCATTTTGCACACTCCAGCAAACTGAGCTGTGGAATCTCACTTATCCCCTCAGCAAAATATCAGGTGGAAGTGGAGCAGATGTGAATGCAAAGGACAATTACATAACTGCCAGAATTCTGGCATGAAAATGCCACCTGACACTGCTAGTTCACTTCTTCCCTTTCACCCTTTTCCCCAGGAAAGTAATCCCACTGCCTAGCAACTAAACCCACACGGAAACTTTGGCAACTGAGGATGTTTCTTCACACGCTAGAAACTGCAATCTGGCTCCAGA